>NC_069499.1:1245778666-1246139499 GCF_027579735.1 Bombina bombina
ACTGATTTTAATAAAATAATAAAAACACAAATACTACCTTATTTACACGTAATTAAACTTTGTATTGTAAAATATTTAAGCATTCAACAAGTGTACGATCACTGGAAAATAGGTTTGTTGTATGTGGTTGCGAAATAAAGCTACTTTTTTTATTTGTGACTTTAGTGAGAAGCTACTTTAATGATAAGTCTCTGGGGCCTATTTAACAAAGGTCTGTCGGACATGATCCGACAGTGCGGATCAGGTCTGACAGACCTCGCTGAATGCGGAGAGCAATACGCTCTCCGTATTCAGCATTGCACAAGCAGCTCTTGTGAGCTGCTGGTGCAGCGCTGCCCCCTACAGATTCGTGGGAAATCAGCCAGGGGGGTGTCAATCAACCTGATCATACTCAATCGGGTTGAATTGCGGCGATGTCTGTCCGCCTGCTCAGAGCAGGTGGACAGGTTATGGAGCAGCGGTCTTTAGACCGCTGCTTCATAACTGGTGTTTCTGGTGAGCCTGCAGGCTTGCCAGAAACACAGGGCTTCAAGCTCCGTACGGAGCTTGATAGATATGCCCCTCTATCTTATTAAGGGTTTCAAGGTGTCCAATATATAACTGGGAGGGGGGGTGGCGGCGCAGTAGCAGGAGAAGCCACCTCCCTGAAATTAGTTTTTGCAGGTTGGGATGTCTGTTTATGTGTACAGTGAAATGTATGAGTGTGTATGTATTGTAATTGTTTTGTTGTCATCTTTGTGCATGTATGTATGTATGTGTGTATGTGTGTGTGTATGTATGTATGTATTTGTGTGTGTATGTATGTGTGTGCGTATGTTTTATGTGTTTGTATGTATGTATAATGTTTGTGCATGTATATATAATGTGTATGTGTGTGTGTAGGTATGTATAATGTGTATGTATGCATGTATAATGTGTGTATGTGTATGTGTATATATATATATATATATATATATATATATATATATATATATATATATATATATATATATATGTATATGTATGTGTGTGTATGTATGTATGTGTTGGTGTGTGTATGCATGTGTGTTTAACTATGTTTGTGTATGTATGTATAATGTGTGTGTGTGTGTATGTATGTGTGCATGTGTGTGTGTGTATTTGTGTATGTATATCTGTGTGTGTGTGTATGTATGTATGTGTTGGGTATGTGTATGTATGTGTGCATGTGTATTTGTGTGTGTGTGTATGTTTGTATGTGTGTGTTTGTGTGTATGTGTGTGTCGGTGTGTGTGTGTATGTGTGTGTGTGTGTATGTATGTGTCAGACAGTGGAGGGCAGCATAGCCCGGAACAAACATAAGAATTAAGGCCCTTAGGAGTGTGCTGCTGTGAAGTGGCAACAATGTTGCGTTAGTGAGGTTGGGGTTTAGCTTACCTTTAAGAAGTCAGGTTACAGGCTCCAAACCCTCTTTCCAGCTCGTCTTCACAGCTTGCAGGATCTGTCATTCCGTCTAATACCAGTCTGCTGCAGCAGGGATCGTTCAGCCAGAGTGCCTGTGAGAATGGATAAATTGGAAGAGCTGATGATTGGGGAATTTGATTCTGAGGAGGATATTGTGCCTCCATCACCTAAAAATCTGGTGAGTCGTGCCCCTGTTTCCTCTTCTTTATACCCCGAGGTCCAGGTGGCCCCCCCTTCTCAGGCCCCTCCATCTGTAGTTCCCACATCATGTCCCCCTCCCCCTGGATAGTGATGATGGGGTCTCGGGCGGGTCTGGGGTTAGCCTCCCATTTTCTCAAATATTGCCCCCTAATGTATCGGTGACTGGGCGTAGTGCGAGCATTGTGGCCTTACCTTCACCGCCGGTGAGGCGGTGTCCACTGCCGTCGCACTCCTCCAATCACTGGCGTCGGTGCTTTTGGGCGGAGGTCTTCCATCTGCAGGCATGGGGTCTCCTTCTCTGGCTCATCGGTCAGCAGCGTGGGAACCGTCTTCCACGCGGGCAGCCATGTCCGGTTCGGATGATGTCACTTCCGTTTTGGCAGTTTCCGGTGACGTCACTTCCGCTGACGTAATTTCTGGAACGGCCATTCGGGACCAGGCCAGCAAGCGGGCAGCATCGTCTTCGCCTCCAGGGTACTCAGGTAAGAGAGGAGTGCCTCAGGGGGGGACGAGGACCGCGGGGGGCGCAGCGAGCTGCAAGTATACAGCGCACGCGTGGGGGCAACGTGGTGGCTGTGTCTGGGGGCCAAAATAGTGAGCCAAATGGGGGTAATAGGAATGCTAATGGCCGGCAGGCAGGGGGCAATCCTGGCGCATATGAGCAGGCCACAGGCCTGACCGGGGGTACGCCAGTGGCATCCAGTGCTTTAGGACCTCAGACCGTAGTTAGTCAGGCGGGGGGCAAACGGCGGGCCGAAAGTAACTCGCAGCCTAGTAGGAACCTCATCGCGCAGCACCCGCAGCAGATTGTAGGTTGCGCGCGTGTCGCCCGCGGGCGTGGCCCTCAGCGGGGCCTCCCCGGGTGTTGTTACAAGGGCTTCTGCCAAGAAAGTCCCTAGCAGCATGCATAGCTTGTGTCAAGGGGCCTTAATAAATCCAGAACAGGGCCTAGGTAGGCAGGTCCAGTTTGCTGATGCAATTTTGGATGTGCATGGGGGCCGTGTGTCTGACAGTGTGGTGCCTGCATGTGGCATAGAGCTTAGGAGTCTTAACCCAGGGGGGATTGCTGGCTTTGCTGATAGGCCTTTGTCCTCTCCCCGTGGTACTTTTTCTTTTCAGAATATCATGGAACCACAGAACGCTTTGGTGGCAGTGCAGTCCAGTCCAGGTGGTTGTGGCGAGGAAGAGCAGAGCCAGGAGCAACCTTTGACTTCCTCTGATCCTTTGCCAGTGCAGCGTCCCCTGGGAGCTGGTAAGCCCATTTTGTCTTCTGGGCATAGGGGTTTTAGTTCATCTTCTGATAATTCTGGGTCCAAATGTAATAGATCACTGGGGTTGGAGGCCAAGGGTCAGAAGAGAATGTATAGAATGGTGAAATTGTTAGTTGAGGAAAGGAAGGCCATGGGTTTACCCCTCCCCCCTGGTTCATCCCGCATGGAGCCCTGTGTTCCGTTGCCGACACCTCCCGCGTCAATGAGAGTTGCTTGCCCTGAGGCGACCAATAGGCGGAAGGCGGCTTTGTATGGGGACACGGGATCTGTGGCCTGCATTTAGCCTGCATGAGCATCACAAATCTAAAATGGTTCGGCGGATTCAAGAAGGAAAATATGTACACATGTTTGAACTCTCGGCCGAAGCTTACCGTCAGAAAGAAATGGCAGAGGACGGTACGGCCCCAAGAAGTTCAAAAGGCCCGATTCGTATGATGAGTGGCGCAAATGTTTTCGGGTGTACGCGGTGTGTTATATAACTAAATTTCCCAATCAGGCATTGGATATCCTGAAATATCAGGATTCCATTGAAACCGTTTATGAGCGATACAAAGAAGGGGCGTGGCGCGACTACGACATAGCGTTTCGCAGGAAGAAGGTTGGTAATCCTCTCATTTCTTGCAGGGATGTAGATTTGCGGCTGTGGGCGCAATTTGGGCCTGATATGTAGGTTGTACCTAGGCAGGCTCCCCCTGGACTCTCTGGCACTTGTGCCTCCCAGCGTTCTCAACGGCGACCTACAGGCGTATGCTGGCGATTCCAGGATAAGCTCTGCGCTAGGGGAACGGTGTGCGCTTTCCGCCGTGCCTGTAAGCACTGCGGGGGTGGCCACTCGGGTTCCGAGTGTACCAGGTCCCATGATGCAGGTCGCTCCCAGGAGCGGCCGGGTCTCGGTCCCAAGCCTTTCACTTCTGGAAAGGGTGGCCACCCCACTGAGGGTAGCCGTAATTGAGAAATGGCTGCTTCTTTATCCTGATAAAGAGGCCGCCGATTTACTTTGTGACGGTCTCCGATGGGGATTTATTATCCCCGTCGGCTCTGCTGTGGTGGGTTCTTCAGTTCATAGGAATCTGAAGTCCGCATATCAATTTCCCAGCGTAGTGAGGGAGAAATTATAAAAAGACATAGCGTTGGGTCGCATGGCTGGCCCGTTTGGAGAGATTCTAATTCTGGGGTTGGTTGTCTCTCCTTTTGGAGTCATCCCAAAGAAGGAGCCGGGTAAGTTTCAGCTCATTCAGCATCTGTCCTTTCCAAAAGGTCGATCGGTTAATGATGCTATCCCCCTGAGCTTAGCTCGTTCATTACCAGTCCTTCGATGACGCGCTTGCGCTGGTCCGAAGGGCTGGTGTTGGGGCCTGTTTAGCGTTTCGGCTCCTTCCAGTTCACCCCTCCTCCTTTCGGCTTATGGGGTGTTGGTTTGAGGGCAAGTATTTTGTGGATAAATGCTTGCCTATGGGTTGCTCCATTTCCTGTGCCTATTTTGAAGCTTTCAGTAGCTTCTTGCACTGTTCCATCGCAGCGGTTGCTGGTTTTGATGGCCTGGCACACTATTTGGATGATTTTTTGCTCGTAGGGCGTGCAGGGTCTTCCGAATGCGCTTTCTTGATGAAAGTGACTAGACTTCTGCTGAGCAGAATGGGTGTTCCTCTGGCTGAGGACAAGACCCAGGGTCCTTGTATGTGCCTCACTTTTCTGGGCATTGAAATTGACTCTGCGGCAAGACAGTGTCGTTTGCCGCAAGATAAAATTGCCCGCATGCTGGGGGCTGTACGGGCCATCAATTTGGAGCCTTATCGGTCCGTGAAGGACCTTCAGACTTTATTATCTACTGAATTTTGCCGACAGGATTATTCCTATGGGTAGGGTTTTCCTTTGACGGCTCGAACGGCAGTTGTGCGGTGAGCGGTCACAGATGCGCAAGTTTCGCGTGTTGCCTGAAATGGTGGATGACCTGACTGTATGGGAGCAATTTTTAAGCCACTTTAATGGTATTTGCCTGTGGCGGAAGGCTGTTCCTTCCAATGCGGTGATTCAATTGTTCACGGATGCGGCATGGTCCCACGGGTACGGTGCTTACTTGTCCGGGCGACTTTGTCCGGGCGCTGGAGCGCTGGCCCGTGGCCTCGCTCGTGTGTTGACAAGGGGCTGGTTCGGAATATGTGCCTTTTGGAGCTTTTTCCCATCATAGTGGGCCTTGAAGTTTGGGGTGACCAGCTTCGGGACCGCGAAGTGGTATTCTGGACAGATAACATGAGCGTTGTTTTTGCTATTAACAAGCTCACGTCTGGGTCTCCTCCTGTGGTGCGATACTTAAGGCGGTTGGTGCTGAGGTGTCTGCACCTGAATATTGTGTTCCGTGCAAGGCATGTCCTGGGTGTCCAGAATAGGATTGCGGATGCACTTTCCCGTTTTCAATGGGAAGCCTTCTATGCGTTAGTTCCTCATGCGGATACTAACGGATCGCTTTGTCCTGATTATTTATGGCAGGTAGAGCTGGATGGGGACCTTTGATCAAGATGATCCGTTCTTCGCTTGCCCTGTCTACCTGGAACACCTACGTGAAGCACTGGATGGGCCGACCATCTTGTGATGGCGACCAATGGTGTCTTCTGGAATGGATTACCGAGCTCAAAGGTAATGGGGTATCGAAGGGGTCGGTCGGGTCTCGACTGACCGCCGTGTCCTTCTTCTGTAAGCTGTATGGCCTCACTGACTCCTCTAGGACCTTCCTGGTTAGGCAGGTGTTGAGGGGTTGGGGACGTATGTTGTCCAGAACAAAGGACGTTAGGGAGCCTGTTACTATCGAGCGCTTGATTGTTTTGTGTCAGGCTTTGCCATCAGTGTGTTCGTCTGCCTATGAGGCTACCCTGTTCTCGGCCGCCTTTGGGCTGTCTTTCTACGGGGCACTCAGGTGAGGGAATTGGTCCCCCCCTCGAGAAAAAAGCCTGGAGGCCTTCAGGCCTCTCATGTCAACAACGAGGAGTCATCTATTCTTGTATTTCTTCCTAGATCAAAAACCAACCAAGAAGGGAGAGGAGTTTGGATGTCTTTGCCGGCCCATGAAGGCTCAGTTTGTTGCCCAGTAAGACTCATCAGGGCCTACATGGATGTGCATCCGGAGGGTTCATCACAATTCCTTGTTCATGGGGATGGTTCCCCGTTAACAAGATTCCAATTCCGGAAAGTTCTGGGCTGGGCAGCATCTCGAGTGGGCCTTGACCCGAGGGTCATTGCTCCTCATTCATTCAGGGTTGGAGTGGCTACCACCGTCATGGGTTTAGGTTGGTCTGCTGACCATATTAGAGCGCTGGGGAGATGGAGGTCTAAGAGGTATTTGTTGTATGTTAGGCCTTTAACTGTGTAAATGGTTCTTTTCTTTTGCAATGTTCCCTGGTTAACTCTTGTTTCTTTTCAGGGCCGAGGAACAGTCCATTGAGAGTATGGATCATGGGTCACTCCTACATCCACTGGGCGGAGCTGCGAGCGATTGCGAGACCTGATGGGCGTAAGCTAGGGTACCCCTCATCTAGAGTCACCATTAGATGGTTGGGTCATAGGGGTCTGACTTGGCAGGGTCTGCCTGAGTTACTGCATGGGGGATTGCACAGGTGGGAGAAACCACACATTCTGATCATTCACGCCGGGGGGAATGATATGGGGCTCTTACCGTGCAAGCAGCTGAGTGCAGTGATTCAGTCTGATCTGCGCACATTTCAGACTTGGGTCCCTCACACGACATTAGGGTGGTCCAACATCATCCCCAGATTTGAGTGGCGACATATGCAGTCCCACAGGGCGGCCTTTCAGGTCCGAAAGAAGATTAACAGGGAGGTTAGGATCTTCTTAGGCCAGTTAGGAGGTTTTGTTGTGGAACACGGGAACATCACATCACGGCTGAAAGAAGCCTCTACAGTAGGGACGGGGTGCACCTCTCTGAGAGGGCATTGACCTGTTCCTATGTAATTTGAGGCGTGCTATTTTGTTACACCTATGAGTGTGGCAGCAAGAGCTGTGCCTGTTGGGCTGTCTCTTGTGGCGGTTGGCCCGCGCCCCAGTTTGCCATCAGAGGTGGAGTGACGGCTGTGTAGGGGACGGTGGTCTCTGCACACGCGCGCCTGTGGTTCCCTCCCCCATTCTAAAGATGCCGAGATCTCCCTAAGCCTTCTGCGTGCAGCTAAGCTCCGCTTGTGTTGGCATTCACGGGCACGGCCCTTCTTCCTAGCAGGGGGTTGCTTACTCTCCTAGCTAGATTGCCACCACCTGTCATAGTTTGCCTTGTTGCTTCCAGCCGGTTCTCTTGTTCTACAATAAACATGACCCACGGGTCTTTTCCCACACTCTGTGTTTGTGTTTATTTATTTGAAGTTATAAATATAAGTTATTATTATTATAGTTATGATTGAGTCAGTTCTATGGCTCTTGTGTTATTACAGCAAGCCAGGAGGATAGGGCATTTAATTACTTAAGACAGTGGAGGGCAGCATAGCCCGGAACAAACATAAGAATTAAGGCCCTTAGGAGTGTGCTGCTGTGAAGTGACAACAATGTTGCATTAGTGAGGGTGGAGTTTAGCTTACCTTTAAGAAGTCAGGTTACAGGCCCCAAACCCTCTTTCCAGCTCGTCTTCACAGCTTCCCTCCCTCCCTTCCTCCCTTCAATTTGATACTGCGGCAATCATTAGGCTGGGCATCACTATGGTGTTTTCAGCAGGGTGTCTGAGGCAGTATGAGTGCTACGCGGCTCATTTCATTAAGTCCAAGGACGGTTGTTTTTTGACTCCCCAGGTAGTGGCATGCACACGCGCCTAGTCACACCTGGTCCTACTGGTTCGGAGTTCTTTGTCTTTACACCCTGGTTAGGCGGTTGGCCCGCCATCAGAGGTAGAGTGACGGCTGCGCAGGGGAGGGTGGTCTCTGCAGGCGCACGCCTGGGGGTCCCTCCCCCATTCTAAAGATGCCGAGAACTCCCTAAACCTTCTGCGTGCAGCTAAGCTCCGCTTGTGTAGGCATTCACGGGCACGGCCCTTCTTCCTAGCAGGGGGTTGCTTACTCTCCTAGCTAGATTGCCACCTGTTATAGTTTACCTTGTTGCTTCCAGCCGGTTCCCTTGTTCTACAATAAACGTGACCCACAGGTCTTTTCCCACACTCTATGTTTGTTTATTTATTTGAAGTTATAAATATAAGTTATTATTATTATATAGTTATGGTTGAGTGTGTATTTGTGTGTGTATGTATGTATGTCTCTGCGTGTGTGTGTATTTATGTGTCGGTGTGTGTGTGCATGTGTGTTTAAATATGTGTGTATATGGATGTGTGTGTGTATTTATGTGTCTGTGTGTGTGTATAATGTGTGTTTGTCTATATGTGTGTGTATGTATGTGTGTTTGTGTGTGTAACTGTGTATGTATGGATGTGTATGCATGTAAGTAAATATGTATTAGGTTAGTGCAATAAAAAGGTATTGCATTACTCTGGTATTTTGGAATCTTATTTATATATATTTATTTAGTTTATTTTCAGTGGTACGATTTAATGGGGAAAATTATTTGTGCCCCCCCAGTTTTGACTGTGGTATCTTATGTGCCCCCCCCCCCTATATATTAATAGAGTTGCTACTGCTTTTAAGGGTTATTGTCATTTTATTTAGTGTTAGGGTTTAGTTTTTTTGTTTGTTTTGGGTGTTTTTTTTATTTTATGGGCATGTAGTTTAGTGTTAGGTATAATGGAGGGTTTTTTATTTTGGATACTGTAGTTTAAATTATTTTTTGTAACAGTTTATTTTATTGTAACTTAGATTTTATTTTTTTGTAACTTAGGGGGTTTAGTTTAGAAGGGGTTAGGTGTTAGGTTAGTTTGTGTTTGGGGTATGTGGCAGTATAGAGGTTAATAGTTTAGATAGATACTTGTGATGGGTATGTGGTGGTATAGGGGTTAAAAGTTTAGTATTTGCGGTGGGTATGTGGTGGCATATCAGTTAATAGGATACATACTTTCGGTATGTATGTGGCAATATAGGGGTTAATAGGATAGGTACTTGAGGTAGGTATTTGGTGGTATAGTTATAGATCTGAGAAGTGTAAGTATTCACTATTTTGCTTTCTTTTCTTTTGAGAGTTTACCAGGAGAATCAGACCTTCCTCAACAGGATCAATTGTTCATCTATGGACTATATACTCATTGATTGCTTGCACTAACTCAATTTTGTTTACTTTTGCACTTTATTTTGTGTTAATATTGTTTTTGTGCTCACCTTATTAGGTTTAATGAGGATGAGTACCTCTTACAAAATAATCTGGTGGTCCTTGGTTAACTCATATATGAGTAGAAGTACAAGGCAGCTCTTCTCTAAAAATCAAAGCTTTATGTCGAGGTACTAGGGAATACCTATTTTAACATCAAAAGCAAGATGTTTAATTAGAAAAAAAGAGATGTAATTTTTTTTGGGGGGAAGGCTGTGCTACATAATAAACTACAAACATCTATAGGTTTTTTTTTTCTTCAAAACCAAAAGCAATATATTGCTACATCCTCCAGATTTGGGTTAGAAAAACAAATAATTTATTTGATGTATTTAGATGCCTAGGGTGCGATCTGATATACGGCGTAGGTTTCGGCGCAAGCGTGGGAACCTGCGCCGCCCGTAATTTCACCTTGCACATCGGGATATTACATATACCCCGCCGGCAGTTCCTAAAGTGCCGTAAGTCTGATAAACTAGCGATGTCCAGAAATGAGCGTAACTACAAATTTATGGAGTCGCTAGTGACTTACGGCACTTTAGAAACTGCCGGCGCCTAAGAAAAGTAAAGGAAATATCAAATCTCCTGTACCAGTCTAACCTGCCTACCAAAAATACCCCGACACGTAAAACCTCTATATCCGCAATCCCCCCCTCTCACTACTACTAATAAATGTATTAACCCCTAGACCGACAACCACCCACAACGCAATAAGACTAATTATTAACCCCTAAACCGCCATAGCTCACAATGCATTTAACCTATTTAAGTATTAACCCCTAAACCGCCATAGCCCACATAGGCTATTAAATGTATTAACCCCTAATCTGCCGTCGCCGCCACTATAATAAAGTTATTAACCCCTAAACCTAAGTCTAACCCTAACACCCCCCTAACTTAAATATTATTTAAATAAATCTAAATAATAATTCTATTATTAACTAAATTATTCCTATTTAAAACTAAATACTTACCTATAAAATAAACCCTAAGATAGCTACAATATAATTAATAATTACATTGTAGCTATTTTAGGATTTATTTTTATTTTACAGGCAACTTTGTATTTATTTTAACTAGGTACAATAGCTATTAAATAGTTAATAACTAATAGCTACCTAGTTAAAATAATTACAAATTTACCTGTAAAATAAATCCTAACCTAAGTTACAATTATACCTAACACTACACTATCATTAAATTAATTAAATTAATTAACTACAATTAGCTAAAATTAAATACAATTAAATAAAATAAACTATAGTACAAAAAACCCCACTAAATTACAGAAAATAAAAAAAATTACAAGAAGTTTAAACTAATTACACCTAATCTAAGCCCCCTAATAAAATAAAAAAGACCCCCAAAATAATAAAATTCCCTACCCTATACTAAATTACAAATAGCCCTTAAAAGGGTTTTTGGCGGGGCATTGCCCCAAAGTAATCAGCTCTTTTACCTGTAATAAAAGAAATACAACCCCCCCAACATTAAAACCCACCACCAACACCCAACCTTACTCTAGAACCCACCCAATCCCCTATGTGGGCTATGACGGTTTAGGGGTTAATAATTTAGTTATTACTTGCGGTGTGGGCTATGGCGGTTTAGGGGTTAATAGTTTATTAGTTATTGCGGTGGGGGATTGCGGTTGACAGGTAGATAGACATTGCGCATGCGTTAGGTGTTAGTTTATTTTTGCAGGCATTTTATGGAGTTATGGTGCTTCCATACTCAGCGCAAGGCCTGCTATGGCTGCATTTTATGGTGAGGTGAAAATGGAGTAAGATTTCTCTATTTTCGCCACATAAGGCCTTGCGCTGGATATTGGATACCGAGTTACGACGCGGTCCCATGTTAGCCTATGGGAGTAAAAATTGCGAGCGACGGGTGAAATATACGGCTGTAACTTGTATGCTACGTCGTATATGTAATACCAAAATCACGCAAAATCTGGCGTCACCGGCTTTTGCGAGCGACGCTGCATATGTGATCAAGGCCCTAGTTTCTAGAGATATATTCACTACCTGTTTTATCTTAATTCCACATGTTGCTATAGCTTTTTAAATACAAGCATGCCTTCTTTCAAAATGTACAAAAATAATGATAATTTTATTTAAATTTAGATAATGTAAAGCACAGTTTAATACGATTAGTACAATCTATAGTCATTCAATCTAATCAGATGGGATAACATTCTCCTCAGGAGTGCTGGGACTATGTGATAAAGCATATAATATTATATAATTTTTTCAGAGGATGACATCAAAAACTATGATGTAAATTTTTATATGAGTGGAAAATTATCTTATTCAATGAGAAAATAATACCACAATTAATGAATTAAAACTTCTTCGATTTTCTAATGTTCCTTTTTAAAAATAAATATTTTAAGGTTAATTATTTTATTCAATTATTTATAATTTTATACAAATGCACTGTGCTAACATTAAACAAGAGTGTTTTTCTCTATCTATGAAGTGAGTTCCCTTATGTCTTTATCACACTTCACTACCTGCCCACTTGACCCTATTCCTTCACATCTAATACCTTCTCTGTCTTCTACCCTCACTCCAGCTCTTACTCACATATTCAACCGATCCCTTACTACTGGTTCATTTCCATCTTCCTTCAAACATGCAAAGGTCACCCCCATCCTCAAAAAAACCTCTATCGACCCCAATTCTCCTGCAAACTACCGCCCCATATCACTGCTTCTGCTAACTTCAAAAGTCCTTGAATAGCTAGTTTTCGATCACCTAACCCACTTCCTGTCCTCCAACTCATTGTTTGACCGCCTGCAATCTGGCTTCCATCCTCAACACTCAACTGAGACTGCCCTCACCAAGGTTACTAACAATTCTTTCTGCTAAAAACAATGGCTACTACTCTATACTTATCTTACTTGACCTGTCTGCTGCCTTTGACACTGTTGACCATCCCCATCTCATACAGACTCTCAGCTCCCTTTGGCTTTGTGACATTGCCATCTCCTGGATCCACTCTTATCTCTCTAATAGGTCCTTTTCTGTCTCATTTGCTGGCGGCAACTCCTCTCCATTGCCTCTGTCTGTTAGAGTACCTCAAGGCTCTGTTCTAGGCCTTCTACTCTTCTCTATCTATACTTCCTCACTGGGTAAACTTAACAGTAGCTATGGCTTCAACTATCACCTCTATGCTGATGATACTCAGATCTACCTATCCACCCCTGCACTCTCTCCTTCTGTCTTTTCCCACATCAGCGACTGCTTATCTGGCATTTCTTCCTGGATGGCCTCTCACCACCTAAAAATCAACATGTCCAAGACTGAGCTTCTTCTAATCCCCCCATCTAATTCTTCTCCAGTTTCTAACTTTACTATCACTGTTGGCGACACCACTATCTCCCCATCACCCCAAGTCTGCTGCCTAGGAGTTACACTTGACTCCAATCTGTCCTTCATACTCCACATCCAATTGCTCTCTTCATCCTGTCGCAACCACCTACGCAATATCTTCAAAATTCGTCCATTTCTGAGTGCTGAAACTACTAAACAGCTAATCCATTCCCTAGTAATTTCCTGGCTTGACTACTGTAATAACCTACTAACTGGCCTTCCTCTCTCCCGCCTCTCTACCCTTTAATCCACCCTAAATGCCTCTGCTAGGCTAATCCACCTCTTCCGATGCTCTGTATCTGCTGCACCCCTCTGTGAGTCCCTTCATTGGCTACCCATTCACAGCAGAATCAAATTCAAAATTCTCACTCTGACCTACAAAGCCCTTACCATTGCAGCCCCCCTACCTTTCCTCACTCATCAATAAATATACTCCAGCCCGCACCCTAAGATCCAACAATGATCTACTCCTTGCATCTTCTACCATCACCTCCTCCCATGCTAGACTACAGGACTTCTCTCGTGTGGCACCAACCCTCTGGAATGCATTTCCTCAAGCTTCCCCCAACCTCTCCTCCTTTAAATGCTCCCTAAAGACCTTCTTGTTAAGGGAAGCCTATCACCAAATCAGTAACTAATGAATGCCACTTGCCTAATAGTTGCCCCATCTAACTCCACACTAACATCATTCCCACCTTTGCAGTCCCCACCTCCTGTTTCTCACCCTCCTACCCATCTAGATTGTAAGTTCCCATGGGAACAGCCCCCCTGTATTTGTTTGTCAAATTTTGTCTGGTGTCTCATATTGTACTATACTTTTATCTTTGTTACCTATGGACAGCGCTGCAGAATCTGTTGGCGCTTTATAAAGAAAGAATAATAATAATAATAATAATATCTCTGTTTAGTTTAGAAAGGTTGCGTAATACAATTATGGCACCACAAATATTTATGTTATTGACTTTAGAAAACACACACACTTATTTACAGTTGGCTAGATTACGAATTTTGCGTTATCGTTTTAACACTGAAAAAATGGCCATTTCAGCGTAAAAACAGTAACGCAGCCATTACGTGTCGTGTCGGTATAGCTATACCACAAGCATTTTAGCCTGTAAAGCAACGTCAATCCTGTACTCAAAAAAATTATGTTTTTGCGTGGGATTTCCATAGCGCCAGTATTACAGGTTGTGCGTTCAGGCTAAAAAGCTTGCGTTACAGCCTATACCGGCACGATCCATACGGCCATCTGAGAGCAGTAGTTATGGATTTTGTGTAACAAAAATGTTTCACAAAACTCATAACTAAACTGTTTCAAAGTACACTAACACCCATAAAATACCTATTAACCCCTAAACCAAGGCCCTCCCACATCGCAAACACTATTTAAAACTTATTAACACCTAATCTGCCGCCCGCACACATCCCCACCACTATAATAAAGTTATTAACCCCTATTCCTCCGCTTCCCGACACCACCGCCACTAACTAAACCTATTAACCCCTAAACCGTCAGCCCCCCACATTGCCACTACTAAATAAACATATTAACCTCTAAACCTCAAGCCCCCCACATCACCACTAATAAATTAAACTATTAACCCCTACCCCTATCACCCCCTAACTTTAAATTAAAATTACAATATCCCTATCTTAAAATAAATAAAAAACTTACCTGTAAAATTAAAAAAACGGCTAGATTTAGAGTTTTGTCGGTAACGACCCGCGTAGCTAACGCTGGTTTTTTTTCCCCCGCACCTTTTAAATACTGCTGGTATTTAGAGTTCACAGAATGGCTGCGTTAGGCTCCAAAAAAGGAGCGTAGAGCATAATTTACCGCCACTGCAACTTTCAATACCAGCGGTGCTTACGGACGCGGCCAGCTTCAAAAACATGCTCGTGCACGATTCCCCCATAGGAAACAATGGGGCAGTTTGAGCTGAAAAAAAACCTAACACCTGCAAAAAAGCAGCGTTCAGCTCCTAACTCAGCCCCATTGTTTCCTATGGGGAAACACTTCCTAAGTCTGCATCTAACACCCTAACATGAACCCCGAGTCTACACACCCCTAACCTTACACTTATTAACCCCTAATCTGCCGCCCCCGCTATCGCTGACACCTGCATATTTTTTTTAGCCCCTAATCTGCCGCTCAGTACACCGCCGCAACCTACATTATACCTATGTACCCCTAATCTGCTGCCCCTAACACCGCCGACCCCTATATTATATTTATTAACCCCTAATCTGCCCCCCACAAAGTCGCCGCCAACTACCTACAATAAATAATCCCTAATCTGCCGACCGGACCTCGCCGCTACTATAATAAATGTATTAACCCCTAATCCGCCTCACTCCCGCCTCAATAACCCTATAATAAATAGTATTAACCCCTAATCTGCCCTCCCTAACATCGCCAACACCTAACTTCAAGTATTAACCCCTAATCTGCCGACCGGACCTCGCCGCTACTCTAATAAATTTATTAACGCCTAAAGCTAAGTCTAACCCTAACACTAACACCCCCCTAAGTTAAATATAATTTTTATCTAACAAAATAAATTAACTCTTATTAAATAAATTAATCCTATTTAAAGCTAAATACTTACCTGTAAAATAAACCCTAATATAGCTACAATATAACTAATAATTATATTGTAGCTATTTTAGGATTAATATTTATTTTACAGGCAACTTTGTAATTATTTTAACCAGGTACAATAGCTATTAAATAGTTAATAACTATTTAATAGCTACCTAGATAAAATAATTACAAAATTACCTGTAAAATAAATCCTAACCTAAGTTACAATTAAACCTAACACTACACTATCAATAAATTAATTACATAAAATACCTACAAATAAATACAATTAAGTAAACTAACTAAAGTACAAAAAATAAAAAAAGAACTAAGTTACAAAAAATAAAAAAATAATTTACAAACATTAGAAAAATATTACAACAATTTTAAGCTAATTACACCTACTCTAAGCCCCCTAATAAAATAACAAAGCCCCCAAAATAAAAAAATGCCCTACCCTATTCTAAAATTAAAATAGAAAAGCTCTTTTACCTTACCAGCCCTTAAAAGGGCCTTTTGCGGGGCATGCCCCAAAGAAAACAGCTCTTTTGCCTGTAAAAAAAAACATACAATACCCCCCCCAACATTACAACCCACCACCCACATACCCCTAATCTAACCCAAACCCCCTTAAATAAACCTAACACTAAGCCCCTGAAGATCATCCTACCTTATCTTCACCACGCCGGGTATCACCGATCCGTCCAGGCTCCGAAGTCTTCATCCAAGCCCAAGCGGGGGCTGAAGATGTCCATGATCCGGCTGAAGTCTTGGCCCAAGCGGGGGCTGAAGATGTCCATGATCTGGCTGAAGTCTTGATCCAAGCGGGAGCTGAAGAAGTCCATGATCTGGCTGAAGTCTTCTATCAAGCGGCATCTTCAATCTTCTTTCTTCCGGATCCATCTTCATCCCACCGACGCGGAACATCCTTCTTCACCGACGACTTCCCGACGAATGACGGTTCCTTTAAGGGACGTCATCCAAGATGACGTCCCTCGAATTCCGATTGGCTGATAGGATTCTATCAGCCAATCGGAATTAAGGTAGGAAAATTCTGATTGGCTGATGGAATCAGCCAATCAGATTCAAGTTCAATCCGATTGGCTGATCGGAACAGCCAATAGAATGCGAGCTCAATCTGATTGGCTGATTGGATCAGCCAATCGGATTGAACTTGATTCTGATTGGCTGATTCCATCAGCCAATCAGAATTTTCCTACCTTAATTCCGATTGGCTGATAGAATCCTATCATCCAATCGGAATTCGAGGGACGCCATCTTGGATGACGTATATTAGAAGGATGTTCCGCTTCGGCGGGATGAAGATGGATCCGAAAGAACGAAGATTGAAGATGCCGCTTGATAGAAGACTTCAGCCGGATCATGGACCTCTTCAGCTTCGCTTGGATCAAGACTTCAGCCGGATCATGGACATCTTCAGCCCCTGCTTGTGCCAAGACTTCAGCCGGATCATGGACATCTTCAGCCCCCGCTTGGGCCAATACTTCAGCCGGATCATGGACATCTTCAGCCCCCGCTTGGGCCAAGACTTCAGCCGGATTATGGACATCTTCAGCCCCCGCTTGGGCTTGGATGAAGACTTTGGAGCCTGGACCGATCGGTGATACCCGGCGTGGTGAAGACAAGGTAGGGAGATCTTCAGGGGCTTAGTGTTAGGTTTATTTAAGGGGGGTTTGGGTTAGATTAGGGGTATGTGGGTGGTGGGTTGTAATGTTGGGGGGATATTGTATGTTTTTTTGTACAGGCAAAAGAGCTATTTTCTTTGGGGCATGCCCCGCAAAAGGCCCTTTTAATGGCTGGTAAGGTAAAAGAGATTTTCTATTTTTATTTTAGAATAGGGTAGGGCATTTTTTTATTTTGGGGGCTTTGTTATTTTATTAGGCGGCTTAGAGTAGGTGTAATTAGCTTAAAATTGTTGTAATATTTTTATTTTTTGTAACTTAGTTCTTTTTTTATTTTTTGTACTTTAGTTAGTTTATTTATTTGTAGATAATTGTAGGTATTTGTATGTAATTCATTTATTGATAGTGTAGTGTTAGGTTTAATTGTAGATAATTGTAGGTATTTTATTTAATTAATTTATTGATAGTGTAGTGTTAGGTTTAATTGTAACTTAGGTTAGGATTTATTTTACAGGTAATTTTGTAATTATTTTAACTAGGTAGCTATTAAATAGTTATTAACTATTTAATAGCTATTGTACCTGGTTAAAATAATTACAAAGTTGCCTGTAAAATAAATATTAATCCTAAAATAGCTACAATGTAATTATAATTTATATTGTAGCTATATTAGGGTTTATTTTACAGGTAAGTATTTAGCTTTAAATAGGAATAATTTATTTAATAAGAGTTAATTAATTTCGTTAAATTAAAATTATATTTAACTTAGGGGGGTGTTAGGGTTAGGGTTAGACTTAGCTTTAGGGGTTAATAAATTTAATAGAGTAGCGGTGAGGTACGGTCGGCAGATTAGGGGTTAATACTTGAAGTTAGGTGTCGGTGATGTTAGGGAGGGCAGATTAGGGGTTAATACTATTTATTATAGGGTTATTGAGGCGGGAGTGAGGCGGATTAAGGGTTAATACATTTATTATAGTAGCGGTGAGGTCCGGTCGGCAGATTAGGGGTTAATAATTGTAGGTAGGTGGTGGCGACGTTGGGGGCGGCAGATTAGGGGTTAATAAATATAATATAGGGGTCGGTGGTGGTAGGGGCAGCAGATTAGGGGTACATAAGGATAACGTAGGTGGCGGCGGTGTGCGGTCGGCAGATTAGGGGTTAAAAAAATTTAATAGAGTGGCAGCGATGTGGGGAGACCTCGGTTTAGGGGTACATAGGTAGTTTATGGGTGTTAGTGTATTTTAGAGCACAGTAGTTAAGAGCTCTATGAACCGGCGTTAGCCCAGAAAGCTCTTAACTCCTGGCTTTTTTCTGCGGCTGGAGTTTTGTCGTTTTGTCGATTTCTAACGCTCACTTCAGCCAAGACTCTAAATACCGGCGTTAGAAAGATCCCATTGAAAAGATAGGATACGCAAATGGCGTAGGGGGATCTGAGGTATGGAAAAGTTGCGGCTGGAAAGTGAGCGTTAGACCCTTACCTACACGACTCTAAATACCAGCGGTAGCCCAAAACCAGCGTTAGGAGCCTCTAACACTGGTTTTGACGGCTAACGCAGAACTCTAAATCTAGGCGTATGTTTAAACTAACAATTAACCTAACATAACTATTATACTAAAATTAAAATAATATTAAAAAAACTAAATTACACATTAAAAACCTAATACTTTAATTTAAGTCTAAAATTACAAAAAATAAAAAATACTAAATTACGAAAAATAACAAACACTAAATTACAAAAAATAACAAACGAAATTATCAAAAATAAAACAATTACACCTTATCTAATAGCCCTATAAAATAACCCCCCCTAAATAAAAACACCCCCTAGCCTACAATAAACTACCAATAGCCCTTAAAAGGGCCTTTTGTAAGACATTGCCCTTAAGAAATCAGCTCTTTTACCTTTAAAAAATTACAAAGAACCCCCAACAGTAAAACCCATCACCCAACCAACTCCCCAAAATAAAAACACATAACTCTAACAAAAACCTAAGCTTTGTATGGGCACTGACCTTAAAAGGGCATTCAGCTCTTTTACATTGGGGCATTCAGCTCTTTTAAAAAAGCCCAAACCCTAATCTGATAAAAAAAAACACCCCAAAAAAGTAAAAAAAGATCTAACACTAACCCCCAAATATCCACTCACAGTTTCTGAAGTCCAGACATCCTTCCTCATCCAGGTGGCGAGAAGTCTTCATTCAGGCGGCATCTTCTATTCTCATCCTGGCGGCTTCTTCTATCTCAGTGGCGTGGAGCAGATCCATCCTTGAAGACATCCGGCGCCAATAGGAGGATGAGAGCTACTGAAATCCTATTGGCTGTTCAAAACAGCCAATAGGATGAGAACTAATGAAATTATATTGGCTATTCAAATCAGCTAATAGAATTTAAGTAGCTATAATCCTATTGGCTGATATGAATTTCAAGAATCAAATCAGCCAATAGGAATGCAAGGGACGCCATTTTGAAAAGGCTCCCTTGCATTGAAGATCCAGTGTATGGTGGTGACCGTATGAAGAGGACGCTCCGCGCTGGATGTCTTCAAGGATGGATCCGTTCCATGCTGCCGGGATGAAGATAGAAGATGCCACTGGGATGAAGGTAAAAGATGCCACCTGGATAAATATAGAAGATGCCGCCTGGATGAAGACTTCCTGCCGCCTGGATGAGGATGGATGTTCGGACTTCAGAAACTGTGAGTGGATCTTCGGGGGTTAGTGTTAGTTTTTTTTTTACTTTTTCTGGGTGTTTTTTTTTTTATTAGGGTTTGGGCTTTTTAAAAAGAGCTGAATGCCCTTTTCAGGGCAATGTAAAAGAGCTGAATGCCCTTTTAAGGTCAATGCCCATATAAATGCCCTTTTCAAGGCAATGGGTAGCTTAGGTTTTCATTAGAGCTAGGTTTTATATTTTGGGGGGTTGGGTGCGTGGTGGGTTTTACTGTTGAGGGGTCTTTGTATTTTTTTAATGTAAAATAGCTGATTTATTTAAGGCAATGCCCTACAAAAGGCCCTTTTAAGAGTGTTTAGACTTGGGGTTTATGTTAGGGTGTTAGTTTTAAACGTAACTTTTTTTTAACCATAGACATCAATGGAGTTGCGTTACGGCGATCGCCATTCCGCACTTCAGGTGTTAGGTTTTTTTTCTAACACCTTCTCCCCATTGATGTCTATGAGGAAAGCGTGCACAAGCACATGTTCTCAGCCCTTGGATTTTGTGCGGTATGGAGCTTATTGCCACCATATCGTATGCACAAGGAGGCTTTTCAGAAACGTGTAATGGCATCGCTATGGAGAGTGAAATAACACAACTTTTGTTGCATTCGTTTTGCACCCTCTGTAGTGCAAAACACGTAATCTAGACGAGTGTTATTTAATAATATCATGTCATGCATGATATATGCATATAATAAAAGAATATTTTAAACCTACAAGGCTAGATTACAAGTGGAGTGCAAAAATCATACGGCTAGATTTAGAGTTCTGCGTTAGCCGTTAAAAGCAGCGTTAAGGGGTCCTAACGCTGGTTTTGGCCGGCTGCTGGTTTTTAGAGTCAGGCAGGAAAGGGTCTAACGCTCACTTTCAAGCCACGACTTTTCCATACTGCAGATCCCCTTACGTCAATTGCGTATCCTATCTTTTCAATGGGATCTTCCTAACGCTGGTATTTAGAGTCTTGGCTGAAGTGAGCGGTAGACCCTCTACCGACAAGACTCCAGCCGCAGAAAAAAGTCAGTAGTTAAGAGCTTTATGGGCTAACGCCGGTTTATAAAGCTCTTAACTACTGTGCTCTAAAGTACACTAACACCCATAAACTACCTATGTACCCCTAAACCGAGGCCCCCCCACATCGCCGCCACTATAGTAAATATTTTTAACCCCTAATCTGCCTACCGCACACCGCCGCCACAAACATTATCCCTATGAACCCCTAATCTGCTGCCCCTAACATCGCCGACCCCTATATTATATTTATTAACCCCTAATCTGCCCCCCCCAACGTCGCCCTACCTTACCTACACTTATTAACCCCAAATCTGCCGACCGGACCTCGCCGCTATTCTAATAAAGTTATTAAACCCTAAACCGCCGCACTCCCGCCTCGCAAACCCTATAATAAATAGTATTAACCCCTAATCTGCCCTCCCTAACATTGCCGCCACCTAACTTCAAGTATTAACCCCTAATCTGCCGACCGGACCTCGCCGCTACTATAATAAATGTATTAACCCCCAAAGTTAAGTCTAACCCTAACCTTAACACCCCCCCTAAATTAAATATAATTTTAATCTAACGAAATAAATTAAATATTATTAACTAAAGTATTCCTATTTAAATCTAAATACTTACCTGTAAAATAAACCCTAATTTAGCTACAATATAACGAATAATTATATTGTAGCTATTTTAGGATTTATATTTATTTTACAGGCAACTTTGTATTTATTTTAACTAGTTACAATAGCTGTTAAATAGTTGTTTACTATTTAATAGCTACCTAGTTAAAATAATTACAAAATTACCTGTAAAATGAATCCTAACCTAAGTTACAATTAAACCTAACACTACATTATCAATAAATAAATTAAATCAATTAACTACAAGTACCTACAATTACCTACAATTAAATAAACTAAACTAAATTACAAAAACAAACAAACACTAAATTACAAAAAATTAAAAAAGATTATAAGAATTTTAAGCTAATTACACCTACTCTAAGCCCCCTAATAAAATAACAAAGCCCCCCAAAATAATAAAGGTCCCTACCCTATTCTAAATTAAAAAGTAACCAGCTCTTTTACCAGCCCTTAAAAGGGCTTTTTGCGGGGCATGCCCCAAAGTAAACAGCTCTTTTGCCTGTAAAAAAAACACAATACCACCCCCCAACATTACAACCAACCACCCACATACCCCTACTCTAACCCAAACCCCCCCTTAAATAAACCTAAAACTACCCCCCTGAAGATCTCCCTACCTTGAGTCGTGTTCACCCAACCGGGCACCGATGGACCAAAAGAGGACATCCGGAGCAGCAGAAGTCTTCATCCTATCCGGGCAGAAGAGGACATCCGGACCGGTAGACATCTTCATCCAAGTGGTATCTTCTGTCTTCATCCATCCGGAGCGGAGCGGAGCCATCTTCTTCCAGCCGACGCGGATCCATCCTTCTTCACCGACGCCTACTCGCCGAATGAAGGTTCCTTTAAGGGACGTCATCCAAGATGGCGTCCCTCGATTTCCGATTGGCTGATAGGATTCTATCAGCCAATCGGAATTAAGGTAAGAAAAATCTGATTGGCTGATTGAATCAGCCAATCAGATTCAAGTTCAATTGGATTGGCTGATCCAATCAGCCAATCAGATTGAGCTCGCATTCTATTGGCTGTTTCAATCAGCCAATAGAATGCAAACTCAATCTGATTGGCTGATTGGATCAGCCAATCCGATTGAACTTGAATCTGATTGGCTGATTCAATCAGCCAATCAGATTTTTCCTACCTTAATTCCGATTGGCTGATAGAATCCTATCAGCTAATTGGAATTCGAGGGACGCCATCTTGGATGACGTCATTTAAAGGAACCTTCATTCGGCGAGTAGGCGTCGTGGAAGAAGGATGGATCCGCGTCGGCTGGAAGAAGATGGCTCCGCTCCGCTCCGGATGGATGAAGATAGAAGATGCCGCTTGGATGAAGATGTCTACCGGTCCGGATGTCCTCTTCTGTCCTCTTCTGCCCGGATAGGATGAAGACTTCTACTATGTCCTCTTTTGGTCCATCGGTGCCCGGCTGGGTGAACACGACTCAAGGTAGGGAGATCTTCAGGGGGGTAGTGTTAGGTTTATTTAAGGGGGTTTGGGTTAGAGTAAGGGTATGTGGGTGGTGGGTTGTAATGTTGGGGGGTGGTATTGTGTTTTTTTTTACAGGCAAAAGAGCTGTTTACTTTGGGGCATGCCCTGCAAAAAGCCCTTTTAAGGGCTGGTAAAAGAGCTGGTTACTTTTTAATTTAGAATAGGGTAGGGACCTTTATTATTTTGGGGGGCTTTGTTATTTTATTAGGGGGCTTAGAGTAGGTGTAATTAGCTTACAATTCTTGTAATTTTTTTTATTTTTTGTAATTTAGTGGGGGTTTTTTTGTAATGTAGTTTAGTTTATTTAATTGTAGGTAATTGTAGGTACTTGTACTTAATTGTTTTAATTTATTTATTGACAGTGTAGTGTTAGGTTTAATTGTAACTTAGGTTAGGATTTATTTTACAGGTAATTTTGTAATTATTTTAACTAGGTAGCTATTAAATAGTAAATAACTATTTAATAGCTATTGTACCTAGTTAAAATAAATACAAAGTTGCCTGTAAAATAAATATAAATCCTAAAATAGCTACAATATAATTATTCGTTATATTGTAGCTATATTAGGGTTTATTTTACAGGTAAGTATTTAGATTTAAATAGGATTACTTTAGTTAATAATATTTAATTTATTTCGTTAGATTAAAATTATATTTAATTTAGGGAGGTGTTAGGGTTAGTAGCAGCGAGGTCCGGTCGGCAGATTAGGGGTCAATACTTGAAGTTAGGTGGCGGCGATGTTAGGGAGGGCAGATTAGTGGTTAATACTATTTATTATAGGGTTTGCGAGGCGGGAGTGCGGCGGTTTAGGGGTTAATAACTTTATTAGAGTAGCGGCGAGGTCCGGTCGGCAGATTAGGGGTTAATAAGTGTAGGTAAGGTAGTGGCGACGTTGGGGGGGGCAGATTAGGGGTTAATATATAATATAGGGGTCGGCGATGTTAGGGGTAGCAGATTAGGGGTACATAGGGATAATGTATGTTGCGGCGGTGTACAGAGCGGCAGATTAGGGCTTAATAATATAATGCAGGTGTCAGCGATAGCGGGGGCGGCAGATTAGGGGTTAATAAGTGTAAGGTTAGGGGTGTTTAGATTCGGGGCTCATGTTAGGGTGTTAGGTGCAGACTTAGAGAGTGTTTCCCCATAGGAAACAATGGGGTTGCATTAGGAGCTGAACGCTGCTTTTTTGCAGGTGTTAGGTTTTTTTTTCAGCCCAAACTGCCCCATTGTTTCCTATGGGGATATCGTGCACGAGCACGTTTTAGCTGCTTACCGCTACCGTAAGCAACGCTGGTATTGAGGGTTGAAGTGGTGGTACATTAGGCTCAACGCACCCTTTTTGGAGCCTAACGCAGCCCTTCAGACAACTCTAAATACCAGCGTTGTCTTAAGGGTGCGTTGGGAAAAAAAGCGGCGTTAGCTACGCGGGTCTTTACCGACAAAACTCTAAATCTAGCCGTTAGCTTTTTTGAGCGCTAACTCAACTGCTCAAGTTAAATCAATATTGCTCCTATTTTTTGTGCTTGTATTACAAGTTTAAAGTAAAAGGTTAGTGAGTGAAAGCCTCAGGCGTGCTAACATCTGAAGTTCGGATAGCGCCACCAAGCTAACTTCCTTTCCCCATAGACATCTATGGAACACACTACAAAACCATGTTCTGGCTTTCGCTCCCGTGTTAACCCAAAGCTGAGCTATAACAACTGCGCTAAAGCCAAGGGTGCATTAAAAAATACGTCAAATACCTATAGTAAGTTCTTTAGTTAGAAGAAAATGTTCTTTTTAATTTTGAATATAAATATGTATATATTGATGTGTGTGTATGTATATATATATATGACTAAAGCAGAATCATCAGTTCTTACAAATAGCTCGAAAACTCATTCAAGAATAGGGTGATAGTTATTACAATCCATCAAAAAGGTCTTATACTTACTGTTTTTACTGCATTGAGAATCTCAGATAGTCAGATATTAAGCTATATTATCTGTTTAAATACTCCAAATGAATATTATGTTAAATCTTAGGTACTTCAATCTTTGGTTGGTTTTGATTGACACATATATATATAGACAGAGAGATTTATTAATTAAGAGATTGCTTCACTAGGGTCTATATATATTAAACTTATTTGCATTTATCCCCAAATAAGCAAATTCAAATGATTAAACATAAAATAAAGCAAGAACTAATAGAATTTCTGATAATATCCCATGTACTTAATATTAATATTAATATTAGTCTTCTCATCTCACCAAGACTTTGATATATTATATTATGATAATATACACACACATATAATGGTGTGTACAGTATATGGGTTTATCTTCCTATCCCATTATTTTAGCTTTAATAGCTAGTTAGAGTTGAATTTAGTTAGAGGCATATACATATACATATACATTATAATGAAGTTACTATTCGACACACATCTTTTTCTTTGATGGTAGTGTAGATTCATGTTTTTGGTATTTTTTACTTGTGAATATATATTTTTTACCAATAAAATCTGTTAGCAATAATTAGAATCAATATACTATATATAGATTACTTGCTAACCATTGGTATAGACTCTATATGCTTTCTAACTATTACTATTTATTTTAATGTGATGTTTTCTTTTTTCTTCTTTTTTAAATAAATAACCCAAGAATTAATGGTCACATTTTGTGACAATTTCTATTTAATATATTCTTTATTTATTATTATTGGTTATTTTTATTTTATTTTAAGTTAGCTATCCTGAAACATTTTCACTGCTTTTACAAATTGTTACTATTATTTTTAATTTTATTTTCTATTTTTTATTTTTACAATTATCATTTGATTGGATTTATATGTAAGAGCTGTTTTCTAATTTGTATGTATTTAGCTAAATTCTCATTGTTAGTTAGTTTATCATCATGTATTAATATACTGCTGTACACATAGATATATGTATATATATATTTGCCACTCTCTGTCTTGCAGCTCAGCTTTATTAGGGACTCACCTGTGGTGTCTTATCACCTCTGATGAAGCGCAGGTACGCCTGCGCGAAACATGTCAGGTGTTCTTTTTTGCTGACTATGTCCTGTCTGGATGAATAAACGCTTTTGGTATTAACAGCACCTTGGTCGCCTGAGCAGTGTTTGCTTCTGTTTCTTACACATATATATATATATATATATATATATATATATATATATATATATATATATATATATATATAGACTCCAAGTAAGTGCACTCTCACTCGCCAACCCAAACACAGACCAGGGTGCTTAGCAGGATATTCAATCAAGATAAGGATAAGCACTCTCTGGATTTAAATACAATAACTATTTATTGGTAGTGATGTTTCGGGGCATTTACCCCTTCCTCAGACAAGGAAGGGGTGAATGCCCCGAAACGTCACTACCAATAAATAGTTATTGTATTTAAATCCAGAGAGTGCTTATCCTTATCTTGATTGATTATATATATATATATATATATATATATATATATATATATATATACACACACACACACACACTATGTATGAATATATATATATATATATATATATATATATATATATATATATATATACACATATATGTGTGTGATGTGTGTGTATACACTCTGTATGTATATATATATATATATATATATATATATATGTGTATGTATAAAAACAGACAGCGCCAACAAATATAGGTTAAAATAATATATATTTATTTAAAAAAAAATCAATTTAACATAGTATCATATTATCATAAGGCATATGCATGTATACAGAAGAAATAATAAAAACAATCTAGTTTCATCTGAGGAACGGGAGGAGCAAGCAGTTTTTTTTGTCTCTACACTTTTTTAATTATTGTTTATATTTTTATACATTTCTAACGGCTAGATTTAGAGTTTTGTCGGTAAGGACCCGCGTAGCTAACGCTGGCTTTTTTCTGGCCGCACCTTTAAAATAACTCTGGTATTGAGAGTCCACAGAATGGCTGCGTAGAGCATATTTAACGCACTCGATACCAGAGTTGCTTACGGACGCGGCCAGCCTCAAAAACGTGCTTGTGCACGATTCCCCCATAGGAAACAATGGGGCTGTTTGAGCTGAAAAAAAACCTAACACCTGCAAAAAAGCCGCGTTGAGCTCCTAACGCAGCCCCATTGTTTGCTATGGGGAAACACTTCCTACGTCTACACCTAACACTCTAACATGAACCCCGAGTCTAAACACCCCTAACCTTACACTTATTAACCCCTAATCTGCCGCCCCTGCTATCGCTGACCCCTGCATATTATTATTAACCCCTAATCTGCCGCTCCGTAAACCGCCGCTACTTACATTATCCCTATGTACCCCTAATCTGCTGCCCCTAACACCGCCGACCCCTATATTATATTTATTAACCCCTAATCTGCCCCCCACAACGTCGCCTCCACCTGCCTACACTTATTAACCCCTAATCTGCCGACCGGACCTGAGCGCTACTATAATAAAGTTATTAACCCCTAATCCGCCTCACTAACCCTATAATAAATAGTATTAACCCCTAATCTGCCCTCCCTAACATCGCCGACACCTAACTTCAATTATTAACCCCTAATCTGCCGAATGGAGCTCACCGCTATTCTAATAAATGTATTAACCCCTAAAGCTAAGTCTAACCCTAACACTAACACCCCCCCTAAATTAAATATAATTTTAATCTAACAAAATTAATTATCTCTTATTAAATAAATTATTCCTATTTAAAGCTAAATACTTACCTGTAAAATAAATCCTAATATAGCTACACTATAAATTATAATTATATTATAGCTATTTTAAGATTAATATTTATTTTACAGGTAACTTTGTAATTATTTTAACCAGGTACAATAGCTATTAAATGGTTATTAACTATTTAATAGTTACCTAGTTAAAATAATAACAAAATTACCTGTAAAATAAATCCTAACCTAAGTTACAATTAAACCTAACACTACACTATCATTAAATTAATTAAATAAAATATCTACAATTACCTACAATTAAACCTAACACTACACTATCAATACATTAATTAAATACAATATCTACAAATAACTACAATGAAATAAACTAACTAAAGTACAAAAAATAATTTTTTTTTACAAACATAAGAAAAATCTTACAATTTTAAACTAATTACACCTACTCTAAGCCCCCTAATAAAATAACAAAGCCTCCCAAAATAAAAAATGCCCTACCCTATTCTAAATTACTAAAGTTCAAAGCTCTTTTACCTTACCAGCCCTGAACAGGGCCCTTTGCGGGGCATGCCCCAAAGAATTCAGCTCTTTTGCCTGTAAAAAAAACATACAATACCCCCCCCCCCAAATCCGCCTCACTCCCTCTTGAGGCGGGAGTGAGGCGGATTAGGGGTTAATAACTTTATTATAATAGCGGTGCGGTCCGCTCAGCAGATTAGGGGTTAATAAGTGTAGGCAGGTGGAGGCGACGTTGTGGGGGGCAGATTAGGGGTTAATAAATATAATATAGGGGTCGGCGGTGTTAGGGGCAGCAGATTAGGGGTACATAGGGATAATGTAAGTAGCGGCAGATTAGGGGTTAAAAAAAATATGCAGGGGTCAGCGATAGCGGGGGCGGCAGAATAGGGGTTAATAAGTGTAAGGTTTGGGGTGTTTAGACTCGGGGTACATGTTAAAGTGTTAGGTGCAGACGTAGGAAGTGTTTCCCCATAGCAAACAATGGGTCTGCGTTAGGAGCTGAACGCGGCTTTTTTGCAGGTGTTAGGTTTTTTTTCCAGCTCAAACAGCCCCATTGTTTTCTATGGGGGAATCGTGCACGAGCACGTTTTTGAAGCTGGCCGCGTCCGTAAGCACCGCTGGTATCGAGAGTTGAAGTTGCGTTAAATATGCTCTATGCTCCTTTTTTGGAGCCTAACGCAGCCATTCTGTGAACTCTAAATACCAGCGGTATTTAAAAGGTGCGGCCAGAAAAAAGCCAGCATAGCTAACGCACCCCTTTGGCCGCAAAACTCTAAATCTAGGCGAGTATACGCAAATGACGTAAGGGGATCTGCGGTATGGAAACGTCGCGGCTGGAAAGTGAGCGTTAGACCCTTTCCTGACTGACTCCAAATACCGGCGGTAGCCTAAAACCAGTGTTAGGAGCCTCTAACGCTGGTTTTGACGGCTACCGCCCAACTCTAAATCTAGGCCTAAGATAGCTACAATATAACTATTAGTTATTTTGTAGCTAGCATAGGTTTTTTTTTCACAGGTAAGTATGTATTTAGTTTTTAAATAGGAATTATTTTGGTAACAATTGTAATGTTTATTTATATTTATTTTAATTATACTTAAGTTAGGGGGTGTTAGATTTAGGGTTAGACTTAGGCTTAGGGTTACGTTTAGGGGTTAATAACTGTATGTAGGTGGCGGCGATATCGGGGGTGGAAGATTAGGGGTTAATAACTGTAATGTAGGTGGCTGCGATGTTAGGGGCCGCAGATTTGGGGTGTTTAGACTCAGGGTTTATGTTAGGGTGTTAGGTTTAGACGTAACTTTTTCTTTTCCCCATAGACATCAATGGGGCTGCGTTACGGAGCTTTTGTTTTCGCGATCGCAGGTGTTAGGCTTTTTTTGCCGGCTCTCCCCATTGATGTCTATGGGGAAATCGTGCACGACCACGTCAAAGCAGCGCTTGATTTCGGTGCAGTATGTAGTTCAACGCCACCATATCGCCCGCACAAGCCTGCTTTTTTTTTTTTTATAAAGAGTTTTTATTGAGGTAAAAACTTGGATACAATAAACAATTGCAGCATAAAAAATTTCTTAGAATCATTCTACATAACCACAACCGTTACTTCACGGCTATGGGTTATTTCACCTTTAGACCTCAATTTTTTAATAATAACTTTTTCTCTTTCTAATGGTAAACAATAGCATATAAAGAGTAGGTATATATTAAAGCACATCAAGAAAAAATTCACTTTGGTTAGTATGAAAGTGTAAGTCGTACAGTTGCTACGAATTGAGCATTACATGAGACAAGTGAAATGGCACATGTAGCAATCCCAGACGTAATCATGATATGTAGACAAGTATAGTATGTGATACATGTTGGCGTATAGTTATTCTAAGCGTGCATATGAGGATTTAATTGCTGAGGAAGAAAGCTCATGTATGTGTTAATGTAACAGCTGAAGGAGGCGCACCGAACAAGAGGAGGAAAGGAAAGAAAAAAAAAGGGGGGGGGAGATTAGTGAAGGGAAGAGATCAAGATGGGGAAGAGGGTTAAGGAAGCAGGGGTCGAGACATTTTTCAGATTTTACATGAGTTTTGGAATTTTAAATACTGGGGGACCGGATTTTCTTCCTCGTGCCAGGTGGGAATATTGGTTTGTTTCCACAAGCGAGCTATGGTAAGCTTGACAGCCATCATTAAATAGATGCTGTGGAGTCCCACAGGGGAGAGAGGGCACCCCACACCCAAATGAAATAAATCTTTTTGCGGATCTTGCCATAGAGTTGGATCTATCTCAAAACATTTGCGAGAAAGCGTATCCCAGAGAGGCTTCAATGCGGGGCAGTCCCACCATATGTGTGATGAGGAACCGATTTGATTGCAGCCTCTCCAACAGAGCGGGGAATTAATGGAGGAGATTTTAAAAGTCTCAATGGAGTCATGTGCCATTGCATGCAGATCTTAAGATATAATTCCAGCAGCGTAATACAGTGAAGAGCCTTTTTTGTTACTGTCATGGCTTTAGACCATTCTTCTGGGGTGGCTTGAAACCGTAAGTCTCTCTCCCACATAATAATAAATGCCGATTTAAGATAAATGGGAAAGTTCAAGATATCTTGATATAATATTGATAAGGCTTTAGGGATTTTTCTGGCAGTACGCCATCTCTGTTCCCAGCTAGTTGGGGGACGTAGGGATAGGGCTGTAAATCCCCATGAATGTAAGAGACTCTTCAGTCTCCAAAACTCAAACTGTAATAGCTGAGTGGGATGGAATGTGGAACGAAAGGTTGCAGGTAATTCCATGGAAGTGCCATAATGGAGGTTGTGAATCCTGAAGAGCACACAGCAGACCCGAAAGTGTATGGATCGGGGAGGGGTGGGGAGCTATTTGGGGGAGCGGACTGGTTTTATCCCAGAACTTCAAGGCTGAAAGGACAATGAAGTTCTGAATGTTAAGGGAAGCTCTGATAGTCTGACAGTGTAAATGGATAATGAAGGGTAGTTTGCTCAAGGAACCACCATTTGCAGTTAGAAGTTTCGGAGTTCCATGGTAGGATATGAGCTAGTCTAGAGGCTTCATGATAATAGGCTAAGTTAGGGGCACCAGCACCCCCACTCAGCAATGGTTGTTGTAAAATCCTAATAGCCACTCTAGGATGTTTATTTTTCCAAATAAATTTGTTGCATAGAAATTGGAATTTCCCAATGAGGGATTTAGGAATGGGTATCGGTAACGTTCGGAATAGATATGTAAGTTTGGGGAGAAGGGTCATCTTAAAGGCTGCTATTCTGCCCAGCCATGAAATACTAGGAACGTTCCATCGATCGACAGATTGTTGAAAGGAGTATAGGATAGGGAAGAAATCGGACTCGACAATGGTCGAAATGCTACAGGAGAGGAAGACTCCTAGATGTTTGAGGCGTTGTCGTGACCAGTTAAAAGTGTACTTCCTTTTGAGAGTAGAAAATTCTAAGTCAGATACATTGATGGCGTAAGCATCTGTTTTATTCATGTTAAGTTTGTAGTAGCTGACTGTACCAAAAGTGTGTAGAAGGTCGAATAGGTTGGGTAAAGAGTGAACCGGATCGCTTAAGAGTACTGTAAGGTCATCCGCAAATAGAGCAATTTTGTGGATGTGTCCATCCAGATTAATTCCTTTAATGTTATCATGGGAGCGAAGGGCCTCTGCTAGTGGTTCTATTGCCAATGCAAAAATTAGTGGAGATTGGGGACATCCCTGCCTCGTGCCATTGGAAATTGGGAAAGAGGGGGACAGAAACCCCAGACCTCTGACAGATGCTGAGGGAGATGCATTAAGGGCTTTTACACGAGTGAGAAAGGTAGATGGAAAGTGGAATTTGTTAAGGACTTCAAAAAGATATGACCAGTTCACGCGGTCGAAGGCCTTTTCCGCGTCAAGGGCTAGGGTGGTACATGGTATTTTTCACCTCTTGGCCTCTAAGAATATATTTAAAAGACGTCTAGTGTTGTCAGGTCCCTCTCTGCCAGGTGTGAACCCAACCTGGTCCCAATCCAGCAGGGAGGGAAGAATACAGTTGAGCCTGTTGGCCAACACCTTGGCGTATATCTTTGTGTCCAGATTGAGGAGGGATATAGGACGGAAGTTTTCGCAAACATTGGGAACCTTGCCAGGCTTAGGGATAGTTACTGTTGTGGCTGTCAGAAATTAAGGGGAGAAAGAGCCCTTTTCTCCTGCCATGGCGAAGACCCTAGAGAGTATAGGAACAATGAGGGAACTAAATTGTTTATAAAAAATAGCAGTAAAGCCATCTGGGCCTGGGGCTTTATGATGTTTTAGTGATTTGATGGCTGTTTTTATTTCTCACGTAGTGAGAGCAGCATCCATGAATGCTTTCTGATCTTCAGTGAGAGTTGGAAGAGAAAGTGGATCAAGAAAGGTCTTAATATTCGTGAGCGAAGTGTATGGCCATCGGGGGAGTCTTTCAGGTTATAGAGGTCCCGATAGTAGTTAGCGAATGTCTTGCCAATATCCATGGGTAGTCGGGCTTGGCCGTTCTTTGTTTTAAGGTATGGTAGTTGGGCATTGGCTGTTCTTTGCTTCAATTTATTGGCCAATAGTCGGTCTGCCTTGTTGCCTTTCGCGTAATATAATTGTTTGAGCTTTTGTACTTGCCACTGTAATCTAGTATTTTCTATGTTGGAAATTAGGGCTTTCACTTCCTCTAACTGCAATAGGAGATTAGGGTCGAGTATACCTTTATGTTGAAGAGTTAGAGAGTGGTGTTTTGTATGAAGTTGTGAGAGCGTCTCTCCTTGCTTCCTCTTATGTTTGGATGCTAGCTTAAAGAAAATGCCTCTAACGTAGGCTTTAAGTGAGCCCCATAGGCCCTGGTCATTAACTGCCCCATTGTCATTAATTGTTATAAATTGTTTGATTTCTGACTTTGATTAAATTAATGTTCTCGGCCTCTGCTAGGAGATATTCAGGTAGTTTCCAAGAAGGTCTAAAGGTTACGAGATAGGGGATGCACATTGTTATATGCACTGGGGAATGATCTGACCAGGTGCAATCCAAAATCTGTGCAGATTGGATGAGGTCCAAAAGGCGAGGTTCACAAAATATAAAGTCGATGCGTGAATAGGAGGTATGTACCGTAGAAAAGTATGAATAGTCCCTATTATTTGGGTGCAACGATTGCCAGATATCAAAGAGATTGTGGTGTGCAATTAAAGTATTAAATTGCTTTGTGGTCTTAAGCAGAGAGGGGTCGTAAGCTCTATTTTTGGGGGAGCGCCTATCAAGAAAGGTGTCCAAGACCATATTAAAGTCCCCAGCTAATATTAGGTTACCAATTTTATGGGAATCTAGTAGGCGTAGAAACTTCCGAAGGGAATTATTTTGTCCGGAGTTGGGTCCATAATACGATGCTAAAGTATAAAGAATGCCTTCAAGCTTGCAGTTTAGAATCAAGAATCTACCTTGAGGGTCTGTGTGGACACAACTTTTCGAAAAGAATACTCTTATGAATAAGAATTGCCACCCCCTTGGATCTGCCCGTGAAGGATGCAGTCTCGATAATTGGATATTGCTGGGATTTAAGGGGAACTGAGGAACCCTCCACCCAGTGGGTCTCCTGTAAAAATGCCACCTTAGATTTTACATGATTAAGGAAGCATTGGAGTCTGCTTCGCTTATTAGGGGTATTGAGGCCCCTAACATTGTGGGAAGTGAATGAAAGAGCCATATTCCATAAAAATATATTATAAAATAAGGGTAAAGTGAGGTGTGATGAGGAAGAGGCAGGGAAGAGAGAGAAGGGAGAGAAGTGGAGGGAGGGGGGGAAGAAAGAGAAAAAAAGGGGAGAGGAGGGAAGAATGGAGAATAGGATATGGGATATTCTGCGCTTATCCTAAGAAGAAGAGAATGGATAGTTCTTGTATTAGTTTAATGGGGGTTGCGGTATAGACAAGAAAAACTGCTTTGGTAGTCTCCTCTAAAAGAGGAGCACGTTATGTGGGGGGGGGAATGTGTGTAAACTTGGGGAATGACACTAAGTGTCAATTATGTTTGTTTTTCCGGGAGATTGGTCGCGAAAAAAGAGAATTGAAACTGCAGGAGCAGGTTTGAGTTTTAGGAAAGTAAGAGAGGATAGGTGGCCGTAGAGATTCGCCCACCTTTGGTCAGTATGTAGTGTGACTATGAGCCACAGTGGTAAAATTGTACAGTGTTTTGGGATGGAGTGGGTTAAGCTGTGGGTTTGTGATCGTCTGAAATGTGGGGAGCTAATAATTTTATATATGAGAGAAGGGCTATATGTCAGAATCACAACATGTCATAAGATGGGCTAGAGCTTGATTATAAGAGTATATTGAAATGAAGTAACCTTATTTGTAGATTGAGATTGAACAAGGATGGGTATTTAATTGTATGTGACATGTGATGAAATTAAGAAGGATCCAGGAACCAAGATGATTAGTTGTAGATGCGAACAAACTTATACGTTCTAAACAGTTCAATCCAACATAACATTCAAGAGGGATTTGGAAGTCACTGAACAACACAGTGGACCCACTTCTAGTGTCGTTGTGAAGTGTAATGTGTTAGTGGATGGAATGATTTCTAATTCTGATGTCAGGCGAGATTATAGAGTGACTGTGGTTGTGGACAGTCTGGTGTAAATAGGAGGGTAGTTTTTACTTGTCATTAATGGAAAATGTGGTCAAAGCTTATACATGTAGTGTGTATATAGGGAAATGATAAAAGCAGGAGATCCGAGGTGGGTCCACATACAATAAAACAAATCAGAACATATCAAATATCAGTATATAAAAAGTTCAAGAATTATATAGTTCAATAGGTACTCATCAGTCCTTTCAACGAGGTCCTAACTCTGGAGGATAGGGAGAAGGATTCAGGAACCAATATGAGTAGTTATAAATGGAAACAAACTTATGCATTTTAAACAATTCAATCTAACAAAACATTCAGGAAGGATTTCGAAGTTGCACAATAATATGGTGGGCCCACCACCGACATCATTGTAAGGTATGATGTATTAGTGGATGAGATAGCTTCTGATTCTAATGTCAGGTGAAATTATAGATTGGCTGAGGATGTGTATAGTCTGGTGTGAATGATAGGGTAGATTCCACCCGTCATTAATGGAGAGTGTGGTCTGAGCTTATATATGAAGCATGTATGTAGGGAGGTGACAGAGGCAGGAGATCAGAGGTGGGTCCACACACAATAAAACAAATCAGAACATATCAAATAACATTATATAACAAATGTAAGGATTATATAGTTCAATGAATACTTATCAGTCCTTTCAGTGGGGTTCCATCTCTGGAGGATAGGGGAACCTACAAAAAAAAGAGATATTTAGAAGAAAAAACATCATCATCTTGACTAGAGTCTCTCAAAGACTTGAAAATTTCAGAAGATGCCAGGATAGAGTCCAGTTATAAATTTTTCAGGAGTCAGGGATAGTGGGTTTTCTAGGAATAGAAGATGTCCACTCAGGGGCTTTGGCATTCAATTGTCGAGATTGATGGGGTGTCTTGGCGGAATCACCTTCAGAGCTAATGGTCAGGTTCCAAGATTTGAGCAAGGCTAAGCCTCGGGTGGCATTGTGAACACTGAATGTTTGATTGTCCTTGAATATCAGCAGTTTAATGGGATAACCCCAGCGATAACGAATGTTATTCTTCCTTAGTGTGGTGGTGACGTCTGCATATGTCCTTCTCTGTTGAAGGGTTCTTGCGGAGAGGTCTGAGAATATTTGTAGATGGCGGAACTTCTCTGGCAGTTTTGGTTTTTGAAAGTGAGCCCTCTGTACCCTCTCCTTATAGGTAAAATAATGTAGACGTACTATGACATCTCGTGGTTGCTCTTCAGATAAGCCTTTTGGTCGTAAAGAGCGGTGGGCTCTATCTATCAAGTTTTCTGATTCAGAAGAAACTGGGGCCAATTGTTGAAAAAGGTCTTTCAAAAAAGCTTGGAGAGCATTTGAAAAAATAGACTCCGGCACCCCCCGGATCCTTAGGTTGTTGCGCCGGGATCTGTCTTCAAGGTCTGCGATTTTATCTTCAACAGAGTCTATATATTCCGCAAGATTTTGAGCATATGTTAAGCAGTTGGATTGTTCTGTAGCTAAATCTTCGCAGCGTCTTTCAAGAGTATCAATGCGTTTGTTGGTGGAGGAAATTTCCCTCTTGAGTTCAGCAGTAGATGCAGACAGCTTGGCTGCAAATGATGAATGATGATCATCCAGCATATTTTTCAAGGAATCTAGTATGAAAGAAGGTGTCACAGTTTCTCATTGGTTCTGTTGTATATTTTTTAGTGCTGAGAGAGAGAAATCGGCTGAATCAGAGCCAGGGGAATCTGGAGGTTCAGACACAGTGTGAGGGTCTGATGAGAGGGTGCTAAAGTTTTCCATCACGGTTTTCTTGGGGGGATACTGTGGTTTATTCTTCTTCCTCTGTGACTGTGACATAGTTATGCTAATGTGATTTAAAGCACTTTACAGCTTACAATGCTCTCTTCAGCCCCCGATTTGGGATAGACAGGTACTTCTTGAAGGACTCACTCACTTAAACGCAGAGGAGAAAATTATTGAAACGGGTATAAACACCAGTTAGGAGGGGGGCTTGTCTCTACAGCCAGAGAAAAAAAGTTTTAATTTGATTTCATGTTGAAAAAGCTCAAACTAGCAATGAAATGTAACCTCAATTGTGGATATTGGTCTAATTAGAAACTGAGACCATGTATGTATATTGGGTGGCTCGGCGGGCCAAGTTTGCCCCTATGGTGAGACGTTATATATGTAGTGTGTGAAGGGTGGTAGGTGCCGCACGCTATAATAATATCCAGATAAGAGGCCACAGTTGCAGGATGTTTATAAGCAACAGTCTATAAATTCAGAAAAATTCAAATAGAACCCGGTAAATACCAATCCAATAAAAAGGTTTCAATAGAAAAGTGAAACTGAACCCCAGTAGAGTTTACAGGCAAAGGTGATGTTATTGTTGAGTGTTATATTCCTTAACACTACAATATCCAGCCTGCTATATATGTGTGTTTTCCAGTCCCTTTTTCAGGTTCTATGTTTTATTATGGCTCAGGTAGCTGGTGTGAGGCTTTCAAGTTAAGATAACTCTCTAATGCAAGATGTATATGTGAGACAGTCTATAGGCACTAGATGAGAGGTTGTAGATGGAGGCTAATAGTAATTTGTTCCACTGTATTATTAAAGTGGTATGAAAGATTGGATTGGAGCAATGTGTGTAACGGCTGCAAGCCTTAGCAAGTTGTTATGTCCAAAGGAAAGGTTGTAGTAAGAGGGATCAACACACCTCTGCTAGGTAACAAGCTGTGAAATTCTGCAGATCTACACTTTGAGCGTATTTATATATTGGAGGTAAATGAGAGTGCATCAGTGTCAATCAAGGCCCTGGTATTATAGGCCTCGGTATGTAGACAGAGCCATTAGCGTGTAGGAGTAATCTCTCACCTTTGTGTCTTTCCGATCTGCAACAAGATTCGCTCCGTCATGGGTTGAGGAGTCCCCAGCTTAGACCGTAGAAGAAATTGTGCTTGTCGCTCCTTGTATATTCCTCTGAGGACTCCACGTGGGCAGAGCTGAGGAGCCAAGATGGCGCCTGCCTCAGGGCTATTTGCAGCGTCGGAGCAGAAGTGAGTTTACCTATAGGCAAGCTGGATAATCAGCTCGAGAGTGTACTCAAGCGTGCGGTGTCTCTGAGTAGGTCGGCTTTGGTGTCCCTATTAAACTGCAGGATGTGCCGATCTCCTTGAAGCCCCGATGTGAGGGTTTTTAGTCTTATAGCCTCGCCACCGTTGTTCTGTATATCAGCTCTGTTGATGGTTATTTGATGAGACGAGAAGAGTGACAGGGTGGAGAAGGCTAAGTATAGGGGTATAGGTGAGACAGAGGGGAAAAGCTATAGGGAATCAGAGGTAATTAGTGAGGTTAGTACGGGAGCTCACTAGAAGTGCGACCGGCTTCTCCTGGAGTTGGCTCCGCCCCCCCAAGCCTGCTTTTTTAAAACCTGTAATAGCAGCGCTATAGGCAGGTGAAATAACGCTGCTTTTGTGGCGGTCGTTAATTTCCCTATAGTGCTCAAAACTCGTAATCTAGCTGATTGTATTTAGTGCTCTTAGTTTATATGGGATTGGGATAAGTGTTAAGTGTTTTTTCAGTTTGTGCTCTCCATTGAAGTCTATGGGGAGAAGAAGATAACATGGTTACGATATCCGAAACCCACATGCACACTTTTTACTTTCAACACGTAATACGTGCAGTACCTGACGCAAGCAAATATTTACTTCTAGCTAAGTTAACGCTTGAGCGGGACCACTAAATATGGAGCCACTTGTATTCAGATATATCTTTAAAATAAATACATTTAGAAGTAGTGTCCGACTCAATCAAAGACTGACCATGGAAGAACAATGCTTCACCGTTGTCCAATTTGAAGGAACATTAAACAGCTGGGTACAACTAAAGTAGATTGATTACTGGAAAGTCTTTTCTAATTTGAACTCATTACACAATCCAGTTGGTAAAGCTCTGTAAAGCTCCGCCATCTTGTAGCTTGCATACTCTTGCATCCTGTGATAGGAGCAGTGCACTTTCACAGATCTGCTTTTTGACATCTGTACCTTTCACTTCAGTTTAGCTTACATAATAGAGAGCAGAAGTTTTACATGTTTGCAGTTTTTTGCACAGTTTAAAATTTAAATAACAAATAAAAATTCCAATATGGTGGTGCCCAGTGTGAAGATACAGCGCTTCACTAAGTGATACTTGTAAGAGATTAAAATAAGAGAATGAAATAAAAGCACCGGAGGAAAAACAATATCATATTGAGTAGTAAGCATTATATTGTAGTTGTACTCAGCAGTTCAATGTCTCTTAAGCCGATATTACAAGTGGAGCACAATTGATAGTGCAGGGTGTGCTATTCATATCACGTCAAGCGCTAATATTAGTGCACAATCTGGTATTACAAGTGAATGGAAAAACAGTATTACCAGAAAATCTTAATGCAGACAACATTTTTTTAACTTTCCCTATACTTTCATTAGATAGAGTTGGTTGCATTATCATCACTCAAAGTGGAGATTAGCATTGGCAAATTTAGCACACTTGGAGACCTGAAGTAAAGTGTTGAGGCATGAACATATACAGTTGTAATCAAAATTATTTAACCCCCATTGCAAATCAGGTTTATTGTCAAAATGTACAGACTTTTAGCTGCTTGCAATGAACAAATCAAACAAGAGCAATTGAAATATCTCAACACAATGAATACTTCAAGTGGTTTCCCCAAATTAAACTGAAAATGCAACTTTTAATGAATTCTGCAGTCTCAAAATTATTCAACCCCCTGAATAGAATCCCTCACAACAGCATAAATATGCGAAACAAGTATTGTCTTAAGCACACCTGATGCAACTTATCAAGGGCTTCATTAGTTGCAGCAGGTGTGCTTGAGCTATAACACATGAAATACCTGATTTGGCTAGGGGTTTGTTGAGTGTCATGTTTGACTGCATGTTAGAAATATGGCTGAATCAAAAGAATAGTCCAAAAAGTTAAGAGAAGAGATTATCGCCCTTCACAAACAAGGAACAAAATACAAAAAGATAGTGAAGGCACTGAATGCTCCTAGAGACATTGTTGGAAGCATAGTTTGCAAGTTCAAAGTTAAAGGAACAGTGGTTACACTACCTGGAAGGGGCAGAAAAAGGAAGCTATCAATGGCTGCATCCAGATTTCTGAGAAGGTAGGCTGAGAAAAACCCTTGAGCGACTGCAAAAGACCTGCAACAAGACTTGGTGGCAACAGACACTGAGGTTTCAGTTTGCACAGTAAGGCATGCACTGAACGCAGAAGGTTTCCATGGCAGGATTCTGAGACGTACACCACTACTGACCCAAAAGCTCCAATATGCTCAATATCATATAAATAAGCCACAGAAGTTTAGGGATTCTGTTCTGTGGAGCGATGAAACAAAACTGGAACTTTTCATCCAGAAGGATCAGCAGTATGTCTGCAGAAAGAAGAATGGTAGTGGCTTGGTGATGCTCTGGGGCTGCTATGCATCCTCTGGCACTGGAAACCTGCAGCATGTGGAAGGTAAGATGGATTAATTTAAGTATCAGGAAATCCTAGGAAAAAACGTCATGCCGTCTGTGAGGAAGCTGAAGCTTGGACATCATTGGACATTCCAACAGGACAATTATCCCAAGCAAACCTCACATTCCACCAAGGCATAATAGCAGAAGAAGTCCTGGAAGATTCTACAGTGGCCATCAAAGTCATCTAACAGAATATATCTGGAGGAATTTGAAGAAGGTGGTTGCAGCATGCATACCTAATAATATTATTGAACTGGAGGCCATTGCTCATGAGGAATGGGCTAAGATTCCTCAGGAACGTTGCCAGACGCTGGTGTCTGTATATGCATCTCGTTTACAGCAGGTCATAACAGCAAAAGGGTGCTCTACTAAGTACTGAAGATGCTTGCCATAAAGGGGTTAAATAATTTTGAGACTGCAGAGTTAATTAAAAGTTGCATTTTCAATTAAATTTGGGGAAACCACTTGAAATATTCATTGTGTTGAGCTATTTCAATTGCTTTTGTTTTATTTGTTCATTGCAAACAGCTGAAAGTCTGTAAATTTTTACAATAAACCTTATTTGCAATGCAGCCAATCACGTGTGGGCAGGGGATGTCCACCACATAAAAGGTGAAAGATAGGGTTGAGAAGTAGCAATCTGATGACCGATACTTATTAAAATGCTTATGCAAACCAATGGGGCTGAGACCCCTTAATAAATATTGGCCTTAATTTAAAATATAGGTTTTTATTGCAATAAATGTTTTAACAGTGATTTTAAGGGATATGTAAATGACAAGAGGTTGAACTGGGAAGGGCTCAAAGTTGTATATGTATGTGTGTATTTGTATGTGTGTAGATATATGTGTGTGTGTGTGTACAGCCCAACCAAATCACCATAAGTGTAAGAAATGTTATGAACCACGTGCTTAATTTAGTGTTCCAATATTATAATTAGATTTTTTTGTTTTAAACTCTCAAAATTCTTTTAAAGTTAGCATTATTAGTAGTCTAACCAATAGTTTCAAAATAATAATATTCAGCATGACATTGTCAGCTGCTTTATCATTAAACACTAGCTCATTTCCTTTGATAATCTAAGTACTAATTTTACTTATTAAATATCACCTTTACTACAATATCTTCTTGTGTCAAAGATCTGCTGTCTCTGCTTCATGAATATTCCAAGCTAATTTGCATGTTTGTGACGGTTACAATACCATCTCAGTATTTATTCTTTGCAGTTTGTGTTTTTATGCATTCTGTTGATCTTCCATTGCTCTTTTAACCCAATGTTCTTTTCACTATCTTAGGAAAAAAAACTTGACTGGTTTGTTTCATAAGGTCACTTCATCTGCATCTCAATACCAGTAGCAAAGCACAAGGCAAATGCATTTTTTTTATCAAAAACATTTTTATAGAGCTTATAATAAGGACAGTATTTATTACTGAATAGTATCAGAGAAAATGACAGGCTAGTGACAGTTCTTTAAAAAACAAAAAAAACAAAACAGAGTTTTCTGCAAATATCACTCAGAAATTAAGCATTTTAGAGGATTAAGCAAATTCATACCAGATTGTTACGGGATCAAATTAATTTAAATAATATGGACAGAAATATTTTTCCAGCTGTGTAAATTTAAACTGTATCTCGGTATGCAACAATAACAGCAATTATTACAGAAAATGAATAATACTGAAAAGATAGTAGATTAACCCACAATTTGGTGGGGAGCCTGTCTAGGATGAAATACCTTTGTTCTTGCTGTAGGTCTATTTATTGAGTTACATTTCATCTTTTCCGTCTTTATTGAATGCTTGGTTGCCCAAGTAGGTGGTCAATTGAGCTTAAAGAACTACAGACCTAATGCAAAAGAAATCAAACATCTGCGTGATGAGTAGAAATGTTCAATAACTCTAAGCACTTATACTGTAAAATACAGAGGATATTGAGGGAAGCAGCAACCGTGATAAATGAAAACCTGAAATTATAAAGTCCTAGTCTTTTTTCATGTATGTCCTGTTTTGTTTTCCAGCTTTATTAATTAGGCACATTTTCGGTGCTTACAGAGCTCAGAATAAAAATAACGCATACATATAAAAAATACAATTGTCTGATAAAATCTAGCTCAGGTGTTAAAAGTCATTCTTGTATTGAACCAAATTCTCCATAATGATTCCTTTTACATACTCAATATTGTACAAATGATAGGTGTGAAAGAAAAACTCAATCAATCATCTGATTGGTATAAAATTAATTACAGCGTTCTCTTGCCAAGCACCTGAAACAACAGTCACTATCACCAAGACTCGATTTTAAGCTAATGACATTTTTTAACTTAAATAGTTAAGAAGATTGAAACAGAGGCATACTTTTAAAATAGGATAAAATAATCTTAAACCTCAATTAGTCTTAGAAAGCACTATTAAATTTCAAGGCCGGGTTACTAAGAGAATACAGCCAATAAAACATGGACAACCATTCACACACAAAAACACACACACACACTTGTGAAAAAAAACAGGAAAGAAACAGAATTTTTTTTTTTTTTTTTTATTAATTTTTATTGAGGTTTGAAAATAATACATAACTGTAAGAATGTATCTAAATAATCTAAAAAAAATCACATAAAGACGTATATCACATATACTTTACATAATGTTACATTAAAGGGCCATAATACCCAAATGTTTAAACACTTGAAAGTGATTCAGCATAGCTGTAAAAAGCTGACTAGAAAATATCTTCTGAACATCTCTATGTAAAAAAGAAAGATATTTTACCTCAAAAGTTCCTCAGTAGCCACCTCCCATTGTAAAGGATTTCTAAGCAGCATATTAGTATGTCTGTCCTAGGATAGCTGAAGGGATGAGCATCGTGCACTCTCATCTTATTTCACCAATCAGGTAAAGGAAGTTTACAATGACATCTCATGAGAGTCAAGTCAAATTTCATGAGATCACAGTAAAAGTTCATGACCTCAGCGCTGCTGATGCTGATTGGCTACTGTTCATTTCTTCATTTTTTTAAAAAATTTTTACCTGCAGCTGCGAGCAGCTGAGTATAACTTTTTACACAGAACTTACTCTGCTGAGCTGAGGAGATTGTGAGGTAAAATATCTTCCTTTTTTACATAGAGATGCTCAGGTGATATTTTCCTGTCAGCTTTTTACAGTTATACTGCATCAGTTTCAAGTGATTTAGCATATGAGTATTATGTCCCTTTAAACTAAAATTAAAAGTAAAGGTTCATATATAATACACCCCTTAAATTACAACATAAAACAAACCTCACATTTCCTTATAGATGAATATAATTGGCTATCCCCTTGGGACAAATCAAAATTTGTACTAAAAAAAAGAAATTCCCCTGATGATGATCAGTAGAGACTCTTTTGGACCACTTAAAATACATATTTGGTAATAATAGGGAAAATTAGGGGAAGAAAACAAAAAAGGGCCATTCTTGGACCCAGTTTACATACAATCGAGGGCTTACATATTGTAAATAGCAGTTGTTAAACAAATACAAACTAACGTACTAAACACTTTGTCCTTTTGATATAACTGTATAGTTGTTTATATGAGCTCTATAAAAATAATACCCTCTCTCCTCTAACAGCAGGTAATGTAAATAGGCACCATCTCTGTTAGTAAAAAGGGCAAAGTGCCACTGGTGTGGGTACAGAAAAAAAAATCCACCACTCCAAATTTAGAACCTCTGAGGTAAACACAAATAAACATTAGGATTTCTAGTACAGAAGCAGTTCACTGAAATAAGCTTACAGATATTTAGGTTGATATATGTGCATTACAATATGTAGACTATGCAGGCTTTAGGCAATTAAAGTGAAGCTAAAGTTTGCTCTATTCTAATCAATCAATGCATTCATTAATCATACTATAATCTAATCGCTAACTTTATTTTTTAAATTTCTTATTTATTTTTTTGTTTTGATATCATTATTTTTTGTTACCGCTTAGAGGATAGCTCCTCCCGATCTCTATTTCCTGAAGTTATGTCCTCTGACATATAGAGCGGTCCCACCCACTCTATACGTATAATCTCACAAGAGCGTTCACGAAGTATAGCCTAAATGCGCATGCGCGAGTTCACAACTGCGCATGCGATAGTCGGGCAATCCATTCTACATTGAGCGAACAGCAACGCACGTGTAGTCAGAGAGGAAGTGTTAGACTGTTGTGCATGCGCACTTAATAAAGTAGGCGGATGACGTGTGGTCACGGCCACCTAGCGGACAGATTTTCAATCCTAAAACGTGACCAAGTAAAAAAAAAAAAATCAACAAATAGGTTGAATTTGCGGATTGGAAAATAAAGCAATAAAACTGAGAATACTGCATTTAGAAGAAGATTCGAAAAAAAGCATGAATGAAACTCCTATTGAATTTTAATAAAGAATTTGATTTGGGATAGGCGGAAAGGTAACTTTACCTTAACTTTAAGTCTCCAGTTACCCAATACTTTGCCGCCAATCTCTTAAGGCCCGCGTGGTAATTATATATCGGCCAGTTACATGTCGCTTCATTGTGGTCGGCAAAAAGTGGTTCCCTTGGTGTCGTCGAGCAGAAAAAGAAAGTCTCTCCAATGGAGGTTTGGTGTTGCTCTTTCTGGTCAGTGTTTTAGGCAGGCCCTTTACTGTTCCTGTAGCCATGCTGGACCGAAGCTGCTTAACAAGCCTTCTTACACTATTTACTGGTATCGCCGCGGATGCTTGGCTCGTCACATCCAACAGAGCAACCGACTTTACTGAAACCGTCCGTCTCGTCAAGAGCCACACTTCAATCCCTGGAGGCGCACCAAAGCAATATGTTTGTTCCGGCGCTGCAACTGTCCACTTAGTCTCCCTTGGGCTCTCAGGTGCAGTATATGCTTCAATAGTAAAAACCTGTTCCGGTTAATTCTTTGCAGTAATCTCTACAGCATTCAAAGTTACCCCTTCGCTGTCAATGATTGCTGTGTCTGAGTTGTCTCCAGACACCTGGTATGCTGAAGTGTTGTTCCAGGCTTCAGTACAACTCTTAGAAAGGCGCAAAAAGCGTTTGTGTAAGAAACTGTGCAAATCTTGCGCAGTAATGGCATTTCTAGGTGCCTTCATATTAAAGGTATTTTCCACTTCCTTTTTCAGTTTTGCCTTTGCTGGATAATTAAATAGCAAACAATATGACAGTGATATAACACTATTTTAGTAAGTGAGTGTAGAAAATGCACTAAGTTGAGAGTATCAAACACCTCACAGACCCTGACTCCTCTGCCAGGGAAAATACTACTAGTGAAACAAAAGATTGATTGTGAGTGTGCTTATACACAAGCTTAAGATACTAGATAGCTAGTGATAAGGCATAGTGATAATTCAAAGATAGTAAGTTAAATCCATACAACATTTTTTTTTATAAATAAATATTTAATAATAGTAGTATATATAAAATTCAGCAGTGCATAAAAAGTTGAACTGCAGTATGCACCTTAATTAGCACACAAGACCAGGGTTAAAACAGTAACTCTGTTGAATTACCATTTTTTGGCGCAGTCATATGAATTTAGGCGGTATTACCTTCCTCTAATCTGGCCTGAGGACTGTTCCCATACTTGGGCTCCGTGAATTATTTGCCTTGTAGATATTATCTTGAATCAAGGCTTTTTATGTTTTTATACAAATAATGTGTTAATATTATGTTTGGGAGACGTCCCTTTTTATAACCTGCTGGTATTTAGAAGTTTAACTGTTGTTACTACAAAGACTAGTTTTAAGAAGTGTAAAAATTACCGTATTGTGGGATATCAACTTTTTATGCACTGCTGAATTTTATATAAACTACTCTTATTAAATATTTATTTCTAAAAAAAATTGTATGAATTTCACTTACTATCCTTGAATTATCACTATGCACTATCACTAACTAGCTAGTATCTTAAGCTTCTGTATAAGTGCACTCACAATCAATCTTTTATAACACTGTTTTACCCCGTTACTGGGGGGGGGTATTGAGATAGTCTCCAACGAAGGGCCGCCCCAGGCCTCAACACTCCGGATCAGCAATATGGTGCAGTTCCACTGAAAGTTTGATGTCATTCGATAGCATTCAATCTCCTGAATATCAAGCTAGTGATTGTAAGGATAGATTTGTAGGAATGCTGCTGTCAATTAGCAATGTTAACAACAGTCTGCACGCAGCTGCCAATATAGTTACCATTCAAGGTGCAGCCCAGAGACACGCCGCCCGAAACAAAAATTTATATGCAAGAACATTTCATATGTGTCTTTACTTTTTGGATCTGCCTTTAGAGTTCAATGTTTGTAGAGGCAGCACATTTTAGTGTCTATGTTTTTTAAAAGCTTATATATGAAGTATATTTGATTGTTGTTATAAGGATCATGCATGGTAGTGTTGATAAATTGTCATTTAGTTGTATTTATACAATATGGAAATATGTAATTTTTGGAAGGTCTATAAATATATTTGATAACTTAAAGACCAAAACCACTAAAAATTCAAGGTCTATAAATATGTTTGACAACTTAAAGACCAAAACCACTAAAATAGTTGGCAACCATGTCACATATAAAAGCAATAGATAAAAAGTGTGCTTGTTACCAAGATAGGACATTCACTAATGTCTAAAACACATGAATATACAGTCAGACTCATCAAGATCAGTGTCTGTGCATGCTTAGTAGGCTTTAAAAGGCCAAGAACAATTATACAGGTAGCATTATGTCTGATCTTAAACCTGCATGAAATCTTGATGAACAAAGCAGTGGATGCTGCGTTTATATTCCTTCCAGGTCAGGCTTGCTAATGCAGACTGCTTTCCTCAATGTAAGAAGCAGAAGTCATCTGACCGCTGCTTTTTACAGTCTCCGCCACCTCTGAGGTGGCAGAAATAAAACATCTCAAACACATTTGATCAGGGCGATTGACAGGCTCTGATCTCACGTAATTGCTCACGGGAGAGCAGGGGGAGCAATGCATGATGAAGTCCTCATGCAAAAGTACAAGTGGGCAGCAGATGTACAATCTGCTTCTGTTCAATCTTCTTGTTCAATGTTAAACGTGGGCGCCATATGCTGTACATTGGCCATGGCCATGATGCCAGTTGGACTAGGTTACTGAGAGCAAACCTTTTCTGTCCGTATTTTAATAAATATGGCCCATAGTCTGGTGTTTTATCTTCAAAATAACTGTTGGAGTTTTATAACTTTAATAAAGATTACCTTTCACATACTTAAGTTTGCTCAAATGCACCTTCAAAGAAACTGAAATATCATACATTGTTCAGTGAAGAATCTTGAAAGAAACTACAGGCAAACACTCAGATCTTTAATATGGTGTGGGGTAAAACTCCTATGCTTTAGGCAGTAGATGAAATAAGAGAGATCAAACTGTTATAGCTTGCTGACTTTCTAACCAACAATGAGATGTTCTTCTTTCTTTTTTTTAATTCTGATCTTCTTTGACTTGAGTTTTTCTGCTGAGATACTAATGTGATTTATATAGACATTAACTAATTCTATACTATGTTTTTAAACTCTGATTGGTTGATTTTTCTCCTCTATATATAGCTGTTTATTGCTTTGCTTCTATAGGAAATATTAGAAAAGTAGTTAAGCAAAATATTTAACGTCTCTCAATAAAATCATGATTATTTCTTTAATAAAGCTAAAATAATCAACTTTGTCCTGTTGCTTTGACTGACTGCTGTCTTCAACTTTCAGGTACTTTTTATTTTTTTTTCACAGTGTCAATCTGATTGTTCAACAAATACTTCATGCTCTTTCATGTCTGTAGTGAGCCAGTTAGTTTATTCCTGATGTTAGACTAGAGAATGCAATCAAAGCAGGTGCAGCCCTTATCTTGGTATTAAAGCAGTATAAAGAGGTCACTGGATCTATTTTGTCTCTCTTGTCAAATTTACTGTTCTGAAGTTTTCTGTTCATATATTCTTCTGTCATTTCACTCATCAGTTCTGCCCATGTGTCTTCTTCTTTACATGTTCCTTGGTGGTGGTATTATTCTTGAGAAGTATATGAAAAATTATGGCATGTCCAGAGAATAAAGTGTTGATGAAATTAATATTTTTCTCTGTCCTCTTAGTATCTCTTTAACTTAATGAAAGCCTCTTACTGTAGAATTACCTTTCATAACACAAATAACATCTTGAACTCTCTGAACTCTGAAATAGTTTCCACACCAAAAACAGACAAAGCCTTTCTTAAATCATCTTCAGAATTCAACTTGAAATTTTCCGATTAAATTGTTAAATTATTGTATATTATATTTCATGCCTGATTTTCCCTCAGGTTATTGAGTCTCTCATTATGTCTGCTACTATATTGCCTACCTAAGATCTAATCTAATTTTCCCAGCTGGATCATGGTATTATTATTATTATTATTATTATTATTATTATTATTATTAATTAGTAATTATTTGCAATGTTATTCTGTTCTGCAGCACCATACATGGGGGGGGGGTGAAACTATTATTATTAAATATTATTCTCACTATTTGTAAGTCACTGACAGCTTAAACAGTGCTAAACAAGGGACACTTAATTAAAGACAATGGGTAAGATTATAAATTGGTCTTAATTGATACCGCTTGGCACATTATTTTTCATTTGGTCTCTCACAAAGAATAACACACAATCAGGTATTATAAGTTGTTGGCTAAAATATATAACTGAACTGTTTTTATGCACTTGAAATACTGCTTTCTCTTTTAATGCTTTTGAAAAAACATGAAAAAGTGTATTTGCAATCCATTGGAATCACGATCAAGCATTATCTGATCTGAATTTTAGTGTGAAATCTTATAAAGCTATTATCTGAGAGAAATTAGGTCTTGCATTTTCCAACAGGAAAGTGTAGTGTTCACTGTACAACTGCTCACACAATAAATAGTAGCCAAGTACTTCTAATACCATAGGACGAAGCCCTGAATTCCAGTAAATCTATATATATATTTTTTGTATGCACATTGGCCAGCAATTTAAAGTTATGAGTGTGTTGCAAATCATACATTATGCAATGTACACAGCGAAATTACATCAATGCAGGGCAGTCACTCACAGTTCCATGAATGGAACAAAGAAGAGAACCTCATAGTGCAGAAAAATGGTAACAGGTGGTAAAGGCTCTTAAGTTATAGAGAAAAGGTATTAACAAACAAAAAGCACTTTATGGAAGTGCTAATCTATCAGGCTGGGCCTCTCACTCTCCAGCTGAGTGTCTTACAGGACCCTCAATAGGAGGTTGGTCTCTTGTTAAAACTCACCCAGAAATAACCGCCCAATGGTGCAGATCAATGGTGTTACCAAAACAGTATGTGAAAAACAAGTAAAGTACTCACATTTGGATAAGCACAAACAGGAAGTGCAAATCTAGCAGGCTGGATGTGTGTAGTCATTAGCTGACTAATCTCCTATGGTCTCCCAGGGGAAAGGAAGGTTGTATTTCAAAAGTCCCAGATTACCAAGAGAAAAGATGAGTAGTACAAGGCAGATACTACTAAAAGATTTTAATATTAAAATATAAAGTAAAAACAATAAAATTTGCAACGTGTTTCTCAGCTATGTGTAGCTGTTTCTTCAGGCATAGATTAACAGTGGGATGTGTTATCTTATGTACACATCATCATATCAGTTGCTATGGTTACATTAACAAACAATCGCCTAGATTACGAGTTTTGCATTAGAGGCTGTGCGGTGCTAACGAGCAGTTTATGCTCACCGCTTGCTTACCCCTAATCTACTGCCCCCAACATCACCGACACCTAAATTATATTTATTAACCCCTAATCTTCCGCCCCCAATGTCGCCGCAACCTAACCACATTTATTAACCCCTAATCTGCCGCCCCCCACGTCGCCACCACTATAATAAACATATTAACCCCTGAATCAGCCAATATGATTTTTTCTACCTTAATTCCGATTGGCTGATAGAATTCTATCAGCCAATCGGAATTAAGGTAGAAAAAATCATCAATCGGAATTGAAGGGATGCCATCTTGGATGACGTCATTTAAAGGATCCTTCATTCTGTGTTTAGCCATCGTTTGAAGAGGATGCTCCACGTCAGATGTCTTGATGATGGACACGCTCCACGCCAGATGGATGAAGATAGAAGATGCCATCTGGATGAAGTCTTCTGCCCGTCTGGAGGACCACTTCACCCGGCTTGGATGAAGGCTTCTCCTGGCTTCGTTGAGGACTTCGGCCTGGTTGGGTGAAGACGTCTCCCGGTAAGGTGATCTTCAGGTGGTTAGTGATAGGTTTTTTTAAGGGGGGATTGGGTGGGTTTTAGAGTAGGGTTGGTTGTGTGGGTGGTGGGTTTTAATGTTGGGGGGGGAATTGTAATTTTTTTCAGGTAAACAAGCTGATTACTTTGGGGCAATGCCCCGCAAAAGGCCCTTTTAAGGGCTTTTTGTGATTTAGTGTAGGGTAGTCTAAACACCCCTAATCTTAAACTTATCAACCCCTAATTTGCCACCCCCTACATCGCCGACACCTACATTATACTTATTAACCCCTAATCTGCTGCCCCTAACATCACTGACACCTACATTATATTTATTAACCCCTAATCTGCCGCTCCTAACATCGCCGCCACCTACCTACATTTATTAACCCCTAATCTGCTGTCCCCAACTTCGCCGCCACTATTCTAAATTTATTAACCATTTAAACCTAAGTCTAACCCTAACACTAACACCCCCTAACTTAAATATAATAAAAATAAATCTAAATAAAATTACTATCATTACCTAAATAATTCCTATTTAAAACTAAATACTTACCTAAAACATAAACCCTAAGCTAGCTACAATATAACTAATAGTTACATTGTAGCTAGCTCAGGGTTTATTTTTATTTTACAGGCAAGTTTGTATTTATTTTAACTAGGTAGAATAGTTACTAACTAGTTATTAACTATTTAATAACTACCTAGCTTATATAAAGACAAATTTACCTGTAAAATAAAACCTAACCTAAGTTACACTAACACCTAACACTACACTTCAATTAAATTACTTACCTAAATTTAATACAATTAAATAAAATAAATACAATTAGCAAAAAAAAAAAACATTAAATCCTATTGGCTGATTGGATCAGCCAATAGGATTGAAGTTCAATCATATTGGGTGATTGCATCAGCCAATAGGATTTTTTAAACCTTAATTCCGATTGGCTGACAGAATTCTATCAGTCAATCGGAATCTAAGGGATGCCATCTTGGATGACGTCATTTAAAGGTACCTTCATTCAGCAAGAAGACGTCGATTGAAGAGGATGCTCCACGTCGGATGTCTTGAAGATGGAGCCGCTCTGTGTCGGAAGGATGAAGATAGAAGATACCGTCTGGGTGAAGACTTCTGCCCGTCTGGAGGACCATTTCTGCCCGTCTGGAGGAACACTTCTTCTGGCTTCGTTGAGGACATCTTGCCACTTGGATGAAGACTTCTCCCGGTAAGTGTATATTCGGGGGTTAGTGTTAGAATTTTTTAAGGCACAAATAACTAGATAAACTAATTGTATAAGGAATACAAGGGGGGGGGGGGGGGGTCCAGCAGGAGTAGCCGTGTCTCTCCTGTCTGTCCTTTTTTAACTTGCTTACCTAAGTTGAAAACCAGATAATATGATTCAATAACTTTAGATACTTAATCATGGTGCCCATTTTATTAGCTGTTTAAAATTTTAAAGTAATTCAGCCCTCGGATTGTAAGGGCTTAGCTTACTCTATACTATTATATCAGTGGGCCCATGTTTACTAATACTGATTGAATATTTGAATCATCTAATAATTACTCTAAAACTAGGTTTAAGTGTTTTTAACATTCTTCTGCTACTGTGTGAATGTGTGTTCCTAGTAAAATTAATAAAGATTTAAAGTATGAATGGTATGGAACTTTTTAAAATAAGAGTGTTTAACCAAAACAATTCTTTCTTGGAGTTATATTGATACTAACTTTGTGGAATTCTTTGCTACAAACTCTATTGTATTCCCAATTAGTTTATCTAGTTGTTTGTGCTTTGTTTTCTTAGAATCCACATCAGGTGCTTGTTCTAGTAAATATAAAACATTAATGTAATACTTTATTTTAAGGTATACTGATTGCGATATATAATCTGTAACAGCATCTGTTATTTTCTAACTCTAATAATCCCCACCCACAATATTCTAAAGAATTTTTTAAGGGTGTATTGGGTGGGTTTTATTTTTAGGTTAGGGCTTTGGGCAGCAATAGAGCTAAATGCCCTTTTAAGGGCAATGCCCATCCAAATGCCCTTTTCAGGGCAATGGGGAGCTTAGGTTTTTTTAGTTAGGCTTTTATTTGGGGGGGTTGGTTGTGTGGGTGGTTGGTTTTACTGTTGGGGGGTTGTTTGTATTTCTTTTTCAGGTAAAGGAGCTGATTTCTTTGCGGCAATGCCCTGCAAAAGGTCCCTTTAAGGGCTCTTGATAGTTTAGTTTAGGCTAGGGTTTTTTTTTATTTTGGGGGGGCTTTTTTATTTTGATAGGGCTCTTATATTTGGTTTAATTAGTTTAAAGATCTTTTAATTTGTTTTTTATTTTCTGTAATTTAGTGTTTGTTTTTGTAATTTAGCTAATTGTATTTAATTTAGGTAAGTTATTTAATTGTTGTGTAGTGTTAGGTTTTATTGTAAGGCAGGTTAGGTTTTATTTTACAGGTAAATTTGTATTTATTTTAGCTAGGTAGCTAGTAAATAGTTAATAACTACTTAGTAACTATTCTACCTAGTTAAAATAAATACAAACTTGCCTGTAAAATAAAAATAAACCCTAAGCTAGCTACAATGCAACTATTAGTTATATTGTAGCTAGCTTAGGGTTTATTTTACAGGTATTTAGTTTTAAATAGGAATTATTTAGGTAATGATAGGAATTTTATTTAGATTTATTTAAATTATATTTAAATTAGGGGGTGTTAGGGTTAGGGTTAGACTAAGGTTTAAAGGGTTAATACATTTAGAATAGTGGCGGTGACGTTGGGGACGGCAGATTAGGGGTTAATAAATGTAGGTAGGTGGTGGCAATGTCCGGAGCGGCAGATTAGGGGTTAATAAGTATAATGTAGGTGGCGGCGATGTTAGGGGCGGCAGATTAGGGGTTAATAATTATAATGCAGGTGGTGGCGATGTCCGGAGCGGCAGATTAGGGGTTAATAAGTATAATGTAGGTGGCGGCGATGTTAGGGGCAGCAGAGTAGGGGTTAATAATATTTAACTAGTGTTTTGCGTGGCGGGAGTGCGGCGGTTCAGGGGCTAATATGTTTATTCTAATGGCGGCGATGTCCGGAGCGGCAGATTAGGGGTTAATAATTTTATTTTAGTTTTTGCGATGCGGGAGGGCCTCGGTTTAGGGGTTAATAAGTAGTTTGTGGGTGTACTTTTTAGCCCTTTAGTTATGAGTTTTATGCTACAGCTTTGTAGTGTAAAACTCATATCTACTGACTTTAAAATGCATGAGGAATCTTGTCGGTAGAGGTTGTACCGCTCACTTTTTGGCCTTCCAGGACAAACTCGTAATACCGGCTCTATGCAAGTCCCATTGAAAAAAACCTTTACGAAATTTACATAAGTTGGTTTGCGATTAGACCAAAAAAGTGTGGGGTGCCCCTAAACCTGCAAGACTCGTAATACCAGCGATCGTAAAAAAGCAGCGTTAGGACCTGATAACACTGCTTTTTCACCTTAACGCAAAACTCGTAATCTAACCGAAAGTGACTAAATTTTCTTCTCAATATTATCAGATATGTAATATTATTTAGAAATACCTCCCAATCTTCTATGGAGATGTACATCTTAAGGATAATATTAGTAAAGGTTGTAGGTTTGTGTATACCAGGAATCTTACATTGGGTAACATGGTTTTCCCTAGTCAACTAAAAAATCCATTCAGTAATAGCTTATGGCTTACACATATGGGGCCGATCCGATATGCAGCGTCGCCGGCGACGCCGAAATTTGCGCTGGTTTGGTATCCTATATACGGCGTAACCTAGAAGTTACGCTCGTATATTTCTGCCGTCGCCCGTAGTTTTTTGGGCCATAGGCAGGTATACCAAACCAGCGCAGTTTGGTATCCAATATACAGAGTAAGGACTTAAGTGGCGAAAATGGAGAAATCTTACTCCATTTTAACCTCGCCACAAAATGCAGCCATAGTAAGCCTTATGCTTTCTATTGGAGCCCCGTAACTCCCTAAACTAGCTGCAAAATAAACCGAACACCTAACGCATGCGCAATGTCTATCTACCTGTCAACCGTGATCCCCCGCCGCAATCCCTAATAAAGTATTTAACCCCTAAACTGCCGCACACGGACCCCGCCGCCACCTACATTAAAAGTATAACCCCCTAATGTGATCCCCCTACACCGTCGCAAGCTACATTACATACCCCCTAATGTGAGTCCCTTACACCGCCACCATCTACCTTACCTACCCCTAAACTGAGCACCTACCCCGCCGCAATCTACCTTACCTACCCCCTAAACTGAGCCCCTACCCCGCCGCCATCTACCTTACCTACCCCCTAAAGTGAGCACCTACCCCGCCACCAGCTACCTTACCTACCCACTAAAGTGAGCCCCTTACACCGCCACCATCTATTTTAAAAATATTAACCCCTAATTTAATCCCCCTACACCGCCGCCAGCTATATTAACTATATTAACCCTAATTATATTAGGGTTAATATAGTTAATATAGTTATTATATTATATATATTAACTATATTAACCCTAATTATATTAGGGTTAATATAGTTAATATCGTTATTATAATATATATATATATATTAAGTATAATAACCCTGTCTAACGCTAACACCCCTAACTAAATTCTTATTAAAATAGATCTAATTAATATTTATATTATTATTTAAAATATTCCTATTTAAATCTAAATACTTACCTATAAAATAAACCCTAAGATAGCTACAATGTAATTAATAATTACATTGCAGCTATTTTAGGTTTTATATTTATTTTACAGGTAACTTGGTATTTATTTTAACTAGGTACAATAGCTATTAAATAGTTAATAACTATTTAATAGCTACCTAGTTAAAATAATTACCAATTTACCTGTAAAATAAATCCTAACCTAAGTAACAAATACACCTACACTATCAATAAAATAAATAAACTACAAATATCTAAACTAAAATACAATAAAATAAATCTAAACTAAATTGCAAAAAAAAACAAACACTAAATTACAAAAAAATAAAAAAAAATATTACAAGATTTTTAAGCTAATTACACCTATTCTAAGCCCCCTAATAAAATAATAAAGCCCCCCAAAATAAAAAAATTTCCCTGCCCTATTCTAAATTTAAAAAGTTCAAAGCTCTTTTACCTTACCAGCCCTTAAAAGGGCCTTTTGCGGGGCATGCCCCAAAGAAAACAGCTCTTTTGCCTGTAAAGAAAAAACACAATACCAACCCCCAACATTACAACCCACTACCCACATACCCCTCTTCTAAACCCACCCAAACCCCCCTTAAAAAAAACCTAACACTACCCCCCTGAAGATCTCCCTAGCTTGTCTTCACCCAGCCGGGCCGAACTCTTCATCCGAGTGGCAGTGAAGTCTTCTTCCATCCGGCGATGTCTTCAATCAAGCGGCAGTGAAGTCTTCCATCCGGCGATGTCTTCTTCCATCCGGCGATATCTTCAAGCAAAGCGGCATCTTCAATCTTCTTTTTTCGCTCCTCCGCTGCGGAGCATCCATCCGGCACGAAGACTAAACGAGGAATGAGGTACCTTTAAATGACGTCATCCAAGATAGCGTCCGTCGAATTCCGATTGGCTGATAGGATTCTATCAGCCAATCGGAATTAAGGTAGAAAAATCTGATTGGCTGATTGAATCAGCCAATCAGATTCAAGTTCAATCCGATTGGCTGATTGGTTCAGCCAATCGGATTGAACTTGAATCTAATTCTGATTGGCTGATATTTAATAGCTATTGTACCTAGTTAAAATAAATACCAAGTTACCTGTAAGATAAATATAAACCCTAAAATAGCTACAAGGTAATTATTAATTACATTGTAGCTATCTTAGGGTTTATTTTATAGGTAAGTATTTAGATTTAAATAGGAATATTTTAATTAATAATATTAATATTAATTAGATCTATTTTAATAAGAATTTAGTTAGGGGTGTTAGCGTTAGATAGGGTTATTATACTTAATATATATATATATATATATATATTATAATAACGATATTAACTATATTAACCCTAATATAATTAGGGTTAATATAGTTAATATATATAATAACTATATTAACTATATTAACCCTTAATATAGCTGGCGGCGGTGTAGGGGGATTAAATTAGGGGTTAATATTTTTAAAATAGATGGCGGCAGTGTAAGGGGCTCACTTTAGGGGGTAGGTAAGATAGATGGCGGCGGGGTAGGGGGCTCAGTTTAGGGGGTAGGTAAAATAGATGGCGGCGGGGTATGGGGTTCACTTTAGGGGGTAGGTAAGATAGATGGCGGTGGGGTAGGGGCTCAGTTTAGGGGGTAGGTAAGATAGATGGTGGCAGGGTAGGGGCTCAGTTTAGGGGGTTATAGATTTAATATAGCTGGTGGCGGGGTCCGGGAGCAGCGGTTTAGGGGTTAATAACTTTATTAGGTGGTGGCGGGGTCCGGGAGCGGCGGTTTAGGGGTTAATACATGTTTTATTGTTAGGATAGTGAGGGGGGATAGCGGATAGAGGGTTAGACATGTCGGGCTATGTTTAGGAGGCGTGTTAGACAGTACGGGAGATTTAATAACTTTAGTCAAGTTTTGTAGGCGCCGGCAGTTTCTAAAGTGCCGTAAATCACTGGCAACTCCAGAAATTTGTACTTACGCAGATTTCTGGACATCGCTGGTTTGTCAGACTTATGGCACTTTAGCCTCTGACGGCGCCGTATAAAGGATAGCTTGAGTTGCGATCTGAAACTGTGGGCGGCGGGGGTTCCCTCGCTTGCGCCGCAAACTACAATCTTTATCGGATCGCGCCCATGTTACTTACAAATGCGGAAAAAATTGTAAAGCATTTGACCATATTAAGACTGGTTCCATTTTCACATCACATGTCACAGGTCAATGTTTTAACACAAAAGGTTGTGTAAAATGTTCCTTCAAATTTGTGATATATGTCATTGAGTGCCTGCAACATTCTAAACAATATATTGGGATGACCACTAGAGACATCCGAACCAGGATACGTGAGCATCTGAGATATATCACAAATGTAAATCGCTTTATAGATGTCAAGTGATACAAATGAAATATAAGAAATTAAAGGGTAAAATAAGTAAGAATATCAATATCAAGAATATATTTTATTTGTTAACACTGAATGTTTCAGTACATGTTACAATTTAACTTAAATTAATTAGATCAGTATGCCTATAGGTCAGTATTATTATCCTGATTCCCATTGGTTACCTATTGTACTGTGTACACTATATGATATATATATATATATATATATGTTTTTTTCCATTGATCAACCTGTTCCATTATTTTACTTTATACTCGATCCTAGTTACATACTGAGATTGTATTATGTTTGACTAGCTGAGAACTAAAGTGTTAACGCTGCTCAGTTCTCCAATATGAGCGCATAGGTGTGTTTTTAATTAAACAATGAAATGAGTTTGTGTCTTTTAAATTCTGTATCACATCTGAAGCAATGTATTGTCTAGGATTATGGCTTTTTTTTTATCGTTTTTACTTAAAGGGATAGTAAACCCCAAAATAAACTTTCCATATTTCAAAACCTTTTATCAAATACTTATAAAGTGCAAATGACATGTATAAGCAATTTTTTTTGTTTACTTGAATTTCCCTGATTAAATTATTATTGCTGCCAAGCCCATTTTTTGTCCTCGTTATTAACAGGAAATTAGCGTGTTCTACCTTAGTAGAACAATCATGGCGGCCCGCATGCGCATTTCCTATGGTATCTGACCCACGCATGCAAATGGATTTCTACTAGTTTAGTGTCAGCTGTCTTGTCATCAATCCTGCACCGTAACATTGTGGGAGTGAAACAGCAGAGATCAGAAGACGGAGCGGACATAGCCAATGCAAGTCAGACTTGGAGGAACCCACAGAGCTACTGCATAATTTCTAGCTAAGTCTTTAGAAACCCCCAGACTGACGAGCATATTTGACAATGTCATAATCAGTGTGATTATGACTGTAGGCTGTGTCTGCCCATGCGTGGGAGCAGAGAAATAAAAATGGGAACAGGAGTTCAAGTGTACAGCGCGCATGCGATTGCACTTGAATTATACAGCGCATGCGATTTTGCAAAAGGCATAACATAATGAATATTTAAATTAGAGGTGTGATAGTGCAGTGCAATTGGAGGATGTGAGAATTGATTCTTGAGAACTCCAGCCTTCTTTATGGGCGGTCATTAGAGCCGTTTTTAGAAGAAATTAAAATATGATTTCATTTGTATTAGAAGCTTCGTTTTTGGATTAAAGTAAGTGTATGTAAAACTTTTAGTATTGAGGTATCTTATAATTTATTTTTCATTCATACAAATTTGAAAAGATTTCTAACCCTTTAAAGAAGGCTGTGATTGCTTTGTTTGGAACGTTCTTTATCTCAAGTTATAACTTTCCTCTTCTCTGAAGAGTAAGTCTAGTTTTCAGTCACTCACAGTCACTCACAGTAGCTTTTAGATTAACTGAGAGTTGAGGAAAGAACACTGTGAGGCTGACTTATTGAGTGAGGTGAGGTCCAGATGAATGTCTCTATCATGCATTATTAAAGAAACATTGATCAAAGGTATTGAAACAATATGCAACCCAGTTTCTCTATCGTTTCTGTCAGAATATTAAAAAGTATGTGATCTCCTGTATGAAGAAGTAGTTGCTGCTAAACATTTATTTGCCTGTAAAAAAAGCAAGATGATGAAAATCTTACTATGGAGCACATGTAAAAGTTTTTTAATTGTTTAATGCTTTCTGCAGTGAAGAAAATAATGCAGCTTGCCCTAACAATTCCAACCAGTAGCTGCAATTGTGAACCATTATTTAGTGCTTTTCAATGTCTTCATACCTGGCTGAGAGGCACTATGGAGCAATGTAAACTGCATCACCTTAGAGCTTCTTCAGTTCTTAACCTTCAGATTCCAAAACTTATTTCTCAAAATGGTCAAAATGGTCAGACATGCATTTGTTTGTTTTTTAAACTTTTTAAGATTTATTGGATGAATTGGTTCATTAATTAGTTCATAGACACCTCAGATATTTTTGAAGTCACCTTGTGTTGATCATATCTGAAGCTTTAGCACTAAGTGTGTGATTTACGTGCTACTGGATCCACCAAAGGCAGTATTCTCCATTAATATATACATATATATGGTATTTTAATTTCTGAAATAGCAATTAATACTTCTATTTTTCAATTTCATTTACTGTCAGTTTTTTGTTGAATGTTATGGCTGATTTTCCCTTTTGTGTTTTGAAAAAAACAAATCCTTGTTAGGGTTTTCTGGAGTTCATAATCACCATAGATTTTTTTTTTGTCACCTTAGACTTACTTGCTACTCAAGCAACCAATGGCATCCTTCACTTAAATAACTTTCCTAGGAGTTCAGTTTCTGAAATAGCACTAGGCGCTTCATGTATGAAGCAGCATAAGCTGCTCCGGAGCCCTCGCGGTGCAGGTTCGCACATTCAAGCCTGTTTCCCGCAATGTAAGAAGCAGTGGTCATTAGACCCTCTGAAGTGGCAGAGAGAAATCACTCCGAGATTACTCGCTTGTGGTGATTGTCAGAGCCTTCTATCACACGATTGGTCAAGCATGTAATGATACATATGGGCAGCAGATGAACAGGATCTGTTGCCCTTATGCCACGAAGATGAGAGGACAACTTCTCAAGTTGAGAAGCTTGTCTGTTTGCCTCATAATTCATGTGGCCTTAATATCTGTTTTTTTCTTGGGGTTGCTGTGGTTCATAAGCATCTCAGATCTTTCTTGTGTTGATCATATATGCAGCTTTAGCACTGGCCTGATATTTACTTGCTACTCAAGCCACCAATAGCAACACTCTCCTTCACATAAATAACTGTACATGGTATTTCAATTACAAAAATATCACAATACCTGCATTTTTCAATTTCTTGTAAAGTCAGTTCTTTGATGGATGCTCTGACTCATACAGGAAGTGCAGAATTATTAGGCAAGTTGTATTTTTTGAGGATTAATTTTATTATTGAACAACAACCATATTCTCAATGAACCCAAAAAACTCATTAATATCAAAGCTGAATAGTTTTGGAAGTAGTTTTTAGTTTGTTTTTAGTTATAGCTATTTTAGGGGGATATCTGTGTGTGCAGGTGACTATTACTGTGCATAATTATTAGGCAACTTAACAAAAAACAAATATATACCCATTTCAATTATTTATTTTTACCAGTGAAACCAATATAACATCTCAACATTCACAAATATACATTTCTGACATTCAAAAACAAAACAAAAACAAATCAGTGACCAATATAGCCACCTTTCTTTGCAAGGACACTCAAAAGCCTGCCATCCATGGATTCTGTCAGTGTTTTGATCTGTTCACCATCAACATTGCGTGCAGCAGCAACCACAGCCTCCCAGACACTGTTCAGAGAGGTGTACTGTTTTCCCTCCTTGTAAATCTCACATTTGATGATGGACCACAGGTTCTCAATGGGGTTCAGATCAGGTGAACAAGGAGGCCATGTCATTAGATTTTCTTCTTTTATACCCTTTCTTGCCAGCCACGCTGTGGAGTACTTGGACGCGTGTGATGGACCATTGTCCTGCATGAAAATCATGTTTTTCTTGAAGGATGCAGACTTCTTCCTGTACCACTGCTTGAAGAAGGTGTCTTCCAGGAACTGGCAGTAGGACTTGGAGTTGAGCTTGACTCCATTCTCAACCCTAAAAGGCCCCACAAGCTCATCTTTGATGATACCAGCCCAAACCAGTACTCCACCTCCACCTTGCTGGCGTCTGAGTCGGACTGGAGCTCTCTGCCCTTTACCAATCCAGCCACGGGCCCATCCATCTGGCCCATCAAGACTCACTCTCATTTCATCAGTCCATAAAACCTTAGAAAAATCAGTCTTGAGATATTTCTTGGCCCAGTCTTGACGTTTCAGCTTGTGTGTCTTGTTCAGTGGTGGTCGTCTTTCAGCCTTTTTTACCTTGGCCATGTCTCTGAGTATTGCACACCTTGTGCTTTGGGCACTCCAGTGATGTTGCAGCTCTGAAATATGGCCAAACTGGTGGCAAGTGGCATCTTGGCAGCTGCACGCTTGACTTTTCTCAGTTCATGGGCAGTTATTTTGCGCCTTGGTTTTTCCACACGCTTCTTGCGACCCTGTTGACTATTTTGAATGAAACGCTTGATTGTTCGATGATCATGCTTCAGAAGCTTTGCAATTTTAAGAGTGCTGCATCCCTCTGCAAGATATCTCACTATTTTTGACTTTTCTGGGCCTGTCAAGTCCTTCTTTTGACCCATTTTGCCAAAGGAAAGGAAGTTGCCTAATAATTATGCACACCTGATATAGGGTGTTGATGTCATTAGACCACACCCCTTCTTATTACAGAGATGCACATCACCTAATATGCTTAATTGGTAGTAGGCTTTCGAGCCTATACAGCTTGGAGTAAGACAACATGCATAAAGAGGATGGTGTGGTCAAAATACTCATTTGCCTAATAATTCTGCACTCCCTGTATACAATTTATCAGTTTTTAATAGAAAAATACCTTTTTAGGGTTTTGTTTGGATTGATTTTTCCCAATTGTTCAAATTGCACCTTTTGACAACAAGATTCTACTCTATTCAGTTGCATTTTTAACCTGATTGCGGTGCGGTGCTAACATGCAGTTTATTCTCACCGCTCACTTTCCTACAGCGCTGGTATTACAGGTTTTTACAAACCCGGCGTTAAAGGGACAGTCTAGGCCAAAATAAACTTTCATGATTCAGATAGAGCATGTAATTTTAAACAATTTTCCAATTTACTTTTATCACCAATTTTGCTTTGTTCTCTTGGTATTCTTAGCTGAAAGCTTAACCTAGGAGGTTCATATGCTAATTTCTTAGACCTTGAACCCCACCTCTTTCAGATTGCATTTTAACAGTTTTTCACCACTAGAGGGTGTTAGTTCATATATTTCATATAGATAACACTGTGCTCGTGCACGTGAAGTAATCTGGGAGCAGGCACTGATTGGCTAGACTGCAAGTCTGTCAAAAGAACTGAAAAAAGGGGCAGTTTGCAGAGGCTTAGATACAAGATAATCACAGAGGTTAAAAGTATATTATTATAACTGTTGGTTATGCAAAACTGGGAAATGGGTAATAAAGGGATTATCTATCTTTTAAAACAATAAAAATTCTGGTGTAGACTGTCCCTTTAAAGGCAAGAAGTGAGCGTAGAGCAAAATTGAGCTCCACACTGCACTCCAATACCAGCGCTGCTTAAGTGAGCGGTGAGCTGGTTATACGTGCTTGTGCACAATTTCCCCATAGACATCAATGTGTAGAGCTGGCTGAGAAAAAGTCTAACACCTGCAATAAAGCAGCGTAAAACTCAGTAACGCAATCCCATTGATTCCTATGGCGAAACTAAAGTTATGTTTACATCTAACACCCTAACATGAACCCCAAGTCTAAACACCCCTAATCTTACACTTATTAACCCCTAATCTGTCGCCCCCGACATTGCCGACATCTGTATTATACTTATTAACCCCTAATCTGCCACTCTGGACATCACCGCCACTTACATTATACTTATGAACCCCTAATCTGCTGCCCCCAACATCACCAACACCTACATTATATTTATTAACCCATAATCTCCCTCCCCAATGTCGCCACAACAAACCTACATTTATTAACCCCTAATCTGCCGCCCCCAATGTCGCCGCCACTATTCTAAAACCTAAGTCTAACCCTAACCCTAACACCCCCTAACTTAAATATAATTTAAATAAATCTAAATAAAATTCCTATCATTACCTAAATAATTCCTATTTAAAACTAAATATTTACCTAAAAAATAAACCCTAAGCTAGCTACAAAATAACTAATAGTTACATTGTGTCTAGCTAAGGGTTTATTTTTATTTTACAGGCAAGTTTGTATTTATTTTAACTAGGTAGAATAGTTACTAAATAGTTATTAACTATTTAATAACTACCTAGCTAAAATAAATACAAATTTACCTGTAAAATAAAACCTAATCTAAGTTACACTAGCACCTAAAACTACACTACAATTCAATAACTTACCTAAATTAAATACAATTAAATAAATTAAATACAATTAGCTAAATTACAAAAACAAACAAACACTAAATTACAGAAAATAAAAAACAAATTACAAGATATTTAAACTAATTACACTTAATCTAAGAGCCCTATAAAAATAAAAAAAGCCCCCAAAAATAAAAAAACCCCTAGCCTTAACTAAATCAATAGCCCTTAAAAGGGCCTTTTGTGGGGCATTGCCCCAAAGAAATCAGCTCTTTTACCTGTAAATAAAAAATGCAAATACCCCCCCAACAGTAAAACCCACCACCCACACAACCAACCTCCCAAATAAAAACCAATACACCCTTAAAAAATCCTAACACTAACCCCCGAAGATTCACTTACCGGGAGAAGTTTTCATCCAAGAGGCAAGATGTCCTCAACGAAGCTGGCAGAAGTGGTCCTCCAATTGGCAGAAGTGGTCCTCCAGACAGGCAGAAGTCTTCACCCAGACAGTATCTTCTATCTTTATTCTTCTGATGCAGAGCGGCTCCATCTTCAAGACATCCAGTGCGGAACATCCTCTTCAATCGACGGCTTCTTCAGAATGAAGGTACCTTTAAGTGACGTCATCCAAGATGGCGTCCCTTAGATTCCGATTGGCTGATAGAATTCTATCAGCCTATTGGAATTAAGGTAGAAAAATCCTATTTGGATCAGCCAATAGGATTGAAGTTCAATCCTATTGGCTGATTGCATCAGCCAATAGGATTTTTTCTACCTTAATTCCGATTGGCTGATAGAATTCTATCAGCCAATTGGAATCTAAGGGACACCATCTTGGATGACGTCACTTAAAGATACCTTCATTCCGAAGAAGCCGTCGATTGAAGAGGATGCTCCGCGCCGTATGTCTTGAAGATGGATCCCCCCCGCGTTGGAAGGATGAAGATAGAAGATGCCTTCTGGGTGAAGACTTCTGCCCATCTGGAGGACCACTTCTGCAGGCTTCGTTGAGAACATCTTGCCGCTTGGATGAAGACTTCTCCCGGTAAGTGTATCTTCAGGGGTTAGTGTTAGGATTTTTTAAGGGTGTATTGGGTGGGTTTTATTTTTAGGTTAGGGCTTTGGGCAGCAATGGAGCGAAATGCCCTTTTAAGGGCAATGCCCATCCAAATGCCCTTTTCAGGGCAATAGGGAGCTTAGGTTTTTTTAGTTAGGGTTTTATTTGTGGGGTTGGTTGTGTGGGTGGTGGGTTTTAATGTTGGGGGAGTTGTGTGTATTTTTTTTTACAGGTAAAAGAGATAATTCCTTTGGGACAATGCCCAACAAAAGGCCCTTTTAAGGGCTATTAATAGTTTAGTTTAGGCTAGGTTTTTTTTATTTTGGTGGGGCTTTTTTATTTTGATAGGGCTCTTAGATTAGGTGTAATTAGTTTAAATATCTTGTCATTTGTTTTTTATTTTCTGTAATTTAGTGTTTGTTTTTTTGTAATTTAGCTAATTGTATTTAATTTATTTAATTGCATTTAATTTAGGTAAGTTATTTAATTGTAGTGTAGTGTTAGGTGTTAGTATAACTTAGGTTAGGTTTTATTTTACAGGTAAATTTGTATTTATTGTAGCTAGGTAGTTATTAAATAGTTAATAACTATTTAGTAACTATTCTACCTAGTTAAAATAAATAAAAACTTGCCTGTAAAATAAAAATAAACCCTAAGCTAGATACAATGTAACTATTAGTTATATTTTAGCTAGCGTAGGGTTTATTTTATAGGTAAGTATTTAGTTTTAAATAGGAATAATTTAGTTAATGATAGGAATTTTATTTAGATTTATTTAAATTATATTTTAGTTAAGGGGTGTTAGGGTTAGACTTATGTTTAGGGGTTAATAAATTTAAAATAGTGGCGGCGACGTTGGGGACGGCAGATTAGGGTTAATAAATATAATGTAAGTGGCGGGCGATGTTGGGGTCCGCAGATTAGGGGTTCATAAGTATAATGTAGGTGGCGGCGATGTCCGGAGCATCAGATTAGTGGTTAATAAGTATAATGTAGGTATCAGTGATGTTAGGGGCGGCAGATTAGGGGTTAATAATATTTAGCTAGTGTTTGCCAGGTGGGAGTGCAGCGGTTTAGGGGTTAATATGTTTATTATAGTGGCTGTGAGTAGGGGTTAATAATTTAATTTTAGTGTTTGCGATGTGGGAGGGCCTCGGTTTAGGGGTTAATAGGTAGTTTATGGGTGTTAGTGTATGTTAGGAATTATTGTTAGCATGACTAGCGCCATCTTGTTCTTCGCCTCCATTTTGTCTTAGGCATCCATCTTGGGTAATAAATCTTTTATTATAGTGGTTTATTATGTAGTAAGAAATATGCTGATGTTAGGGAGACTTGCATAGATATAATAGCCCTGAGAATGACCCTGACGATGTGCTTGGATGCATTGTTATCTCTACAAGATGTCAAACGGCTGTGATTTATGCTGGGCTAGGAGGCCCAGTTACTGTTTATCTGTAGTTAGGTATTTCTGTAGAAATGACTCCCTAACACTCCTTTTCTTCCAATTATATTTTAAATGACTTTCTTTGTTCTTATAGAAATACTATGTGAAATGATGTAATTATGAATACGTCACTTGTTAAACCTATATGCTGTAATTCTTGGCTATAAAAGTGCCTAACAACTGGTAATAAACAGAATAGCTTTTGGAATCATAGCTGCGTGGTCTGAAATCTATTCTCCTGGGCGTCCTGAACAGATAAGTACTGATTTCCATCTGGTATGGTGTGCCCGATGCCCAGTCCTGAACTGACACCCCCCTCCTGAAACCAATATGCAACAGTTTCTGGTGTCAGAATTGGGATTTACACTGGGGAGTGGATCAGTGTTTATTTACTCTGCTTTCCCTCTGTGAATCTGAACCTAAATTTAGTTGGTTTTTAATATATGATAAAGGGTTAAAAAAGGGATTCCTGCATTAAAGAAAGAAGCAGGGTTTGTGCGAAGGTTTGAGTCCTGTCTCGGCACTTGTGATAAATCCCTCTAGACAGGTTAATAGTCCTGTGCTAGTTCTAGACAGGTATTGTAGTCCTGTGCTAGTTTATGACAGGTATTGTAGTCCAGTCTGGTAAGCGCGCAAGTTAAGTTAGCATGCAATTTGACGGTAGATTTTTAAGTTAAGTTCCCCGGGCTAATTGGCATTGCTGTGTTGAAGTTGTCCCTATACATTTCTATAGTAGATTTTTGTTACCTATCACTGGAAATTGGATACTAATTTGTTTGCTTGCTTGCTTTTTATTGCTATATAATTGCTGTGCTGTTTTGTGCTTAAAATATATATTAAGTGACTGTGCATTTTATTACTGCTGCTCTTTTTGTGTTGTTAAAGAAATGTGGGGTAAATATTGTTAATAATGCACAGAGAAGAGGAAAATGTTATTGCATTTGTAATGTCTACAAAACTGTTAACAAACTGTTAAAAAAAAAAAAAAAAACAGAAATATTTCAGGCAGAAAGGCACCCACTCTAGAAAGGGAGGGGGGGATCATAAAAAAAATCTGTCAGTGAGCAGCTGTGTAGAGTCAGTGAAGAGAAATTTAAAAAAAAAAACTGTTACAGCAGCTCCGTTAAGTATAATTTTTTTCTTTCTTTTGTTTGCAGTAATGAAAAGTAAATTTTGTATATTTGGATGTGTCATGTGTTATGTGTCTAGTATTATGTGTCAAAGAGTTGCTTAGATCAACAGAATAACAAAATAAAAAATAAATAAATAAAAAAAATGGAACGGAGGATGTTTTTTATCCTGGTTTGAAATATTTCTCAAATCGTGGGGAGATGGCCATTCCTTATGATTTCGGGGATTTTTCAAATACATTGTAAATTTGGTGGAAAGTTGATCTTATTGTGTTTTATGTGTCTTTGGTATGTTATTTTGAATATTTGTTTTCCGGAGGAAAGGAAAAAAGGGGGGAGTGAATTGCTGGTATGCGAGATGATCTGAGCTTGTGTGTATCGCTGTAAAAATGACGTTGTAATGAGGTATTTTGAAGTCTTATTGTTACAACTTTAAAGTCATAAGCATGTTTTAAATATGTGTGTTATTAATAAGCAGTTTTAGTTTTAAGTGATATTTGTTGTATGCAAATAAAAAAAAAAACTGTCCACCTGATGCAGCATATAAATATATTGTTTTTGCAAGGAAGCAAGGAAACTAATTAAAGGATTTGTTACATGATAAATGGTTAGTCCTTAAAGGGACAGTGTACTGTAAAATTGTTTTTTGATATTAATGTATTGTCAATGGCTTGTGATACAAGCTGAAAAGTTTAAAATGTAGGAGAAGTTGCATTTGCAAGTTTGTGTATATATGAAGTAAATTGTAATGGGTTGAATTGTTTGTCTGTAAAATCAGAGCTCAGTGCATAGACAGAGCACTAGAAAATAGTCATTTTATTATTTAAAGGACCAGTTCACTCATGTGAAAGAAGTTCAGGAGCAGCAATAACACTGTATTAGTAGTTTGCAAAATATATATTTGTTTGGGACCTTTCTTTGTATTTTTTTTAAATCTGCCATTTAGTTAGCAGATATTTCTTTTGCAGTGTAACTGAATTCTCTCTGTAATGCAAACTGAATTGATAAGTTGTCTACAATCTTAGTGTTACGATCTGTGAGACTAGCGAAGAAAAAAGAAAAAAAAAAAAAGACAAACAGAGGAGTGAAAATATTTAAAGGGATACAGGCAAACTGATATAAAATCTGAGATTTTAAGGAAATATTTACAGAGAAGACAATGAGGTTTACTGTAAGCCTAACACTAGTATATGTAACTGTGTCAGCAGTTTCAATTAAAGATAATTTTTAATTTGAGTAAAATGTCCCTTTAACTAGCCTGCATCCCACTGTGAGTGTGTTTTTATGCTGGTTATGCTTGCTTATGCTATTTAATGAATGTTAGTATACATTTTTATTATAAGTAAGGCCAATGGCTCATTGGGAATAATTTAAAGGAGAAATTGTATTATTATTTTTTTGTAGAAAGCTTATTTTATTTTTTTGTTATATACATTTGTTACATTTGGCTAGAGAGCTGCAGTATGGTGAATATCAAATTATAAACAAAGTTAAATCAAATATTTGTGTTGTTATTAAAATTTTGGTTATGTAAAAGTATAGACTGGATTCTAGCAGCTTTTCACAAATTATTTGTGCCACACCTGATTTACTTAAGGGACAGTCTACCATATAATTGTTATTGTTTTAAAGATAGATAAACCCTTTATTACCCATTCCCCAGTGTTGCATGGCCAACACAGTTGTATTGGTATGCTTTTTGCCTCTGTAGTTGCCTTGTATCTAGGGGCATTCTTCCAGCTCCCTGGTCACATGACTGACTGTTTATGGTCTATTGTCTTAAATTTAGCATTGTTTTGTGCTGGATCTTGGATGACCCCCTGTGCCTGAACACAGTGTTATCTATAAGGCCCACGTGTATTTTGTCTCTCTGTGTTGGAAAGAGATTTTAAAAAGCCTGTGATAAGAGGCAGCCCTCAAAGGCTTAGAAATTAGCATATGAGCCTACCTATGTTTAGTTTAAACTAAGAATACCAAGAGAAAAATTTGATGATAAAAGTAAATTGGAAAGTTGATTAAAATTAAAGTCCTATCTGAATAATGAAAGTTTAATTTATACTAAAATGTCCCTTTAACAGTGGATTTGCATGGTGCATGCGAGCAGGAGCTATATAGAACAGTGGCTGTATCATTATTATCTAATTATTCCCAAAATTGGATACTTAGGTGTTTCTGTGTTCTTTTGTAAATTTATGGTTAGGGATTATATTTGTAAATATGCAACTGGAGTTTATTGATCTTCTGCAGTGATTGCATTATTAGTATGATATCATAGAATTGTACATGGTAGAATTTGCAAATCTAGGGCATAGAAAGTTGTTATAGGATTTTAATTATTTGTAGAGTTTTGCTAGAATGTAGGATTTTTCAGTGCTGTGTTTCAGTGAATGTAAATATATGTGTTGAATTTCAGGTTAATTCTGGTTGTTAAAAGTTTGTTTCGGCTGTTCATGTTTTGTTTTGTAAACTGGACAATTGGTTTAAGTGTTTTCTAAGAGAATGTTGTGTTTTTATTTTTCGCGAATGCGTGTGGTAAGGTGCTGTATGAATGGAATATTGCATGTGGAGGTGTATTTGATTTTGCTTGCTATTTGAGAATTGTATTATGCATGCATGAGTGGAGTGCATAATTTGTCTTTTAGTTTCTTGTTATGTTGTGTTTGCGTGCCACATGGGATGTTTCACGCAAACAAGGGGGAAGTATTGATGAGTATTGATGAGTACCTTTATGTGATAGGGGTGATTGTTTTTAGGTAAGAAGGTGAACCTAAAACGTTTTGAATCTCCTCTTACAATGTTATTGCCTAACAACCACCAGCTGTGCCCTAAATTTGTCTTTCTGTGTTTTGTTTTGCTCTCATATTTCAGATGCCTAAAATGTTTTATTTTTCTATTTGGTTCTTAACACTATATTTGTATTTGCAGGATGAGATCATGCAGCTGTATCCAGAAATTAAAGACACTAACGGAATTATTTTTGAGTTTTTTTCATATTTAGGTAAAATCTGTACAGATAAAATTCCATAAGTGCACTCTTCAAAAGATTAAAGATTGAATGCAAGTAAACCTTTAAAGAAAGAAAACCACCATACTGCAGTAAAAGTTGCTGAACTATCTTTGGATCCATTCTTTGCTTTGCATGCTGGTACCAGCCCCAGAACTGGACTCTGGGTAATCCATGACTGTCTCCTCTGATGTGTGTCTTCAGGACATAAAGACTATCCTTCTCTGGACTGTGCCTTGCCGCTCGATATGGAGGACCTGTTATGCTGTTACAGGGTCAACCAATTAAATTAGGGGAGTATTGTTTTAACTCGATTACTTATATTGCTTGTTTTGTATTCTCTTGTATTTGTTTTATTTTTATTGAACATATTAGGTATAAGAGGTCATATGCTTTATTGGTATTAGTGCACATTGTAGTTTATGTGCTTAACAAAGTAACCCTTTAGATAAGTGTAAGTCTAAACTTTGCAGTATTGTAACCTATTGAATGGCCCATCAGAATATTTTAGACCCTCCACCCTGTGGAACATAATGAGGACATGTCTCAGCTAGAAGTTTATATTAATTAGACAGAGAAATATTTGTTTAGGGAGTAGCATAATTATAGTCATATTGATAGTATATTTTCTACATGCCATGGCTCTTATTGGAGCTATGTTATGAAAGCAAATGCATTTTGTTTCCCTTTTATTAATTGGTATGGTACTTGCAATTTGAATTTGGTAATTCCAGATGTTTGTCAAAGAAAGGATTTATCTTACCATACAGAAGTGTTTACCTTTAAGAGATTTTGTAGTTTTAAATGATGTTATGATTGTATTCTTTCCTCATACAGGAGTGTGAGAGAATTTAGGTTGCATAAAACAATTAGTAAACTATTAAATGTTTATATCAGGTGAGATTGTTGACTATTAAGATCATAGTTGGAGAATTATAAACATTATAGATAGTAGCTGTGCAGAATAAATCAACACTAGGTTCTTTCACTTTTAGTAGTTCAAAGAAACCGTGTAAAGAAATTCATTTGAGAGAAAATGTTTTTATTGACTGTTTTATTTTTCATTTTTGCTACAGGGCAGGCCTTAGCATAAGTTTTAGTATAGCCATGCAGCCTCTTGATGAAGTTTAGTAGTTTTCACTTGCTTAATATTCATGAAGTATCATTTAAATTGTATAGAGAAGCTGTGAATTATTCTCTGTAAAGTATCAATGTATTTAGTTTGTATTATATATCCACAATGTTTACATAGGATGAGTTAAGCTAAAGGAATTGTGATGCTTACAAAAAAAGATGAAAGAAGTTTTATTTGGACATAATTGTGATTGTATTGGGGTGTATACTCATCTTGTGCTGTTTCTGTTTCCTTCATAGACTCCCTGTGACTTGAGTGTCTGCTTGCCATGGGGATCCACTGGCTGCCTTGTCTACCCCATGAACAAACCATCAGATTTCCAGCATCTCCCTGCGGAAGAACACTGGATAAGCACCCCTACTGCAAATGAACTGTTGGAGAACTGTATTATAGCAAAGTGTCTGAGGAAAGTGAAGAGGACAAAGGCTGTTCTTAAAATGATCAGAGGCCACCTAGAGACAGTTGTGCTGTTACCATGTCATGCTTTACTCTGGAGAAAGGAACTGTTGGAAATATTGGGGGTTGCTAGCAATGCAGGTGGAGAAATAAGAGATGCAGCGTTGTTTGGGGACAGATGGGGGGCTGGTTGGGTCTTTATGCAGATATACCAGTAGTTTGGGGATGCTGGGAGGTAAACGGAGAGTATTGGAGGGACCGTACCTATGTGCAGTGACAAATTGTGCCCTATTAGCCTATACAATTATATCACTACATATGAGTATTTTGCTGTATATTATTCTCACATAGAGTCCTGTTACCATAGTATTAAGCTTATACTGTTGTTAAAGGCTTTACTAATTTTCTGCGCCTATCTATTTTTGTGTTATTCTGTTAGAATAAAAGAGTGGTATGTTAGGAATTATTGTTAGCATGACTAGCGCCATCTTGATCTTCGCCGCCATTTTGTCTTAGGCATCCATCTTGGGTAATGAATCTTTTATTATAGTGGTTTATTATGTAGTAAGAAATATGCTGATGTTAGGGAGACTTGCATAGATATAATAGCCCTGAGAATGACCCTGACGATGTGCTTGGATGCATTGTTATCTATACAAGATGTCAAACGACTGTGATTTGTGCTTTGCTAGGAGGCCCAGTTACTGTTTATCTGTAGTTAGGTATTTCTGTAGAAATGACTCCCTAACACTCCTTTTCTTCCAATTATATTTTAAATGACTTTCTTTGTTCTTATAGAAATACTATGTGAAATGATGTAATTATGAATATGTCACTTGTTAAACCTATATGCTGTAATTCTTGGCAATAAAAGTGCCTAACAACTGATAATAAACAGAATAGCTTTTGGAATCATAGCTGCGTGGTCTGAAATCTATTCTCCTGGACATCCTGAACAGATAAGTACTGATTTCCAGCTGGTATGGTGTGCCCGATGCCCAGTCCTGAACTGACACACCCCTCTTGAAACCAATATGCAACAGTGTACTTTTTAACACTTTAGTTATGAGTTTTATGCTACAGCGTTGTAGTGTAAAACTCATAACTACTGACTTTAAAATGCATTAGGAATCTTGGCGGCTTACCGCAAAACTCATAATCTAGCCGTTTATCTTTTATATTGTTTAATAAAAAGAAACAACTTGTTTTAATGATAAAATTAATTAACATGATATGAAATGTTTATTTGCTCATGTATCCCAAATTAATATTGGGCTAGATTATGAGTGGAGCGATATTTAGTGCTTTTGCTCTTGTGCTAATTGTGCTAGAATATTTTTTTGGCATTTTGGCTTGCGCTTGTATTACAACAGTAAAAAGTTATTGCACTTTCTCTAACCTGATGCTCGCAAAAAGCCAAACTTATAATATTGCACACAATAACCTATTCCCCCATAGAAGTCAATGGGGCAAATAAGTGGGGGAAACCCAAGCTCTAATCTGAACGCATAGTCTCAAGTGCGCTAACTTGACATAAAAATATTAATATTTAACATTCCAATGTTCTTCACATAACAAAATGTGTTCTATTTATTCATAAATGCATATTTCAACATACAGTATATCTGATGGTATTTTGGTACAATATATATCTATACCTATATATATATATATATATATACACACATGATCATATATAGGTATAGATATATAGATATATATATACAGATATATATATATTGGAATATCTATTTAGAAATACTTAGACAAAGTTCCCTATGTGCAGAAAATTGGAATGTGAAATATTTACAGTAAATACATAATTAATACCTTTATTAAATATGATTTAAAATGTTTTCATCTACTTAACTGCACTTCTATATATGTCTATATATGACTACATATGCATTTATGTGTTTATATGTGTATATATGTCTGTAAATACATTTATACACATATAAATAGATAAACACATATGTATACATTAGAACACAAAGGGAGGGATTGGGGGTATATGAGTTATATAATGGCAGGTAATTTTTTTGTATGATTTTCCTTATATAGTAAATTTGTAATTGTAAAATACCACTAGAGTTATTACCTGTCTAAGCAACCAGAGCATAACAACTAGCTAAACTAATTGTAAAGAGATGCACAATTAAGTATAGAATGATTAGCTCTACGATATAAAGTATCTGTTAACTCAGCAAAAACTATTAGATTTAGTAGAAAAATATTATTCCATTGTTATTCCATTTCATTCACACATTACTAACTTTATTAAAACATTCACAGCCAGGGATAATCACTCATACAATAGCTTAAGCTAAATTTAAAAACACTTGAACCAGTTGGTTAGGAATATAAAGTTACCACAAAAATACTCATAAATAATGATTATCAGCCAACAGTTAAATATAGCATTAAATAAACTAAGCCCTTACAATCCGAGGGCTAAATTAAGCTTATAGTTATAATTAAGATGTAACTGTAAGGCTGAGATAAATAGTAATAGTATGCCAGTAAACTAGTATTAAACCATGGTAAGCAGTTAAATAGGACAATAAGGAGAGACAAAGCTGCTCCTGTCGGACCCCTGATGCGCGTTTCACAAAGAACGCTTCCTCAGAGGGGGTGCGGGCCGCTGCTATTGGACGTTCTTAATCACTCGTGAAAGTCCACCTCACAGCGCAATTGGTTTCTATCACTAGGATGGTGAAGTTGGATTGGCTACCTAATATATCCATCAAGTTACGTAACCTGAAGTGTAATAGAGTTAATGACGAAAACATGGGCATGCTCAGATTGGAGGAGTCAGTCAAATAGAAATACCAATCAGTAACCTGTATTACTAAGTGTCAGAGGGGTAAGTAAGCTGATTGGAGGATCGTGTTTACAGCTGGACGGTGCAATTACCGTTGTAATCATCCTTAAAATAACTGACAATCTGTAATAAACTTATGACAAATGAATAACATATAATTTTCCTCATTAGTCCTTTCTTCTACATCACAGAATTTGATGTATGTCTATGTAATCAAGTAAGATAGTATATATGATGTCATGAGTGTAAGTGTCTCCATATATGGGCTGACTTAAATATCTATCATTACTCTAATGCTTATAATTTTATAATAATTGCTTTGACATAATACTCCTTGGTAATATTACTTAGCACTAAATAATGGTATTGATGATAAAATGCTTATAATGCATTGCTGCATAGGTCTAATAAATGAGCAAGAGGACTATGTTTGTGATAGTACTTAGAGCATTAAGTTGTCTGTGGAAAATAGAATTCCCTCTTAAAGTTGAGATAACTCCCATTGTTCCATTGTTCGTGATGGAGATATACCTATCATCTCCGGATCCCATTTTTAAGGTAAAAGCAGATTCATATGCATGAGGGTCTGAGATATATGTTCCAATTGCAAATAAATGCATCACAGATTTGGATTTAGATTTTTAGCATGAAATAGAATTTTCAGTGTACTACATACATAGTAGGTGGAGTCAGAGCTCAGAGATGTGATTATTCAATATCTTATACGTATAGCAAGATAATGAGTTGATTAAACAGGGAAAAAGAACATAAGTTTATTTATGTCAAACAGTAAAATACTGAAAGATACTTAAAGGGGCAGTCTAGTCAAAATTAAACTTTCATGATTCAGATAGGGCATGTAATTTTAAACAACTTTCCAATTTACTTCTATTATCTAATTTGCTCAATTCTTTAGATATCCTTTGTTGAAGAAATAGCAATGCACATGTGTGAGCCAATCACACAAGGCCTCTATGTGCAGCAACCAATCAGCAGCTACTTAGCATATCTATATATGCATTTCAGCAAGTGATATCAAGAGAATGAAGCAAATGAGATAATAGAAGTAAATTAGAAAGTTGTTTAAAATGACATGCTCTTTCTAAATCACAAAATAAAAAATTTGGGTTTCATGTCCCTTTAAGTTATAGGTTTATTATTAACAGTAATAGGATGGTGGATGGTGTAGTTGTGTGTCGTTGTCATCTACAGTCAGCACTGAAGAGAAGTTGAGATGAATCTCAATAAGAGATCTCAAATAAAAAGTGTATAGTAAGATTATCATGGGACAATATTCATAAAATGTGAAATATAAATAATATCAAGAAAGAAATGTATTAATAATAATTGTGAAAAATGTGAAGGATGGAAAAAAGTTGAGTGTAATTAAACAAAAATGATTGAATGTGCAAGAAGTGTGATAACGGTAAGGCTTATAAGTATACATAATAATTGTTAAAATCGTTCATGCTATTAGGTTTAACGGAATCTAGTAAATAGATCCAATTACACTCCATCTTTAGCAATGCTTTTTCAATGTTTCCATCCCTAATTCCTAAGGATGCTTTTTGAATTACCGTATATTGTAATTCCGTGGTCATGCTATTATGATATAATAAAAAGTGTTTGGCAACTGATGTAATTTTCTTGCCTCTGTTTTTGTCTCTATTGGCATTCTTGATGTTATTGGCATGTTCAAGAGTGTGTGTCCTCACTTCTCTTGTGGTCATCCCAACGTAGGCCATTTTACATGAGCAAAAGAGTACATATATGACATCTATCATTCTACAGGAGAAATGGGAAGATAGTTTGTATACTCTGACAGTTTTTTCAGTTATGGTCTTGGTTTTCCATACAAATTTGCACGCAGAATATGTACTGCAGGGATACATTGCAGGGTCACTGTCTTTATTCTTTACAGATCTAACAAAATGACCAGTTTGTCTCTTAGATTATTGGGTCTTTTGTACCCTACTGATAGTCTTTCTCCAATAGCAGATTTCAGAGTTGTATCATTCTGCAATATTTTCCAATGATCGTTTATAATTCTCACTACTTGTGTCATCTGAGGGTTCTACGTAGTTATCAGTCTTGGATAAGACTCAATCAGGATTTTGTCTTTAGGAACCAATAATTCCTCTCTTTGAATTCTTAATGCCTTGTACTTTGCTCTCTTCACTGATTTTTTTATATATCCTCGTGTGATTAATCTCTGCATTAAAGCAATACTTTCTGTCATATATATTTCAGTATTGGAGCAGTTACGGCAAAGACGTATAAATTCGCCATAAGGTATAGCTTTCAGGGTACTGGTTGGATGGGCAATAGTTGTGTAGGAGGGTATTAGTGGCTGTTTTCTTCCTATAAATGGTGGTATTAATGAATCCATCATCATTATTAAATATGGTCAAATCCAAGAAACAGATTTTCTGCTGACTTGCTAAATAAGTCAATGTTATGTTCTTTTTATTCTCATTTAGTTTCTGCATGAATTTTTCCAATTCAACAGATGTTCCTTCCCAGATGAATAGAACTTCGTCTATATATCTTAACCACAAGGGTATATGGTCAGTATATAATTTTAGTTAATCTGAGAATATGTAAAAGAGTTCCCAATGTCCAAAAAATAAATTTGCGTAAGTTGGCGCGCAGGCAGTGCCCATCGCGGTACCCTGTGTTTGTAAAAAATATCTGTCATTGAATGTAAAGAAATTGTGTATCAGGATAAAGTGTAACAATTTAATTATAAACTCATTATGAGCCCTGTTGTCACAGTAGTTAGTAGATAGAAAATATTTAATAGTTTTGATTCCATCGCTATGTCTAATATTAGTATACAGAGATTCTACATCAGCTGTAACTAGCCACATTTCATTTGTTAATTTTATATTTTGTAAAATTTGTAGTACCTCCATGGTGTCACGTACATAGGAGGGTAAGGTGGTCAGATATTCTCTTAATCTCAAGTCTACAAACTTGCTGGCATTTTCTGTAAGATTTTCATTTCCCGACACAATGGGTCTCTCTGGAGGTATAATAGGGTCTTTGTGCACTTTTGGTAAAAAATACATTGCAGCAATAATTGGGTTTTCCCTGATTAGGTACTTTTTTCTGAATTGGAGATTATACTATCCTCCCAGGCATCCTTTATCAATTTGTTATATTATATTAGATACGAGCCCTGAGGATTAAATATCAACTGTTTATAGCACAAGTTATTGGATAATTGTTTGGTAGCTTCATCCATATACATTTGTCGTGGCCATAAAACCACATTGCCACCTTTGTCAGATGGTATAATTATGATATCATGCCAGATGGTATAATTATGATATAATTTTTGGGCATTATAGATTGGCAATTGATCAATTTTTTGACAGACCATCTTACAGAAAATCTATATTTCTGGTGACATAGATAGAGAGGGGGCATAGGTAGATTCAGGTTTCACATTAGATTTCCAGGCCTGGGGACTGGATGATACCTTATGAATTGAGATATCTGTACCTTCTTCTGATAGTTCTTGTAAAATATCAGCTGTAACTAAATCTTCAGCATTAAGAGTGTCTGGATAGTAGGCATATAACTTTTTCAGTAATAATATTCTAGAGAATAAATGAATATCTTTAACTCATTCAAATGTGTTTAATAAATTAACTGGACAAAATGATAATCCCCCTAGAAAGTACTGATCTGTGTGCAGAGTTTAGTGTATGGTCAGATAACTTGATAATTCTCAATTGTTCAGCCTTATCTTGGTGAAGGGACTCAATTCCCTCCTTCTTGCGGATTGTCTCACTTGGCCTGAAAATTTGCGTTTGTCCCCCTGTTCTGGGTAGTTGTTTGGTGTTACATTGTGAGGTGTTGTGGATAAAAAAGAAGAAGAGGATGAGGAGGCTGTAGATAATTGTACTGAGCTATAGGTTTTAGGTCTAGCTTCTGAGGGGTCGCTGGCACTATCTATGTGTAAATTAACAATGCTGACATCGGATTCATTGTTAGAGATGTCTGTTTCGCTTTCTGCGCTACTCTCAGGTTGTTGGACTAAATATCTATTAGTTCGGCGTCTAAATGTCATGTTATTTCGCCAACGATAGACTTTTAGGTTCTGAAAGTCTTCAATATCTTTGTAATTTTAGTTTTTTGGTAGCTATTAACTCTAGCTCAAGTTTATCTAATTCTTTCTGATATTTATCATATTTGCTTTTAAAATCAATTTTATCATTGAATTTAGATAATTGGGCATTATACTCTTCGATTTCAGTGTCAAGTTTAGTTAGCTCCAATTTGTCGTGTTTAATTAATATTTGTATTAATTTTAAAGAACATTCAGACAATGCAGTCTCCTATTGTTTGACTAAATCTTCATTATTGAGGGTGAAGGCAGGAAAAACCTTCATCCTCAACCCCCTTGGGATTATATACATATAAATACATAAATGCATATGTATACATATACACACACACACATATATATATATATATATATATATATATATATATATATATATATATATATATATATATATACACAAAGAGAAGCACACTCACAGAAACGAACAACCGGCCCAATACCATTGTTAGCCTGTTCTATGGTGATTTACCACCTGGGTGCAGCTTCTTTTAGCCCAGTAATGCTTTTCACCGAGTAGAAGTTTCCTGTAGTATATCAGTCTAATCCCGCCTATTATGGTCAGTCCAGCACCGAAATACCAGGCAATTCCTCTCTAAACAAGGAACAAAGCAACCCCAAATTATCATTTTGGCCTTCATTGGGCCTCGTCAGTGAGGTGTAGCCATAATCCTCTAAGAACACTGAGCAAGGAGTCCACGTCTGGTTGTCCCTTTTTCCCATTGGGAGACTAAATACACACAAAGAGAAGCACACTCACAGGAACGAACAACCGGCTCAATACCATTGTTAGCCTGTTCTATGGCAATTTACCACCTGGGTGCAGCTTCTTTTAGCTGCTGTGTTCCTTGTTCAGAGAGGAATTGCCTGGTATTTCAGCGCTGGACTGAATGTAATAGGCAGGATCAGACTGATATACTACAGGAAAGTTCTACTCTGTGAAAAGCATCACTGGGCTAAAAATAAGCTACGCCCAGGTGGTAAATCACCAGAGAACAGGCTAACAATGGTATTGAGCTGGTTGTTCATTCCTGTGAGTGTGCTTCTCTCTGTATGTATGTAGTCTCCCTATGAGAAAAAGAGGCAAGCAGACGTGAACTTCTTGCTCAGTGTGCTTAGAAAAATAGGGCTACACCTCAGTAACGAAGCCCAATAAAGGCCGAAACGATCATCTGGGGTGGCTGTACTCCTTGTTCAGAGAGGAATTGCCTGGTATTTCGGTACTGGAATGACTGTAATAGGCGGGATCAGACTGATGCTACAGGAAAGTTCTACTCTGTGAAAAGCATTACTGGGCTAAAAAGAAGTTGCACCCAGGTAGAAAATTGACAGAGAACAGGTTAACAATGGTATTGAGCTGGTTGTTCATTCCTGTGAGTGTGCTAATCTCTGTATGTATATCTATCTATCTATCTATCTATCTATCTATCTATCTATCTATCTATCTATCTACAAAAAATAGGTTGTTATGTCTGGAATCAATGTGATAATAAATCAAGGCTAGTGTGCCTGTGTGCCCCAACAGCTATTGCCCATAGACCTCTATGTGTAAAGTTCAATATATGCAATATTTGCGTTCTTGGTAGAAAAAGGCAATCTCAAATGGCAGACTGTCAGACTGCAGTAAAGTCCACAAACAATAATGTCCACAAGATGAATAATCAAAAAGCAACAGTCAGGTTAAATGTAAGTTTCAATGTAGATTTCAGGCACTACCGGTAAGGATCAATAACACTATAAGCAAGAGACATATACAAGTAAAAAATGCTATGTGGCTGGATCCACTCACCGGTCTTGGTGCCCCTTCAGTGTTTTACTGCTGACTATGTCAGCTACAATTGCAAAGTGTTTGCGAGCGTGTCCTGCTCACTGAGAGACAATTGTTTTATAATCCATTACTATTGACTATACTCCAGCAGGATCCTTGCTAACAAACAAAGGACGTACAGAGAACAAAAATAGAGCAAACATTAAAAGTAAGCTGAAACAGTTATAAAGAGAGCACTACAAAGGGAACATGTTGCAAATAAAATGAACAATATCCTGCATAAATATAAGATATTGGATTCTAGATAAATAAATAATGTCATATATACACATGCTCTAAATGGAAAGTATTCAAAAATATATGTAAAACGAACCCATCATATTTGATGTCTCCAAGTAAACTAAAAATATATATACAGAGCTGATAGAGAAGATGTGTATACAGGTGAAAGGGCAACTGTACCTCTGTCATTCTAATCTCTATTGTCTAATAGTAGTTTAGAATGATCCACATAGGAATATTAGCATCTATGAGAAAATATATATTCTGTATCTATATACATCAGTGTATAAAGGTATAAACATAATAAAATGATATACAATGTATAACAATACATGACAATGGATACAACAATATAAACAGTCATAAGACTGTGGTTACTTCCAATAATTTATCAAATCAAATTCTGAATTCATTCCAAGAGGAACCCTGGTGCCTAGGGTGAAAATCCAAAACCTCTCCCTCTTGCCCAGCAGTTGGTCCCTGTCACCCCCTCTAGGTGGGGTATATACATTCTCTATGGCTTGCCATCAAAAGGTGGCCAAAGATTTATTGTGTTTCTTGGCAAAATGCTGGACAAGATGGGTAGTGGCCTCACCCGCACCTATGGTTGACAGATGATTCTGAATTTGTATATTGACCTCATTTGTTGTTAGCCCTACGTACTGTAGTTTGCAATTAATGCATGTAATGCCATAAATGACATAAGAGGCAGTGCAATTCCAGACATGAATCTATCACAAAATTATCTCCTGTTGTCATGAAGCAAAAGGTGTCAGAAATTAAGGAATATTCACAAGGCATACATTGTCTTTTGACACATTTAAACATGATTACAAAAACCCTGATTACAAAAATTCTGAGATCTTGGGTAAAATCAGTGCAGGTGTCAAGAAAATATTCCATAGCCTTTAGTCCCTCCTCATGCAGTATGGATGAGTAGAGGGCCGTGACATCTATTGTCAACCATTTGTGACGGCCATCCACCCATATTTTTTGTCCATTAGGTTCAAGACATGCTTAGTGTCTTTCAAATAGCTGTAAAGCTTGATGACTATGGGATTAAGGATGGCATCCAACCATTCAGAAAGGCGTTCTGAGAGAGAACCAATACTGCTTACTATGGCGCAGCCCTGGACATTGTTAAGAGTCTTAAGTACTTTTGGAAGTTGGTGGAAGATGGGCACCACAGGGTGTTCAACAAACAAGTAATCACTTGTGGATAAATTAATGTGCCCATCTTCCATACCATCATCCAAAAGTGTCTTAAGCACTGTCTGATATATCCTGGTAGGATCTGCTGGTAAGGGTACATACATATTAGTATCCTGCAATTAGCATAGAGCCTCTTTTATATTGTCAGCCCTGTCTAGTACTACTATAGCCCCGCCCTTATCGGCATTGCTTATTACTATCCCATCCATTTTTCTTAGTTCAGACAAAGCTTTCCTCTCCCTGTATGTCACATTGTCTTATTTGTCTACTTTGGAGTTTAGAACAGAGAGATATTTTTCCACCTTTCTGAAAAAGGTCCCTAACATGGTACCCCTGTAATGTATAGGGTAGAATTCTGAGACTTCTTTGAAGCCACTAAACTCATTAATAGAGGGTGGAGCATGATCTCTAAGGCTTTCATCAGACAAAGATTTTAATGTAACCAAATCACATACATCTTTGAAACCTATCATATTGGATTCTATAGTGGATGCATGAGTGGTTAAGGCAAAGTAAACATCCCTATTTGGTACATCATTTGAGCCTGAGTTGTAAACTTTTTGGAGAGTTAGTGTTCTTATCAATTTGTTTAGATCTAACATTGTTTCAAAGAAATCAAAGTGGTTCATTGGAGAAAAAGTAAGACCCAAACTAAGGAGTTTAATATGTGCATCAGTCAAAACACTGGTTGACAGATCAATCACATTGTTCACTGGTACTTTGTATTGTTTTTGTTCCCTCTTAGGGCATATCTGTCCCTCTTCTCATGTCTTATACCTGTATTTTCGGTGGCCACCTGAAAAACCTGTTCAAAGTCTTTTCTGTCTTGGTTAACCATGTGTGTCGTGTCTTTAGTGGTACTTGTCACATACTTAGAACCCCTCTTTAGTGTGTTAGTCTGCTGTGCAGGTTCCTTGGGTCTTACTATTTGGTCCCTCATTAGTGTACATTTTTTTTATTGGTACTGGATTTAAGGATCCCTCCTAGTAGGGGCTATACAGTAATAGAGTAAGACTGGTTGCTAGCATTAGCATTGTTTTCCCTGGCTTTATTACCATTTCCTGTATTTGAGGACTGAGCTTGGTTGTTAATAGAGGACCTACTGTTCCTATTATTCATCCTATTACTGCTCCTTGATCTGCCCCTATTCTGAGCTCTTTTTGTATCTGTCCTGTCTGTTTTATTCCAAACATATACCCTCTTAGTATCGTAATCACCCTGATCTCTAATATATTTTGAGTGTTTTAGACTAAGGACCAACCTTTATGTCTCAGTGAGTGAAGACATGAGTATAAGGTCAAACCTGGGAAAATCCACTTCTGCCTTTCTATTATTCATTTTAATCTGTAATTTGCCTATTTCTTCTCTTATTGAGGTCAGTAGGTGATTCTTATAGGTAATTAACATTAACATTAAATGTAGAGAACATTCAGTTAAAATGTCATTCCAGGAGGTAATAAAGTCCTCATCCAAAATTTCAAAAGTTGGGAATTTGTTAAGTCTTAGTCCCTGTGAGATGATATTCAGCTTGACATATCTTTCAAATCATCATATTGCAATTCAGACTGTAGTCCGATACGTTTGTAGTAAATATTTGCTCAATATCCGTGCATTCCCGGTCCGTGACAGGCATCAGAGAATAAAAATTATTATTAATAATGGTACCTTACATGTGTATACCGCTCTTTGATCAAAACTCAGACTAAAGGAAATGTGCTACCAGGTTGCACAATAAATATACACAAAAAATAGGTTGTTATGTCTGGAATCAATGTGATAATAAATCAAGGCTAGTGAGCCTGTGTACCCCAACAGCTATTGCCCATAGACCTCTATGTGTAAAGTTCAATATATACAATATATGCGTTGTTGGTAGAAAAAGGAAATCTCAAATGCCAGACTGTCAGACTGCAGTAAAGTCCGCAAATAATAATTTCCACAAGATGAACAATCAAAAAGCAACAGTCAGGTTAAATGAAAGTTTCAATGTAGATTTCACTCACTACCGGTAAGGATTAATAACACTATAAGTGATAGACTAGGGGGCGGAGCCTGGTGGAGCAAGGTGATGGCTGCCTAGTCACTGAGCTCCGAGTGTACTAAGCCTACTAAGAGTGCTAAATAGCCAATACAAGACCCAAAATTGGTTGACAGCCTAAGAAACATCTCCCTCTGACTAAAGGGCATAAGTGAGCTGTCAGTCTATCAAAACGAGGGACATTTTGCAGAGTATCGCTCCTCTGTCCAGCCCGCACAGAAACATGGCCGCGGCTTATGAGGAGAAAACTGAACGGGAGCGATAGCAAGCTACTACAACGCTTGCAAGAGGGAAGAACTCCGAAAAGTAACTACCGCACACGGCTCCGGTTTAGGTAAGGCGGTTTTTAAACAAAAAAAACCCTGATGCATATTTAACATTTGCCAGGGAGGAGGAAGGAGGAGTTCCATGGCAGTGGGGGCCGCCATTACAATATCGCTCTGACGCAGATACAGGCCTCACAGAAACAGCGTTAAACAGTTAGATCTACACTCGAGCTGTCTGCAGAGCAAGAAGGGATAGTAACCTTTATAGCAACAAGCAGGGGCCTTAAAATGAGTGATCTTGGTCATCTTGTGAACCCTATACGACACATTGATTGAATGATCAGGGAATTGCAACAGAAAATAAAAGATGAGTCCTGTGAGGGGATAATATTATTACAGCACTAAAGAGACTGATAAGTGGCATGCTGCCCTAAAGGAGGGATATGTTCAAAAATACAGCAGGGATATAGAGATTCAAGAAAGATAAAACTTTTGAAGAGCAGTTAAACATAAGAAATCTAACGCTAACGTTTTTAAACGAGACATTATACACAGTAAGCAACACCAGGTTGCAGAAATATATTGATCCTTTGCTGACATATGCTGCTAGCCATTGCTGCCCCAATATATACACCATAGCTGGAAGTAAATAGGCTGTTCTGCTCTATCACATGCTTACTAAACTAAACGAACTCTAACACAGACATGTCTGCCAGAAAACAGAATAAGACAAGAGTGGGAACAAAACTACCCACACAGCACCCTTTTTTTAAGTCCTCCAAAGGAGACAAAAATCAAAACACAGAAACGCCGCTAATGGAGGAAGAAATTGAATCTGACACTGAATCTCTAGATACTAACATGGATCAAACTCCTGCAACCATGGCTGACCTTAAAAATCTTATGTCTAAGCAGGATATCAACGCTATTTTCAACAAAATCTGGGAAAAGATGGACACACTACAGGCCACGGTCACCAATAGCTTAACAGAGATCAAGCAAGATATGCTGGACTTAGGCACCAGAGTTGATTCTCTGGAGGAAAAAGAGGAAACCACTTCTGAAGATATAACTATTCTTTCTCAACATATGACCTCACAGCAGCAGGAACTAGCTGAAATACAAGACAAAATGGAGGATCTGGAAAACCGGAGCCGAAGATGCAATCTAAGATTAAAAGGGGTCCCTGAAGCAGTAACAACACCAGAGCTACCTGAGTATCTCCTGCAGCTGTTTCAAGCCATCACAGATAACAAAGAAGAAGGTAAATTTGAGATGGACAGAGCACACAGAGCCTTAAGAGCAAAACCCAAAAAGGGAGATAGAAGTTCTATCAGCAGCAAGACACAATCCCACCTTCAAATTCAAAGGCTCGGTTGTTCAGTTTTTTTCAAGATTTATGCCTGAGAACCCTCCAAAGACGCAGCACTATGCGGCCCCTTACACAGCTTTTACGAAAGACTCAAATACCATACAGGTGGGGTTTCCCATTCTCACTTAATATCTTATATGAAGGGAAAACGATATCACTCAAAGACCCTGCAGAAATACCAACTACATGTAAAATATGAAACTTGAATGCCCTGATCTGCCGTCTCCATCCTTGGAACAAGAAGCAAACCACCAAACCTGTCGTCAACCACTCCCTGCCAGGGACAAATGGACCAAGGTTGTAAAAAAGAAGCAGAAAACTTGAGGGACTTGGGACTCAGATTCCACACGTCGAACAAAATTCTCTCCTGTTTTGTTTCCCTACGAGAACAGGCTAATCCGGAAAGAGAGACCCTAACCCCCTCAGAAGGTTAACAGATAAGTATGCTATTATATGTAAGATCACTTTGTCCTGCCTATGAGACTCTACCCATTTAGAGATAAGTAAACAGGCAGTGACTAAGATGTTAATCCCTATTAACCCCCATCATCGGGGATGAACCGGGACTGTCCAGGGATGGTTAAACATCCACAAGTTAATGGATAAATTTAAGTCAACCAAGAACAATTTAATTACTCTTATTAATGATATAGTTATCTTTTATGATGTACACAGTTTTGTAATGCACATTTACCCCAGTGTGCAATCCTAGAATGTTCATAGATGTAGTGTATACTATACACATCTCAGTTATTATGTTTTGCTATTTCTATTGTTCTAATTTTTTTCTTTTTTTAGTTGCTGTTAAGGATCCGGTATGGGAATACTCATGTAATACAACAGCTATGTTCATTTGGTCGCAACCTTACTGCATTTTCTTGCCCTCCTCAAAGGTATGCAGGAAACGGGGAAGGAGATCCAAGGTGAGGGATAATAAGTTTTACTATGCAACACATTTGGTAGTTTACAGACTGGGGATCACGACATCCTGTACTCTATTTGTGCACCACTCACAAAAAAACTCAAAAATCAAAACAAACACCCACCGACAGAGCTAGATGGATTCCTGGTCTGTCAACTTAATTTCACATAATGTAAGGGGACTGAACTCAGACATTAAACGCAGAATGGCACTCACGCAATATAAGTCTCTTAAAGCAAATGTGATCTTTCTCCAGGAAACACATTTTCTACACTCCCAAATACCCAAATACTGGACTAAAGATTTTTGCCACCACTATCACTCAACCTCTGACTCTAAGAAACGCGGGGTATCCATATTGAGGTAATACAAGACTATCTCGCTACCAACTCACTAATAGACTCCTGGAAAACACTATATGGTCACACAAATGACTCTACTTTTTTCTCAGCGGCACACAAAACATACAGAAAACTAGACTACATATTTGTCAGTCAGTTTCTACGGCCCATCTTAATAAACTCAAATATCCATTCCTGTGTGTGGTCAGACCACTCCATAGTACAGCTTACCTTGGGCGACATACAAGTTCCGGGGAGGACCAGATCATGGACATATGACCCCATCTGTCTAAGAGATCCTACGGTCCGAGAAACGGTAGAACGTAACATGTTAGAGTATTGGGGCATAAACACAGAGACAACGGTTAACCCTATCATGACTTGGGCAGCACACAAGACCTACCTAAGGGGCCTACTGATAAAAGAAAAATCTATCCTTCTTAAAAAACGAAATATACAGAAGTTAGCTCTACAGAAAGAAATAGATACATTAGAGAGACACCATAAACTGACACAATCTAGAGCTACACTGACACAGCTTCAGGGTAAAAGAAAAGAAGTAGCAACTATTCTAAACGACCAAGCAGTCAAAGCAGCCTTCCGGCTCAAGACAAACTACTATATATATGCAAACAAGCCAGACAGGTACTTAGCAAACAGAATTTGTGAACGGGCGAAAATAGCCTCCATAACACAGATCCAAAAACAAGACGGCACCACAACCTTCCACCCACAGGAAATTGTGGATAGCTTTGCCCAATACTACAGCACCTTATATGAGGGAACTCATGTCGCCCACTCCCCCAACACGGAATCCATCTTAACAAAATTACTAGATGACGCCCATTTACCCTCTATCACAGAAACAGACAGAGATAGCTTAAATCAGGTGATAACTGCTAACGAGGTATTGGGGGCCATTAAAGATTTGAAACCGGGCAAAGCCCCAGGCCCAGACGGACTACCTGGTGAATACTATAAATTATTTAAAAATTCCCTGACATCACATCTAGTTAAATTTTCGAATTATATTATGCAAGGGCATGAGATCCCACGCGACTTACTTGGAGCCAGGATAGTGGTGATACCCAAACCAGGCAGAGATCCACAAAGATGTCCCAACTACAGACCCATCTCCCTTATAAACCAAGATCTAAAGATCTTTACCAAAATTCTAGCCAATAGATTAAAACACATATTACCGAACATAGTACACCCGGATCAGGTGGGATTTATAGCGGGTAGGGAAGCACCTGACAACGTAAGATGGATCATAACAACAATAGCCCAACTTGACCGGATGCAAACGCCTTCTCTGGTCCTCTCATTGGACGCGGAGAAGGCGTTTGATAGAATCGACTGGACATACATGTTCAAGGTCCTGGATAAAATGGGATTTAAAGGTCCATTTGTAGACGCCTTGCGAGGTATATACTCTAAGCCTACGGCTACAGTTAGGGCCATGGGACATCACTCCAAAACTATACACATAAAAAATGGAATGAGACAGGGTTGCCCGCTCTCCCCACTGCTGTTCGTCCTATGTATGGAACCATTAGCGGCCAATATCAGACACTCCACTGAGGTGACTGGACTCAAAATCAAACACACAGACTATAAGATCTCCCTATTTGAAGACAATGTCCTTTTGACACTCACCAAACCCTTGATATCCCTCACGGGGTTATATGACATATTGCAAAGGTTCTCCCAGGTTTCTGGCTATAAGATCAACATGGACAAAAGCAAAGCATTGGCCATAGCCCTACCGGCTCACACAAAAAAACTAATTGAGTTAAACTTTTCATTTTCTTGGGCTAAGAGACACATTAAATACTTAGGTACAAAGATACTGACTCAATACTCAGATTTATGTAAGGTAAATTATCTCCCCCTATTTAAAGAGCTAAGATCAGACATTGCTAAATGGAAACTACTAAACTTCTCCTGGTATGGTAGAATATCTGCCATAAAAATGAATCTATTACCGAGGATCCTATATCTATTTAGGACCTTGCCCGTCCCAATCCCAAAAAATGATCTCAAAACTCTACAATCAGACATTAACCTCTTCATTAATGGCAAGAAACAGGCAAGAATTCCCCACTCAATTTTAAATAAACATAGACAGCTGGGGGGTAGGGGTCCCCAACTTGCTTAATTACTATGAGGCAGCTAGATTAGCACAAGATGCTCTCCTGGGCTCTTCATTGGGAAATTTGGTGTGGAAGGAAATAGAGACGGAGATAGCAGATGTAGAATCATCCGGTGATCTGATCTGGGATAAAACAACATTACAACAAACTAAAAAATACTCTCCTGTTACGATATTATCACTTGACAACTGGAGGACAAAAGAACAGGGTAAGGGGAAGATGCCCAGATTCTCCTCCAAAATGCCAATTAAATACCTTATCCCAGGGGAATATCGCATACAGCTAGATAAATGGGAAAATAAAGGTCTGTACAGGGTAGGGGACCTTCTAATGAACAACAAACCACTAACTTTTAACCAGATACAAGAGAAATTAACACCTCTATCACCCAAATGGTATCTATACTTACAAATACTCTCTGCCCTAAACAAGTTTATCCCAAATATATGTAAACAACCCAGCACCATACTAGAAAGACTGTGTAGTACACAAGTGAGACCTAGACAATCCATCTCTCAATTATACTTGACTTTACAAGCTCCAGAAGATAGCACTAAAACACCTATTATGATTAGATGGGAAACAGACACTAACTCTACACTAGAGCTGCCAGAATGGCAGGATCTTTTTTATTCCTCATGCAAGGGATTAATCAGTGCGGACCTACGAGAGAACAGCTTAAAGACCATCTTTCGGTGGTATTTGATGCCTATTAAAACTTCACATTACACAGAGGGCAGAAGTAGAAACTGTTATAGGGGTTGTAATTCGGTTGGTACCTATATGCATATGTGGTGGGAGTGCCCTAGAGTGGCTCACATCTGGTCCAAACTCTCGTCCCATCTCAGCTTCCTCTTAGAGGAGCAGGTGGTGTTATCTATATCTCAGGGACTCTTGAACGCCCCCATACCAAATCTTAACAAGCATATTAACACTCTCATAAGAATACTCTGCACAATAACGAGACTAAGTATTGCCAAATATTGGAAGGAGGGAGTACCAACATGGAATGAAATACTAGAGAGATTTAAACTAACATACTCCTTACACGAAGCGGCAGCGATGATGTTAGGCACGACTGACACATTCCACAAAATCTGGTTTTACTGGATACTACATTCAACATGAAAAGCCCCACCAAACACTATACACGCAGATAGAGATTCTGATCACAAGGGAAAAATAGGAGTACCTGTTTACAAGAAACTGCAGTAATGTGCGATCGATACATCATATCGTACCAAATGTTATGTTTGCCAGTTCATTTTGTTATTTTTAGGGTTTACCATTTTTTTTTTTTTCTTGTCTTTTTCTCTTTGTAACAAGAATATAAGTTATGTATTGCCAGTCCTTGATGAGAAGCACAACAGATATGATATACAAGCATTGACAATTCAGGATATATGGAAACAGACCAGGGACAAGATTATGGAATTGATAATGCATTATTCTAGTAACTGTATAAAAGTGCCTATAGATAAGATTTTGTAATTGACTGCGTAAGACATGTATCCTGTTTGAAAATGTTAATTCAATAAAAACTATTTTAACATAAGTGATAGACTAATACAAGTGAAAAACGCTATGTGGCTGTATCCACTAACCGGTCTTGGTGCCCCTTCAGTGTTTTACTGCTGACTATGTCAGCTACAATTACAACGTGTTTGCGAGCTTGTCCTGCTCACTGAGAGTCAGCCGAGCTCTGGCGTCTCTCTGTAGTGGTGTGTGTTAGAAAGACACATGTCCTGTTTGTCCAATCCAAAATGAGAAAGGGACTGTCAGCTGTAGCTCGTATGAGAAAATAACCTCTGTAGTACACCGGGTATAAGCTGCAAAGAACTGTGAATACTGAGATGGGGGCAGGAGAGCGATATTCAAAAAGTGAGAGAACTACCTCTGCATGTCCTGGTAAAGATACAGTCCATAGAGAAAACGAGTTGAAGAGGTAAACTTTCAGTGAAAAACATACAAAAATGTATTAGAGTATTAAAAAGATATAAAAATCCAACATGCAAAAGGTACCATATAAAGAAAATTAGCAGTGTAACAGCACCTACAAAGCTAATATGTTTCGGCACAGAGCCGTATTCATAGCTAATGGGTACACCTGTAGGCTGACTTAAGTACTCCCTATTGATTTCTCATTGGTTTAAAAACAAACAGTGCTAATCACTGCTAATAGACACTGGGAAATTTTTAAAGGCATATAGCCCTCTCTGCTAAAACAACTGAGTAAGTTGTTTTATAATCCATTGCTGTTGACTATACTCACAAAAATCGAGCAAACGTTAAAAGTAAGCTGAAACAGTTCTAAAGAGAGCACTACAAAGGGAACATCTTGCAAACAAAATGAACAATATCCTGCATAAATGTTAGATATTGGATTCTAGATAAATAAATAACGCCATATATACACATGCTCTAAATGGAAAGTATTCAAAAATATATGTAAAACTAACCCATCATATCACACACACACACACACACACACTGCATTTATATGTATATAATCTATACAGTCTGGTAATGAAAGCAAATTAAAACCAATGAAGGGCTGAATGGTTGCCTTTGGGCCTGAGGATGAACACTCACATGGTTACATTTTTACATGGCACGGGTGAAATTGTTATTTGTAATTTAGGATTCAACTGATAGTGAAAACTGAGAAGCCAGACAGACACTTTTTAGAACAAATGAAGGGGTACGATGTTGAATAATCCAATTAGCTAAGTGCCTTTCTAAAATGTTAGGATATGTTACTCCCTGGCTCTCAGCATGTGTAAGTCTCTGTAATGTACACATCTGATAGCATGATCATCATAAGGTTTTAGTGTGCACTCATTCTGCAATAAAAAACAATGATAATGTGATTTAAAGTAAATTTATGGCCACATTGTGTTGGAGTGTAATTTTCTTTTACCATTAACACGTATACCAAGTAAATGTGAAGCAAGTAGCAATGACAGAGGAAGCAGGAGGCATGAGGGCACAGTAACATTGAAAGTAAAACAGGACACCTTTCACATTTGGATGAAATTGGTAAGGTTGAATTTGCATCAAATACATTATCTTGCACAGGTCATTATTCTGCAAAGAATCTGACCTGCTGACAATAAATTGATAGACATACAGACACCAAGTAATTGGGCTTATCCTACTTCAAGATGTTTCACAAACACCATTAAATGCAAGGACTATTTCCCTTTGTGTGTACACATATATTTCCCTTGCAAACATAACCCAAGCTATCTATTGAAGTGCTAAAAGGAATTCCCACCCGAGAAAAAGCAAAAACCTGGAAGGACATGACTCTTCCCTGATTGATGACCACATTTTTTCTTTAGTGAAACATTGAACTTTTTTTTAAAAAAAAACTTTAAAATAACTAATAGACACACATTAATGCCTGTTTAATGTTAAGATCCAGGGTGTCCATACATTGTTTTGTAACTCACATGGTGCATAGCCAGCTTAGCTTCAGTTCCTCACACCCTCCTTCCTCCCCTCTCCTTCCTTTCCAGGGCGAGCTGAGACCTCTATGTCTGACAACAACTCCAGACTCCTCCTCTCTAATAGAGTCTCACCCACTTAAATGGACATGAAATCCCAAATTTTCTTTCATGATTAAGATAGAGAATACAATTTTATCCTTTGTTGTTTATCCTCTCTTGTTATCCTTTGCTTAAAGGTTTATCAAGGCAAGCTCAGGAACAGCAAAGAAGCTAGGTTCTAGTTGCTGATTGGTGGCTGCATATATATATATATATATATATATATATATATACTGATTTTTCATTGGCTCACCCATGTGTTCAGTTAGAAACCAGTAGTGCTCCTTCAACAAATGATACCAAGAGAATAAAACAAATTAGATAATAGAAATACATTGGAAAGTTGTTTAAAATTGTATTTTCTAGTTTTCGAGGTTCCGGTGGAGGAGGAGCAAACAGGTGTAGCTGAGTTCTGACCTCCAGTCCTGTAGCTCTTGGTGGTGGATTTTCACGCCGTATCCCATTCTGGGGTTGCTCTAAGGATAGTGTGCTACAACAGCTCTGGAACCTGTATCGGTGGAAAGCCATCCCACTGAGATAGTAACAAACCACCTTAGTAAGACCGGCACCTTCACCCGGTCTGAAAATTAACTCTAACGGAACAACGGCCTTTTTCCCTACACATCTGGCTCAAGGTAGCAGTCACTCCTTCCCCTTTGCGGGGGTTATAAGAAGAAGGAAGAGGTCTGGAAACTGCTGGGTAAACTGGAAATCGGCTATCTCTCACCCGATTACATCTAAGCCTGCATACAGTTTATCTCCTGAGAGTGTCTGCCCCTCTTTGTCGCTGTCGCGCCTGTTACTTCTAACAGTGTAACATTTCATCACACAGAACTACCTACGATACCTTTTGCTTCTCCAGGGATTCCGCTCCTGATCGGCGACGGTGGGGTCGGGCTGTGATTGACGGGAGATTGGAGGACCGGCTTCTGGCAGGTGCTTTTCCCCCTAGGTGGTCTGTCTGGATCTGCCCTCCTCCCTCCCACTGTTGCTGCGTGAGGGGAGGTGAGGGATTGTGGGCTTGACGAAGCAGGAAGAAAGATCACTCTTTTAGACAGCAGAAGAACCAGCTTGCCTCGGCGTGGGCCAAGCAACTACCTTTTCAGCAATTACCTCGGCTTACACAGGCGGGCAGCACAAGAGGAGGTAAGACACAAGAATCAATATTTTCTTTATTTGTACAGAAAGGAAAACTTTACACAGCATAAAAGCCTTAATTACAAAGAAGTTACACTGCCGGGTTAAAAAGACTAAGTGGTTGGCATATTGAAAAAAAAACGGCATAACGTATTTTGATATAAAAACTGACCCTGACTGAGAAGTTGGTAATTATAAGGCAACCTGTGAAAATAAATCAAGGGCCAAGATCTCTAGGAGAGTAAAGACTTTGTCTCTAAGATATATTTAAATGTAAGCCCTAAAAACATTTTTGATAAATAAAGGTGCACAGGACACACAGTTAACATAATACTGCAAGATCATACAGTCAAGGCCCTTGTTCTCTGTGAAAGTGTTGGGAAGAAGGATTTGGTGAGAGGGAGAAGAGAATCCCTATTTGGAATAATGGAACATCTTTGCCTATAACCATTGCACACGCAAGGGGAATTCCTTTTTTTTTCTATTAGCCCTTTACTTTTTAATTTTTTTTTGTATTTTTTTTTTCTTCTTCCCCTGGAACTGCGTAAAGAATTTTTCAGCAGGGTTAAGTGGCACATTATCTAACTTTTTTTCCTCCTTGGTGTAAAATAATGCTGTGTTGCCACAACAGCCCTACTTATTGTGTGTGAAAAAAAAAAGAAAAAGAGAGAATGTCTACCACTGCCTGACCTTCTTGTATTATTCTTGCTCTCTTCTTTTGCTTTGTCTCCCTTTTGTTCTCTCCTTTTTTTTTTTGCCCTTATCTTGCACACACAGTGTGCTTATTTCAGAGTTAAGTACCTGTGTGAAAAATTTCTCAGCCAGAACCTCCACATTTTTGAGCGGGTGGGGGGAAGGGGAGGAGAGAAGGGGGCAGTAAAACTGTTTCTTTTCTTTTTTTTCTCTTTTGTTTTCTTTTTTGTTTTGCTTCGTTCTGTTTGTTTAGAAGTATGGAATAACTGCTTGTATTCAGTAAGAAGTTGAAGCAACAGATTTTGGTTGATGTTTAAATATCTAAATTGTTTAATCCTACTGGTTTGTTTGTCTAACTAGCTCCCAGTTGACTTAATAGCTTTTATTTGGTCGGTGTATCTGCATAAGCTAAAAAAAAAGGGGAAAGGGAAGGGGAGTGAAAGGAGAAAGGTAAAAAAAAAAAAAAAAGTAACACAGATAGGTAACGCTTGGTTACAGGGTCTCTTTTAAAATTAATACTTAATATTGTACCACTGTGAAGCTTGGGTTTGTTCTTCCTTTTCCCTGTAAATATATCTCCCTCTTGCTCTGAACAGAGGGAGACAAGGGGACGGCAGAGTGTATCAGGGCAAGGGAAGAAAGTATTATCTCTCTCCCCATTGGGACTAGTAAAAATTTACCTGGAAGGGCAAATTTTAGTGTATTGATAAAGACAGTAGGGGGAGAGGGGGTGGAGAGAGGAGAGGGTGGTTCCTTCTCCTTCCTCTATCCTTCTGGATCCCTACAAATAGTTGGCCGCTCCGTGGCTGGTTTCGGGACTCCCTTCTTATAGATCCCTCACTATTCACTACTTTAGACTGCGACGCACTATCACTCCCTTCCTTCACGCGGCACGTCTCAATTAATTTTTACGTTTTTTTTTTTTGAGCACTATCACTCCCTCCCTTCACGCAGCACGTCCCAATTTACTTTAATTTTTTTTTTTTTCTTTCTTCTTTCTACCGTCACATTACTTATCACAGTATATGGATAAATTCCTCCACAGTCACAACCGGACTCCTTCGCCAGCCATGGCGGCTAAACAAAGAGATAGAAGAACCAAAAATACCGCAGAACCTATTACCGATTTACAGACATCTCCCTCAAACATATTAACCACTAATGAAGGTATTAATATGCAAGTACTGGTAACGAATATTGCAGAGGCTTTAAATGCTAAATTTGACGCCCTTAGGATGGAGATTAAACAGGATATCGCCTTATTAACCCAGGAAATGAGACAATTTAATAACAGAATTAACGAAGTAGAACAGAGAGTATCTGACCTCGAGGACCTCACTACTGCGCAGAGTACAAGTTTAGAAACTACGGTTGCCTCCTTAACCAAAATACAGAGTAAGATTGAGGATCTTGAAAACCGTGCTAGACGTAATAATATCCGCATTATTGGGGTACCCGAGGGAAAACAACCCGAAGACTTATGCTCATTTATCTCAGAGACCCTGGTGCAGCTCCTTAAAATCCCCCCCAGCTACCCTCAAATTGTGGTGGAAAGGGCACACAGAATAGGGCAGTTACCAGCAGATAATAAAGGAAATAGTAGACCTAGACCTGTAATTGCTAAATTGCTCAATTTTAAGGATAAAGTAACTCTGTTGCAAAACTTTCGCAAAAACCAACCTATTATCTTTAAAGAAAACAGAATTCTTATCTTCCAAGACTACTCAGCGGAGACAGCCTTTAAAAGAAAGAATCTGGCCCCAACATGCTCTAAATTTATCCAACAAGGATATCAGGCCTTAATTATCTACCCTTCGAAATTGAAGGTTTTTGTTAAGGGAAAGGCATATCTTTTTGAGAATGCACGAGAAGCAGAAAAACTTCTGAGTCAGCTGAACCCTTCTGAGTAATAATGACTTCACATAAAAGAATTCTTCTGTTAAATTTTATTTTAGAAACCTACTTGTTATGTTTGTTTGTTTTTTCTCCCCCTTCTCTCCTTCCCTTTCTTCTACCTGCCCCTTCCCTCCCCCCGCTAGATAACACCCATGGCGAATTTTAAAATGGTATCATGGAATATTGGAGGTATTACCACCCCTATAAAGAGGAAAGCAATTCTCACTCAGTTAAGAAAAATGAATACAGACATAGCTTTCCTCCAGGAAAAGCACCTTAATCTGGAGGAAACTTTAAAACTTAAAACATCTTGGGTCAAGGAGGTCATTGCTTCGCCAGGGCAAGGGAGAAAGAGAGGGGTTGCTGTTCTGATAGGAAAAAGAGTTAATGCAGAAATATTATATGCCGGGGCGGATCCGGAGGGGAGATCAGTAATTTTAAAAATAAAAATTGACAATCGCATTTATACGTTTTGTAATATATATTCACCTAACACTCTTGATCCGGGATTCTGGAACCAGTTACAAATTAAAATCCTTTCTGTGTTGGAGGGCTGCCTAATTATTGGGGGAGATTTTAATATGGCTCCACACTGCCCCCTTGATAGATTAAGGCAAAACACAAAGCAGAAAAAGCAGAAGAGGGATAGTCTGGAGAATAAATTACTTACTAGAATCATGCAGAATCTAGGCATTAAAGACATATGGAGATTGCAAAATCTAGACGATAGGGACTATACATGCTTTTCGAAAGCCCATAAAACTTTATCAAGGATCGATCTCTTTTTGATAGATGAAAGACTTTGCACATCTGAGGTTAAGGCAAAAATTCTTCCTATTTCTCTGTCTGATCATGGGCCAAATACCCTGGATTTTCAGTTTAAATATGCAAGGTCTAAGTCTATACGGTTCTTCTTTCCATCTTTTTTAGCATCAGATCTGAAATTTAAAAACTGGCTTAGAACCAAGTTTAACGAGTATAGTGAGTGTAACTCAGAATACAAAGATCGCCCCGTCTTATTTTGGGAGGCAGCCAAAGCAGTACTAAGAGGCGAAATTATTGCCTATACTTCTATGTTAAATAAGAAACTTCAAAGGAGAGAGAAAGAATTGTCAAATGCAGTCATCAATGCATATAACCGACTCCTTCTTGACCAAAACTCGGCTAACTGGGCCAAAAATACTGAAGCTAAGAGCAACAAAGACACCTTTGCGTTATTTCGAGAAACCCAGAAAGAGTTAAAATTACAGTCAAAATTAAATAGATTTGGAAACAAATCTGGGAAATTTCTTGCCAATTTGGTTAAAAGTGAAAAAAAAAACATTGCTGATTGAAAAGCTTCTGATAGGGGGGAAACATGTTTCTAAACATGAGGAAATAGCGGAAGAAATGGTAAAATACTACCAAAACATTTATGCCCCTAGAAACTCAGATCTGGCCCAGGCAGAGGATTTCTGGGAAAAAATTTATTTTCCCAAATTGTCTGACGAATCAGAAGAGATTCTCAACGCCCCAATTACAGAAGCAGAAATTAAGAAAGTTATCACTAATCTGGCCCCGAACAAAGCCTCTGGACCTGATGGGTTACCTAATGAATGTTATAAAATTCTATCTTTTGAGATTATACCACATCTCTGCAAATTATATAATTACATGTATATTGAGGGAGGGACAGTAGAAAAATCTTTTTCAGCCTCCTACACAACTTTAATTCTTAAGGGAGGGAAGGATCCATCCCAGAAGGAGTCATATAGGCCTATTGCCTTATTAAATTCTGATTATAAGACTTTTACTTCTATTCTTGCCCAAAGATTGCAAAAAATATTAGTTAACATTATTCATAAGGATCAAGCTGGATTCCTACATGCCCGTAACTCTTCAGCTAAAATCAGAGAGGTCCTGGTGGCATCAGAATTCTTTTTTAGAGCGGGGGTGGCGGAGGGGGGGGAGAGGGGACTGTCCCTGACCTAGCGGTAATCTCAGTCGATGCAGAGAAGGCATTTGACTCAGTTCAACATGACCACCTCTTCCTTTCTCTGGAAAAGTTTGGTTTCAGAGGATGCTTTCTTAACTTTATTAAAAATTTATATGACCAACCTCATACAAAAATAATTGTTAATAATATTCTTTCTGCGCAAGTTACTTTGGGCAGGGGAACCCGCCAGGGCTGTCGCCTCTCCCCCCTCCTCTTTAACCTCTGCATCGAACCATTAGCAACCATGATTAGACAACATCTAGAAGGTATCAAAATAGGTAACTATGAACTAAAATTAGCCCTCTACGCCGATGACATACTTATCTATCTATCAGATACTAAATCTAATATACCTAAGCTACTATGAATCATTGATCAATTTAGCTCATTTTCAGGTTATAGAATAAATACCACAAAATCTGAATTACAATGGCTAAGAAGAAACAATAACTCCCTGAGAAATATTCCTTTTCGTGTGGTCAAAAACTCATTTAAATATCTTGGTATTAATATCCCAAGTAACCCAAAAGACTTGTATAGCCTTAACATCCCTCCAGTCTTATTAAATTTTAAAGAAAAACTCAGAACATGGGAAAATCTACCACTCTCTATATCTGGAAGAATAGCGCTGTTTAAAATGGTTCTCTTCCCTAAATTGTTATATGTTTTACAGAATACAGCAATAATGCTTCTAGAGAGAGATGTTCGGGTAATTAATAGCATGCTTCGAAAATTTATCTGGCAGAGCAGAAAACCTAGGATCTCGTTGAGCAAATTATCTTCTTCAAAAACCTATGGAGGTTTTGCTTTGCCAGATGTGAGATTGTACAATCTCGCTTCTCTAGCACGAACAGTAGCTGACTGGATATTTTTTAAGGACTATGTGGTGAACAATGAACTTGAAGAAAAAATTTGTGACCCATATTTACCAAGGGCTTTGATTCATTGTGAGCCAAAAGAATGGCCAATTAGCATTAGAGAGTTAAAAATGTTATCTAACCCACTAAAGGCCTGGTGGAAGATAGGAAAACTACTAGGAATAAACTGTCAGGTTTCACAATATCTGCCTATAAGAGGCAACCCAAAATTCCAGGCGGGCCTGGATTCACGGGTTTTTAGAGACTGGCATTCATCAGGTCTAGACAAGATTGTATATTTTGTGGACCAAAAGAAAAAATGTATAAAACCTTTTGAAGAGCTCAAAAATGAGTTTAATCTTTCTAATAAAGAGTTCTTTGCATATTTGCAGATAAGACACTATATTATTGATTTAATGAGGACAGCTAAGTGGTGCTGGGATATAGGCAACTTAGAGGGCTGGCTCTCCCTAGTGAAAAAAGGCTTAATGTCCATCTCCCCATGCTATCAACTGCTGGGAACGAGCAAAGGGACACATGTTCTTGAAAAAGTGGTTAACGACTGGAATATAATGTTACCACAGGACAATGTTGATAGCAAATTTATACAATCCTCTATACATAAAGTGTCTCAAGCTACGATTTCAGCTACATGGAGAGAGGCGCATCTCAAACTCCTACATAAGTACTATTATACCCCTGAAAAAGGATATAAACTCCGGAATTTGAATTTTAATAAATGTCCCAAATGCTCTCTGATAGCTGCAGACTTGACTCATATGATGTGGTACTGCCCTTTGATTAGGCAGCTCTGGTGCAGAATAGAATTCTGGATGAAGACATCACTTAAGATCTCCCCTCTGGATCTGTCACTGACACAGGCGGTATTCTGTTTAAACAATCAGGAAGCTCCTCAGCCTAATGAAAAATTAGTTATTTCAGATATTCTATCAGCCAGATATTTGATATTTAAAAAATGGAAATTAAGAGAGTTACCAACAATAACGGAGATTAAAAATTTCCTTAAGAAACAATGTATTTTAGAACAGCGAGATACCAATATTGATAAGGATGCTGACATTAGATTATTTTTCAACAAGTGGGCAGCATTTATTAAAGCACTTCCAGCTCCAGAAATTGACCAGATAATTCTCCCTTTCCAGAATTCAGAACTAGTGCTTTTGGGGATATGGTAATTAAAGTAGGGAAGAGAAGCGATCCTTACTCCCGCCCTTTTCTCTATCCCCTGCTCTCCTCTCGGGGGTTTCCCCTTTTTTTTTTATTATTATTATTCTTTTTTATTTTATTTTATTTTTTCTTTATTTATTTTTTTATTTTATTTTTTTTATGCTTCATGAGAAAAGATAGCCAATTGATTCAACTGTGATGGTGGGAAGAGGGAGAAGAGCGAGGAAAAAAGGAAAGTGGAAGGAAATTAGGAGGTAGGCTAGTGAAGGATTTAATCCACTAATACAGGCATAATATATAAATTAAAGTCATAACCAATTAGGCTAATTGATTATAAATATAAATGGAGTGTGGGTTGGCTACTGGTTGGTAAGGGGCAATTAACCCTGGAATCTCTAATATGATGCCTAAGTATGGGGATGGATTATGTTTTTGGCTCTCTAAAAGTATTAATTTCTTTTTTAATTTTCAATCCCTAGAGGCAGATGTTTTTTCTTCTTTTCTTTTTTCTGTACTAGATCTAGAGATTGTAGTTTTAGTGGAATTAATAATATCAACAATTGTGGATACAATAATGTTTATGGTTAAACTATGTATTGTATGTTGAAAATAATTTTGATTTAATGTATTATGTTGAAAATTAATAATAAAAAGAAATTTAAAAAAAAATAAAAAAAAAATTGTATTTTCTATCTGAATCATTAAATAAAAGTTTGGGTTTCATGTCCCTTTAAGGTGCAATAGTCCTATTTCTGATGAGGTGAGCTAAATAATGCCAGAGCAAGCCACACATAAATGCAAGCACCATGTGTTCCACAAAGTGTGAGGTGATCACACAGCAGGACCGCTGACAGGCTTGCATTTATTGTGTTGTAGGAAATGTTACTGCACATTACTAGAGGATCTCATTATCCCTCTAACCAGTCTGTGCTCCAGCTCCTCACCCAGCAGCAGCAGCAGTGTTTACTGAAGAATTTCTGTTCTATGTCCAGGGGAACTTAGTTCAGCCTGCAAAAAATAGTGCAGGAACTCCGTTCTCATGCATTCACGCTCAACTTGAGCCCTGTATATATCTCAATGATAAAGCGCTTTGCCTGCCTTTTTTTCCCTAACACCTGAGACCTGATATCATTGAGCCCTTATAACTTATGTGTGCAATATTTTTTATTAATAATAATTATTAGATGTTGTTATTATGAGTAAACTTTATTGTATAATGTATTTTTATTTAAAATCTTTTTATTGAAAGTGAATCTGTGTACGTGATACAACAATCTCAGTACAGATAACATTCCTGAAACGTCAAGAAATACAATTACAAGGCATGGGTACAGACTCTTAAAGTTTTTTTTTTTTTTTAAATAAAACAAAATAAAAAATTGAAATTTGCATCAGATGTCTTGTCTCATTATATGAATCCTTAAATTACGTGTGGGTACAATGAGGTCTTAACAGTAGCTTATATATCTACCAGTTTTATTTCCCATTAAGTATCGACAATATGTGATGGGCTCACTGTATTTTGAATATAGTCATCCCACATTGATTGTAGCATAAGAAAGCAATCTATATTACCATTCTTATGCGGTATATTCCTCCTGTTCCAACAACTCGGTGACTTTATTTCTCCATATTACCAAAGAAAGAAGGTCCTTGGACTTCGATGTCTTAGCTATAAGGATTTTGACACTATTGATAAAGATCCTAAACAGGGGAAGTAAATATTTAGAGTGCAATTGAGTAGATGTATTTAGCAGCCAGCTCTGAGGATCTGGTGGAATATTTACCCGCAAAATATGTTCTACCTCCTTAATTACATCATACCAGTAGTGATTGATTCGTGAGCACCACCACCACATGTGTCCCATTCCGCTCCCCACGTGGCGGCACCTCCAGCATCTATTGCTAGCTTTGGGGAACAGGCGGTGTAATTTTCTGGGGGTTAGATACCAACAATGTAGTATCTTATAATTAATTTCCAGAACGGAAGATGAGGTAGAGGATTTTTTAGTATTAGAGAATATATGGACCTCTGTTTGCGGGAGGATAATTAATCCCAGCTCTCTTTCACACATCTCCATGGAGTATGGGAGATTACCTGGTAGGGGCTGAAGTAGGATTTTATATATAATGGAGAGGGAATGTTTTACTAGTGAGTTTGATAAATATAGTTTCTCCATGTTAGTGGGTGGACGAACCATATTACGTCTGTGCTTATGAGTGGTGATGTAGTTGTGTAATCTCCTATAGGAGAACCAGCCTCTGTCCCAAGCATACCCTTTGTCAATCAATTGATCTTGTGTGCATATGGATTCATTAGTAGTTATGTGGTGGACAGTGATGACAGTACTGAGTAAGTCTGGGGTGCCGGGGTTGCCAAAAGAGGATATTGAGAAGTCCGTGTTGTGAAGTCAGGAAGTCAGTGGGCCTTGGCTTGAAGAGAGGCAGGGATAATGTTTAGAAGCTAACTCCCATTGTGTAGCAGTTTCTCTTGTGATTGGGTTAATAATTAGCCTGGCCATAGCACGAAAGTCAGGTCTCCAGCATAGGCTGGCTAGCAGAAGGTTTGAGTTTATGTACTCCTTCAATCAGACCTACCTCCTCTGTGGCACACCCACCCTCCAATCCAGTATCCTCTAAAAATATGGAAGTTCTGTATACCTCCAAATATGGTAGTCCCAGTCCGCCGAGGAAATAGTGACCCTGTTTATTCTATGTGACTTTCTTTGCCAAACAAAAGTGCTGAATAAACTTTGAATTTGTGGGAGATATCTAGGGGGTAGAGGGATCAGCATTGCTTCCATGATGTAAAGGAGTCTTGGGAAAATGTTCATTTTTAGAGTGTTTATGCCATGAGAGTTTTTTGGGCCCCAGGAGGACAAGTCCCGTATGATTGCAGTTTTAATTGGGAGATAGTTCGTATGGAATATCTTATCAAAAGTATATACCTAAGCACCACCTAAAAGGGCAACTATTTTTTATTGATCTGGTAGGTTAAAGCCCAAAATGTTGGATTTGTTCTGGTTTATCAGAAAGTTTATCAGACTATGAAAGATGGAAAGTTTGGTCAAGAGTAGGGAGATTGATTTTTATGGGTTAGTTAGGGTAAAAGAATATTGTCCGCAAACAAAGAGAGCTTATATGTATCCTGGCCCAAGGAGATGCCTGTTATTTCTGTGTTATTCCTGATGTTGGAGGCTAATGTCTTGACTAGGTACCCCAAGAGTAGGGGTGATAAAGGACAGCCTTGGCGGGTGCCGTTCCATATTTCTATTGGAGGGGACAGGGTGCCGTTGATAAGAATGCGAGCACTAAGAGATGCGTAAAGCACAAAGATATAGTTTGGAGTGATAGGGTAAAAACTGAAGGACTCTAAGGAGGCTCTAAGGAAGGACCAGTTGATGCGGTCAAAGGCTTTTTCGGCATCTGTTAAGATTAATACTGAGGGGGTGTTTCTGTTAGTGATATGCCAGATTAGGTGTATGTTATGGATGGTGTTATCTCTTGCTTCACAACCCGGGACAAATCCGACCTAGTCATTATGAATGAGGCTAGGGAGAAAGCGGTTGAGCCGATTCATCATTATTTTAGTGAAGATTTTCTATATCTGAATTGATAAGGAAAATCGGGCGATAATTAGAGATTTGGTCTGGGAGTTTATTGGGCTTAAGTAGTACGGAGATATGTGTTTGGAGTGCATCCGGGCAAAAGATCTTTTGTCGTCTATACTCTGGAAGTACCTGAGGAGGTACGGGGCTATATATTCTTTAAATTGTGAGTAATAGGAGTTTCCAAACCCATCTGGGCCCGGAGTCTTTCCCAGAGGGAGCGAGGAAATGGCTTCCAGGAGCTTCTCTTTGGAGTATGGGGCCTCCAGTTTGTTGTTTTGTTCTTTAGATAACTTGGGAAGAGTTAGTTTGGATAGGTAGTCTGCTATATCATCAGGGCTGGGGTTCTCAGTTGTGTTCCCTATGTTGTATAGTTTGTCATAGTAGTCCCTAAAAGTCAATGCAATATCATTAGTGGAAGACTTCAACCCACCTGATTCCCCATGTACACCCATAATAAATTGCCTGTTTGTTCTTCTCTTTAGCTGCCATGCCTGTATTTTCCCTTGTTTATTGGCCCCTTCGTAATAGACCTTTCTGAGGAATAGAGGCCTGTTCTTAGCTTCAGTCCCCAACAGAAGGCAGAGCGGGTTTCGTTTATGTGTTATACTTTCTATTAATGAGGGATTTATGGGGTATATTTTGTGTATATCCTGTAGTTTAGCTAGGTCTTCTTTGTTTGAGCTTGGCTGCTTTGAGAGCAATGAGTTCGCCCCTAATTATGCATTTATGTGCATTCCAGATATGGTGTATGTCAATGCCATTGATTTTAAAGTAGTCAATTAAAGCTTTTTATACCTGGAGGAAGGTCATGGGATCCCTGAGTAGTGAGTCGTCCAATTTTCAGTTAATATTGGGAAGGCAGGAAGTGGGCCACCGAAACTGACAGCTAATTTTAGCGTGGTCTGACCAGGTTAAGGGGTAAATATCAGTGTTTGTGATGTGTAATAAGCTGGTGACATCTGTGAATAGATAGTCAATTCTAGTGTATGAGTGATGTGGGTTGGAGTAGAATGAGTAATCTTTTGTGGTGGGGTGTTGGAGTCGCCAAGTATCGTGGATTGCCAATTGTGATAAAACTATTTTAATCTGCTTAAGTGTCTTATTAGATACAGAGGACAAGCCTGTGGAGCAGTCCATTCCCGGATCAAAGGCGAGATTGAAGTCGCCTCCCAGGACCAAGCTGCCTATGGTATTTTTTTACATAACATTGACAAGGGTTATGGGTTTGTGAAATAGGAATCCAACAACAATTATATACCTTCCTTCTTTATCTTTGTAAACAGAGGTTTCCCGGAAGGGTAGTTTTTTACTCACTAAGACCCCCACCCCATTACGTTTAGTAGTATGAGAGGAGAGGTAAACCATACCGAATTTCTTTAGAGCAAATTTTTGCTTGTACCCTCTTTTAAAGTGGGTCTCCTGTAGGAACAAGATGTCCCCATTGCTTCTCTTATAATCCCTCAAGGCCATCAATCTTTTCTGAGGAGTGTTGAAACCTTTTACATTGTGGGATATAAACTTGATATTTTTCAATGTATTATCCATGGGGATGTATGAAAATGTATTTGGAAGCTGATAGATGATATTAAGCCATACATATTACTGTAAAAAAAAACATTATATGAGACTAGACAGAAATACTGAGACAAGCATAAAACAAAGCAATTAAATATTGTGACTGCAATCAAAATCAAGCGAGAAATAACGTTAACATTAACATTTGTAATGAGTGTAATAATCATATTATAATACACCATACTGGGGGGGGGGGGGGGATGCAGCCTAACTAACTCTCATGTTAGCATTATATCAGTTATAACAAGGGGGGGACAGCAATTCGATCCTGTAATTTTCAAGGAAGAACTAAACCGTTGGTCTAAGGGAGGAATGCGGGGGTCATATGAGGCCTGCTATTTGGTAATCAGATGGTAGCGGGCACCTAGAAAAGAGGCATAAGGCTTGAGCCGGCTACATGTAAAGAGGCATAAGGCTTGAGCCGGCTACATGTAAAGAGGCATAAGGCTTGAGCCGGCTACATCTCTATATGATTGTGAATAATTCAAGTGTTATGGTCAGATGTGGACTCAAGGGACCTCGTTATCGAGTGACTTTGAATTCATCTGCCTAAGGCAGCTGGGGAGTACGGACTCTGTACAAGTGCCCATGATATTATAGATGGGAAACATATGGTTCTGGGTGTTACTTTTCTAAATTCAGGGGGAAGAGCAAGGGACCTGGCGTGTAGAGAGGCAGAGCTATTTTGGCGGCAAAGGGTCAAACAGAGGGCTCCTTGTATGACCTAAAAGCTTTAAAGGTTCGAAGTAGATAGATTAACCAGTATACCATTATATCATTATATGCTTATTAAACACAACTCTTTCTCATTTAACAGTTTTACAGCTAACACTAAACATGACATAAAACAGTATACTACCAGGCCTTGTCCACTCCTCTCTCCTCCGCACCAGTTGGAGCTCTGCATTGTGTAGAAACCAGGAATGATGGGAAGAAGGAAAAGAGAGGAGCAAAGTTTCTGATATGGCCATACGTCCAACATCTTGTCTGAAAATGGCCAGTGACCTAGCAAATGGTAAATTATTTGTAAAATAAATCAAGAGTCTTTGGGAGTTGAGTCATCAGTGTAGTGGGGCAACTTATCTTGGGTGTAAAGGGCGTGTTTTCCTTGTTTTCGATTGCACTCTGTGCCATTGAGTTCTTTGTTCCCTCGGGTTTGGGGGACCAGGATCCCCTGGCATTGAGGGAATGTTGATGACAGCCTCAGGTGGGGTGAATGATAGATTGAGAGATCTGGAAAGTTGATCCAGATCGTTGAAGTCCTTGTAGACAATTTGTGATCGATTGTGGGATATAATCAAGCTGAAGGGGAAGCCCCAGCAGTATTTTATATGATGATCTTGCAGTGTGGTCGTGATAAACTTGCTATACCTGCTTCTTTGCATCATGTAGGGTCTGAGATCTTGGTGTACTTGCAGAGAGTTACCTTGGTATGAGATAGACTAGTGAGCTCTGGCTTCCTGTCAGATATCTTCTTTTGCAGTTTAGCAAAATAACCTGATGACCACATCTCGTGGGGGCAGTGGGGGTTTGGGTAAGGGCGGTGCCCTATGAGCTCTATCAATGTCCTCGTTTAGAAAGGGGGGTAAATTTGGTAAGAGGTGAAGAAATAAACCATTAAGGTAGGTTTTTAGCTGGTCTGGGAGGATATCTTTGGGTATTCCACGGATACGCAGGTTGTTCCTGTGACCCCGATTATTAAGGTCCTCTACCTTATCTTGCAGTGTTTGAACCATAGAATCTTGTATGGAGAGTTGTTGTATGTTTGAGCTAACCAGATTATTCAAAGTATCCTGACCCTCGTCTGGGTAGTCAATCCTAGAACACATCTCGTTTAAATCCTTTTTCAGATCTCTTATCTCCTCCTTTATAAAAGATTTTAAAGACTCCAGGTCTAGTTTAGATGGCAAGGTCACCAGCTTCACCTGTATGGCCTGTAGGGAGTCCTGTGGGCTAGGTGTGGACCCCTGGGTGCATGTTGCAGCGAGCACATCATTCAGCATGGGATCAGCGCCAGCCCGGGTGTCTAAAGTGTGAAAAAATGAGGAGACAGATGGAGTTTGTATCTGTTTCTTTGCAGGCTTATCTGTTTTCTGGCCCTTCTTTGGAGTCATTTTAGATGCTATATAGAAATTAGAATGTCCAAACAGATATAGATAATGTTTCTCCTTTTTATGCAATGTGTATTCAGGATAGTGTTCTGAGGGGTCAGGGGAGATAATTATTACTGCTTGAGCTAACTGGGCCTGAGGTTGTTAATGGTGGTGATGTTCCCTTTATGTTGTTGTTCCTTGTGTAGTTTTTCCTTTTTGTGCTAGTAGCCACCACGGCCACCAGTTACTCTGTAAGTCCCGGTCCTGCAGCTGATATTTGCTGCGTGTAATAACTAGGCTTAAGTATTGTAGGCTTGATGTTGCCCCCTTTATTTTATTTTTCCTTTTGTTATGTCCCCCTTTATGTTAACAGCCGCCTCTGCCCTAAGTTACACAGTAAGCCCGACCCAGCAGCTGATTCCAATAAACACCCCAGAGAGGTCAGTGAATAACCCAGAATGATCGGTTACCTTGGGAGTCTGGATGTAGTGCGAGCAAGGCCCAGCCACGTCTGCTCCGATATCTGTGATAGCAGATTGCTTGGGGTCTCCTTGGAGCTCGCTCCCTGAAAGAGCTTTCCAAATGAGCGCACCTGCCATTTGTCCCATGCCCCTCCGCTAGTAGTGTTGAGCAAGGAGCATGATGGAGAGTGAGAAAGACACAGGTTATGGTCTGGTAAAGATGAAGGCGCTCTGTGATGTTTCTAGCCACACAGCCTGCCGTGCCTGCTGAGCAATGTCCGGGAGGCTGAATTAAGGATTATAGTCCCTTGAGGATCCTAACGGTGACAGTTGAGATGTCTGGAGTTGTCTCCTGCCCGTGCATATAGAGTTGACTGACACGGAGCTTTCCTAATGTGCGGCCATGTACCTGCCCGGCTTGGCTCCGCCCCCTGTGTAATGTATTTTTGATGTGTTTTGTGACACTTTTTCTATCCAGAATTGATGTTCTAGAGAAAGAATTGATTATGCATAAGACCTCTAAATTAAGACGAGATCAAGATGATTATAAGAATGACTGAGTTTATACCCATAACCCAAGAGTATATAAAGATAGTCATAAAGATAATTACAAAGTAACAACAACAGGGAGGATACAAAACACAATTCAGACATGTGAAAGAGAAGAAATAAGTACGGCTATGGGAGGGACAAGTATTAAATATAATAAGGAGTATGTTACGGAGAATAAAGCTAGACATAACTCTAATGTGATCAATCCCAAAAGTAATAAAGAGTTGCACACCCATAATAGGTACCAAGTTCTAAATTAATCCTCTATACCTGCAAGGTGGAATGATCAAGGTGCCAAACCTAAGTCCCAGCATTATTATAATAGTGACAAAAGAGGTCAATATAATGGTCCCAAAAATAAGACACAAACTGTTAATAGATATCCTGACTATAGTCATAACAAACAACAGTCTTCCTACTCCTCCCCACCCTCCTCCTCTTTTTTATAGAGTGAGAGGCCTCAACAAACCTGGCTCCAGAGAGCACAATACAATTATCACCACCAGGAAGAAAGAGAGAGGGAGAGGGAGAGAGAAGGAAGGATACAATGGAATCAACAGGTGGACCAACAGCCACTAGAGAAGAGGGAAGAGAGGAAGCAGGGAACAAAAAGAAGGTGGGAACAAGAAGAGGATGCAGGGCAGGGTTTAGAGTCAGGGAATGTAAGAACAAGGTGCAGATTTTAGAAGAGCAGAAAAAAGATGTGTTTAATTTATCTAAAAGGGTCCTTATTGATTATGAATATAAATTACTAGGGAAAGGCCTCAAGTTTGCTCCACACAGCCAACCAAATAGTTTTGAGGTGTTTATAGATTTGCAAAAATACATTCGTAAACTTACATTGCAATGTTATTTTATTAAGAATGATTATAAAAAGAAAGAGAACCCCCCTCAGGTAGTTCTGAGTGAGGGTGATTATCAAGCACTAAGTACACTTGTAAGTCTCCAAGAGGGGACACAGCATAGAACACAGGCTGATAAGGATCTTCTGGAGTTGAGTATACATGAAGAGAATATAGATATTGTTAAACATAGTCATTTTAAACGTCTTCTTTTTACTCCATCTATGCACAGGGGGACTATATCCCTGTTTTTAATGAGATTGTGAAGGAGGAATTTAGGAACTATTTTAAGACACAATCTAAGAAGGGTAAATTTAAATATAGAGACAATCTCAACCAGCAAGAAAGGAAGGCCCTGGATACACTTAGGTCCGACACTAATATAGTGATTAGACAAGAAGACAAGGGGGGAGGGATTGTAGTCCAAGATCGTGAGGTATATATATCAGAAGCACATAGGCTGTTAAATTGTAGTGAAACATATAAAAAATTAGAGAAAGATCCTACACCTCAATATACTCAAGAATTAAATATACTTGTATCCAAGGAAAAAGAAGAAGGTGTCCTGAACACTGAGGAGGCCAATTTTATTTTGACTTCCTGTTCCTCTGCACCTTTATTTTACCACCTTCCTAAGGTGCATAAGGACATACAGAACCCACCCGGGAGACCTATAATCTCAGGGGTGGGCTCCCTGACAAGTAACCTCTCCTGTTACCTAGATTGTTTTTTACAACCATGTGTAAAAATTATAAAATCATATTTAAAAGATACATCAGAAACCATTCGAATATTTGAGGGTTTAGACTGGGATGAAGACCTCCTTTGGATATCGTGCGATGTCACATCCCTATACACAAATATCCCCCATAACCTTGGAATAGAGGCTTTTTTAGATTTTTTAATGAATTTAGTGACCTATCATGTATCCAGATACAGTTTATGGCTAGGGGGATAGAATTCATCTTGTCCCACAACTATTTCTCATTTGAAGATAAATTCTATCAACAAATACGAGGGACAGTCATGGGGACATCCATGGTTCCCTCGTATGCCAATATTTATATTGGGATTTTTGAAGAGAGGTATGTGTGGAACAACAACCCATTCACAAAGAATATATTGATGTATCGTAGATACATCGATGATATTCTTATGGTCTGGAAAGGGAACGAAAAAGAGGCTCTAGAATTCATTGGGCATATGTATAAGAATAACCTTAATCTAGAATTTACAGGAAAAATCAATAAAGAACAGATGGAATTCTTAGATTTGCTCCTATATTTTGATACAATAGCCAACAAAACAGCAGTTACAATTTTCAGGAAAAATACTGACAGCAATGGTTTTTTGAATGCAGAGAGTGGACATTTGCCCCAGTGGAAAAATAACATACCACTGGGGCAATTTTTAAGAATTTGTAGAAACTGTACTGCATTGGAGGACTTTGAAGCGGAAGCAAAAATCCTGGAGCATAAATTGATACAGAAAGGGTATGATAAAGCCTTAATCACAAAATCTATGAATGAAAGTAGAATAAGAAGTAGAGAAGAGTTGGTAAATAAAGAGAAGTCGGCAATCAGTAAATCAAGAACTGGAGCTAAGTTTATTACCACATTTAATTTAGGCACTGGTTTTATTAAAACCACTTTAAAAAATAAATTGGAACATACTTTTATCAGATCCCATTCTGGGTCCCCACCTAGAGGAAAACCCTGTTACTATTTTTAAGAGAAATAAGAATATTAAGAATATATTGGCTCCATCAAAATTAAGATCTGTAAAAAAGAGCACAGGAACATTGTCCACTTGGGTTCTAAACAAAGGAGGGACCTTTAAATGTGGTCGTTTAAACTGCTGTATGTGTAACTTAATTAATAAAGGAGACACCATACACAATTGGGATAATACTAAAGAGTTTAAAATTTGGAACAAAGCATCCTGTGTGTCCATATATGCGGTGTATTGCCTCACCTGCGAGTGCAATAAAATCTATGTAGGCAGGACCAAAAGAAAGGTAAAGCGCTGCATATATGAACACATAGAAAATATAAAATCTGGCTTTGACAACCATAGTGTATCGGAGCATTTTAAAATAAAACATGGTCAAAGTGCAAAAAACCTGTCTGTAAAAATATTAGAAATCATACCATCAGTTATAGGTAATGAACAGCAAAGATTATTAAAATTGAGGCAGTGTAAAACAAAATGGAGCCATATGTAAGATTGCATGGCACCAAAAGGTTTAAACATTGATTTGGACTTGCAGGCATTCATGACTTAGGGCCCTTCATGAATTAGTGTTAACAATTATTCTTAAAAAAAATAAAAAATCCTTTCTTTTTTAAAAATTATTTTTAAAAATTGTTTTTAAATTTACCTTTATTCATCTCTGGGTAGGGATAATGTTGTGTGAATTGTAATACGTGGTATTGTACAAAATTTGTTTGTGGTATTCATTTTTTCCTTCTTTTTATATCTAATGAATTGTGAAGTGTATTTTAGATTATTTTTATTTTTAATGTTATGATGAAATGCATTCTTAATTAGTACTTATTTAGTACTTATTTAGCTTGTTTTAAGTGCAACTAATTATGAATTGTGGTCATATGAAGTCCGTTTATCTAACTGTTATAAAGCAGTTTTAATCAATCGATTAGTAGGTTTTTAAAAAAAAAAAATTATGTGGCTGTTATTTTTACATAAGTTGTGGTTTTATCTGAAAAGGTTGTGCTGCTCTCTGTTTTTTTCATATATTATCAACACAATGATCTATACGGATGATTGTTGTAGGAAATACATTGGTAACCTAAGCAGCAGGGACTTCAGAAGGCGGATTGGTTGCCAACATGAATACGTCAAATGACGCTTTTACACACAGGGGCCGGTCTGGATGTTGATACTGGATAGGCCGAACAGCAGCCAATTAGAAGGATACAGCAGGTTTTTAAAGGACTCGTTTGGTAATCATAGGTATAACCCTTTTTTATCCTCTTGAGAAAGTCTGCTAAGGGCAGACGAAACGCGTTGGGGGTGGAGCTCTGGTAGCTCCGGTTGAACTAACTAAACTAAAGGACTGTATCCTATATCCTGTGTCGTGTATCGTGCTACACGAAAACTGTGACAGTTTGACATTTGGACTCTTCTTATTATCCATAATTGGGAATGCTTGTGATCATTTTCATTTTGTAAGTGTTTATAACCATATGAATGTATTAAAGTTCATAAAACGTCTACCTTGATGGGCCTGCACTTGTTTCTCCTTTCCTAGACTTTTTTAGTTTTACGCCTAGATTTAGAGTTCTGCGTTAGCCGTCAAAACCAGCGTTAGGGGGTCCTAACGCTGGTTTTGGCCGCCCGCGTATTTAGAGTCAGTCAGGAAAGGGTCTAACGCTCACTTTCCAGCTGTGACTTTTCCATACCGCAGATCCCCTTCCAATCAGCCAATAGAATGCGAGTTCAATCTGTTTGGCTGATTGGATCAGCCAATTGGATTGAACTTGAATCTGATTGGCTGATTCAATCAGCCAATCAGATTTTTCCTACCTTAATTCCGATTGGCTGATAGAATCCTATCAGCCAATCGGAATTCGAGGGACGCCATCTTGGATTACGTCATTTAAAGGAACCTTCATTCGGACTTAGGACGTCATTAGAAGAGGATGGATCCGCGTCGGCTGCTTCAAGATGGTCCCGCTCCGCGCCGGATGGAAGAAGATAGAAGATGCCGCCTGGATGAAGATGTCTACCGGTCCGGATGCCCTCTTCTTGCCGGATAGGATGAAGACTTCGAACCCTCTTCTGGACCTCTTCTTGCTGGATAGGATGAAGACTTCGGACCCTCTTCTGGACGGATCAGTGATACCCGGCGTGGTGAAGATAAGGTAGGAAGATCTTCAGGGGCTTAGTGTTAGGTTTTTTTAAAGGGGGTTTGGGTTAGATTAGGGGTATGTGGGTGGTGGGTTGTAATGTTGGGGGGGGGTATTGTATGTTTTTTTACAGGCAAAAGAGCCCCCGCAAAAGGCCCTTTTAAGGGCTGGTAAGGTAAAAGAGCTGTAAAATATTTATTTTAGAATAGGGTAGGGCATTTTTTTTATTTTGGAGGGCTTTGTTATTTTATTAGGGGGCTTAGAATAGGTGTAATTAGTTTAAAATTATTGTAATCTTTTTTTATTTTTTGTAATTTAGTGTTTGTTTTTTTGTAATTTAGTGTTTGGTTTTTTTTGTAATTTAGTTTAGTTGATTTAATTGTAGATAATTGTAGATTTAATTAATTTATTGATAGTGTAGTGTTAGGTTTAATTGTAACTTAGGTTAGGATTTATTTTACAGGTAATTTTGTAATTATTTTAACTAGGTAACTATTAAATAGTTATTAACTATTTAATACCTATTGTACCTGGTTAAAATAAATACAAAGTTGCCTATAAAATAAATATTAATCCTAAAATAGCTACAATATAATTATTATTTATATTGTAGCTATATTAGGGTTTATTTTACAGGTAAGTATTTAGCTTTAAATAGGATTAATTTATTTAATAAGAATTATTTTATTTCGTTAGAAGAAAATTATATTTAACTTAGGGGGGTGTTAGTGTTAGGGTTAGACTTAGCTTTAGGGGTTAATACATTTATTAGAGTAGCGGTAAGGCCCGGTCGGCAGATTAGGGGTTAATAATTGTAGGTAGGTGGCGGCGACGTTGTGGGTGGCAGATTAGGGGTTAAAAAAATATAGGGGTCGGCGGTGTTAGGGGAAGCAGATTAGGGGTACATAGGGATAACGTAGGTTGCGGCGGTGTACGGAGCGGCAGATTAGGGGTTAAAAATAATATGCAGGGGTCAGCGATAGCGGGGTCGGCAGATTAGGGTTTAATAAGTGTAAGGTTAGGGGTGTTTAGACTCGGGGTACATCTTAGGGTGTTAGGTGCAGACTTAGGAAGTGTTTCCCCATAGGAAACAATGGGGCTGCGTTAGGAGCTGAACGCTGCTTTTTTGCAGGTGTTAGGTTTTTTTTCAGCTCAAACTGCCCCATTGTTTCCTATGGGGGAATCGTGCATGAGCACGTTTTTGAAGCTGGCCGCGTCCGTAAGCAACGCTGGTATTTAGAGTTGCAGTGGCGGTAAATTATGCTCTACGCTCCCTTTTTGGAGCCTAACGCAGCCCTTCTGAGAACTCTAAATACCAGCGTTGTTTAAAAGGTGCGGGGGAAAAAAACACGTGTAGCTAACGCACCCCTTTGGCTGCAAAACTCTAAATCTAGGCGTAATTAACCAGAGCTTTGAAGTCGCTGTAATCATTCTAGTGAAAATCACGATTGTGCTCAAGCATTCTCATTTGCTTTCAACTTGTAATATAAGTGCAATTTAACTTGCACCTAAACGAACGCAAAATACCCGATATTGGTCGCACGCAAACAATAACACTCCACTCGTAATCTGGCCCATTGGTTAAGTTGAAAAAACTATCTAAATATAACAAATAAGGCACTGGCAGTTTATTCGTTATGTTTTACTTTTGCTTTAGCTGTGTTTAATTTACTTAAATGAAGGTCTTTGAAAAGAAAACATACTTGAAAAGTCTGTAATGTGACTGTTTAAGATAGTTTTTATTTTTCTTATTGATTGGAATACCTTTGAAATTGATTAAATAATAAAGTTTTCTACATGATTTCAGATATTTTGGAATGCGGCCAATCACTTTAAAAAGTTGTTGCCTCTGTTGTTAACTTATATATGATAAAGTATTAATATATTTGGCAAACTTTTTTAAAATATGCTGCCTTCCCTTCCTGAACAGATCTTTTCATGCAAAGCTATCCTCCTACATATTAAGCAAATTAACTTTGATGGCAGAGATTAATTTGAACACTGACAGCATTTCAAAGATACAGGAAATATGGCACTGTAATAATAAACTGCTTGAACTATTGTTTAAATAGAATGTATTTCTATAAAATTCCTATCCTCAAATGGTATATTTAAGAGTGTGATAAATGACATTAGTAAATTACATTTGATAACACCTAGTAGAGTTTCTTGCAAATTGGCCTGGTTTTGCTATCAACAGCCATTTTTTCCTTGACTTGTAAAAATTCTTAGTTCTGTTGGAAACAAAAAATATACTTGAACAAAATGAATTAAGACATTTTTAAAGCATCTCATACTGACTCCACAAAAGCAGAAATGTTCTAAAAATGAAATAAATACATAAATAAATAAATAAAATAAAATAAAAGGAAGACATGGTTTATGGAAATGTATTCTCTAACTGAGATGAGAGCCAAAAAAATAATCTTTTTTTCCAACTTGGCATTAGATGTCTTTTTTCCCCAACAGCAGGCTCACTGTATAATGAAATATTATTTTCCCTTATAAAATATATATTTATGTACAATAACAAGGGGAAATTGAAAATGCACAATCTGTATCCATTGAGCTTGCAATCTTATTTGTTACATGAAAGGCTCGCCTATACAGGCATTTAAAGCAATATGCCCAACATTGGCTAATAGGCTCATCTTGTTTAAAGAAAAATTAGTAGCTGTTTATTATGTTGAGCTAAATTACAAGTGGAGCGCTAATTTAACATGTGCCTGTTAAAGTCAGACCTCTGGTTAATTGAACAAATGTACCTAATAGCCCAAATTATGTGTGCATTTCCTTTATTAAAATAAAAAATAGAAGCATCGTTTTAAAATAAATAAATGCACAAAACAGTTATAAGGGGTTAAAGTGAGGGGATGTGGAATGTTAGAAAAATAAAATGGCACTGAAAAGTGACTTTTCATAGCGGTTTATGGGGACTGTGCTTTAACCCCTTAATGACAACTGACGTACCAGGTACGTCATGCATTAACAAGCAGTTAATGACAATGGACGTACCTGATACGTCAGTTGTCTAACAGAGTGCTGGAAGCGATCGCAATCGCTTCCAGCAGCTATCAGGGTATTGCAGTGATGCCTCCATATGGAGGCATCCTGCAATACCTTTTTAGAAGACTCCGATGCAGAGAGAGCCACTCTGTGGCCCTCTCTGCACCGGTAGCAATGGTGCCGGTTCGTTGGTGGGTGGGAGCGTAACAGGGAGGCGGGTGGGCGGCCCATCGCTACCCGGCATCCGGTTCCTAGAAGTGCAATGTGCACGCCGGGTGCCGGGAGCGTGCGGGGGGCGCGCGTGCGTGCGCGCGCATTAGCTGCCCACTGACACCAATGAGGAGGAAAGAGGGGGGGGAAAGATTTTAAAAAAAAAATATAAAAGGATCTGGGAGGGGGATAGGGGTATTGTGGGGGGCTGCTACACTACAGAAAACAAAAAAAATCCAAAAGAGGAAAAAATACTTTTGTTTTTGGGGCAAATTGGGTACTGGCAGACAGCTGCCAGTACCCAAGATGGCCGCAATTAGATAGGGGAGAGGGTTAGAGAGCTGGGGGGGGGGATCATGGAGGTTGGGGCTAAGGCAGGAGTCCATCACAGCTAAAATATTTTTTTTTTTTTTTATAAAAGAGAGCTGTTTGGGAGGGGAAGAGAGCTGTTTGGGAGGGATTAGGGGGTGGGATGTGTCAGGTGGGAGGCTGATCTCTACCCTAAAGCTAAAATTAACCCTGCAAGCTCCCTACAACCTACCTAATTAACCCCTTCACTGCTGGGCATAATTTACGTGTGGTGCGCAGCAGCATTTAGCGGCCTTCTAATTACCAAAAAGCAATGCCAAAGCCATATAAGTCTGCTATTTCTGAACAAAGGGGATCCCAAAGAAGCTTTTACAACAATTTGTGCCATAATAGCACAAGCTGTTTGTAAATAATTTCAGTGAGAAACCTAAAATTGTGAAAAATGTAAAAAAAAAATTTTATTTGGTCGCATTTGGCGGTGAAATGGTGGCATAAAATATACCAAAATGTGCCTAGATCAATACTTTGGGTTGTCTTCTAACAAAAAATATATACATGTCAAGGGATATTCAGGTATTCCTGACAGATATCAGGGTTCCACTGTAACTAGCGCTAATTTTGAAAAAAAGTGGTTTGGAAATAGCGAAGTGCTACTTGTATTTATGGCCCTATAACTTGCAAAAAAAAGCTAAGAACATGTAAACATTGGGTATTTCTAAACTCAGGACAAAATTTAGAAACTATTTAGCATGGGTGTTTTTTGGTGATTGTAGATGTGTAACAGATTTTGGGGGTCAAAGTTAGAAAAAGTGTTTTTTTTTCCATTTTTTCCTCATATTTTATTATTATTTTTTTGTAGTAAATTATAAGACATGATGAAAATAATGGTATCTTTAGAAAGTCCATTTAATGGTGAGAAAAACAGTATATAATATGTGTGGGTACAGTAAATGAGTAAGAGGAAAATTACAGCTAAACACAAACACCGCAGAAATGTAAAAATAGACATTGTCATTAAGGGTAAGAAAATTGAAAAATGGTCCGGTCATTAAGGGGTTAAACTGTAAATATATATGTATATAGATAGTACCAGCACTACACAAAAGTTGTCAAATTGCCCATGAGTCGATGGTGTAGGAAAACCTAATAATCACTGCCTCCCTGTGCACGGAGAATCCAAAAGTTTAAATATAAAGAAAAAGACCAAATAGCGATTCTTGACCAGCACAAGGGTATAAAAGAAAATGATTACACTTAGGGCAAAATAATTGCAACGTGAATCCAGGTATGCTTATAAAAAAGAAAAGAAATTATTTAATATACACAAAATAATACAATAGTTGGCAAACTTATCAAAAGTTGAGAGACCCAAATAGTTCTCGGATCACTAGTGAGATTTAGATAATTCTATAATTTGTACCCTTAGAGGACTCTAGTTGTGGGTCACAAAGTTCTATTTCAATTTTTTATAAGTTCATAGGTAAAGTAAAGGTGAACAAATGCCATAATGTGACCCCATAGACTTAGGCTAAAGTGTCCGCAAACTCTGTGAGGATATTAAACTGAACATAATCCTGGGAAAGGAGACTGGTTTAATCGGACAGGAGTATTCACCACCACTTAATATAAAATTTCAGCTGTTAGAGGTCCTTATTTCCCTCTGGCTATAGGCAGTTTGTCAGTCAGACCTCCCTTATACCAGCGTCATCAGCAAACTGTTTGTAATGTAAATAATGTGGTACCTCTTTTTTTGACATCCACAAGCTTCCAGGTATGTGTTCCGTGGCTCTTAAGGCACTTTGTGGTACTCCACGCCTTTTCCACTCTTTCTCTCTTCAATTACGGGTACAGTCAGGTATGATTATCCTGGGGCTCGAAACTTAGTTGGATGTGGGCAGCTGTAACCCCTCCGATGATCCAAGCAAACAGCTACGCACGTAGGTGGGCTTCTTCCAGCTGAGTGAGTAGGCTGGATTCTCCTGGCTGAGGTTACAGCTGCCCACCTCTGACTTAGTTTTGAACCCCAGGATAATCATACTCGACTGCCCCCCGTAATTGAAGAGTGAAAGAGTGAAAAAGGCGTTGAGTACCAATAAGTGCCTTGAGAGCCTTGGAACACATACCTGGAAGCTTGTGGATGTAAAAAAAAAAAAAAAGAGGTACTACATTATTTACATTACAAACAGTTTGCTGATGACGCTGGTATAAGGGAGGTCTGCCCGACAAAATGCCTACAGCCAGAAGGAAATAAGGACCTGTAACAGCCCTAAGCAATTGCTTAGGAGAGCTGTCCCTGTGAATATACAGCCTATAGCTGAACTTTTATATTAATCGGTGGTGAATACAATACAAAAGAGGAAAAGTGCAACCCTACATCAAGGTAGAAGATTAACTTTATTTTGCACGCTGCATACGGTTAAAAACACTTACAGGATAGATGTGTAAAAAAGGTATATATCACAATCAGGGAGAGGAAGATCTCAGTCCGGTTCTTTGGAGTCCAATGTATGTATACCGGTACCTATCTCTGTTATAGCTTGCTTTTACCAGGAGCAAACAAACAAAGCTCCGCCCTCAATGCGTTTCGTTCGCCCCTAAGCAAACTTTCTCAAGAGGAATGAAGTTCTGTGATTTTGTGGACTACAAAGAACCGGACTGAGATCTTCCTCTCCCCGATTGTGATATATGCCTTTTTTACACATCTATCCTTTAAGTGTTTTTAACCGTATGCAGTGTGCAAAATAAAGTTAATCTTCTACCTTGATGTGGGGTTGCACTTTTCCTCTTTTGTTTTGCTACAGGATTGTTTTATTGAGAGTGTTTAGTGACACACCTCTGAGTATAGCAGCACCCCACAGATTAAAGGAAACCTGGAGAACCCTGGAATCTTGTAAATAAAAGACATTATTGGGAATACCTAACGTTTGAGGACTATTCGTCCCTTTAATCTGAAATTGGTAACTGTATTGTTTTAATATTGAATTGCAAACAAGTTTTGATATATGTTGCTATTTTTTAATCCAAGGTTTTTTAACTGCAAGTTTTTCATTGCCAACATAATTGTAATTTTAGTTTGTGTTGCAGCCAGTGTTTCAATTAGTGTATTTGTGTCATTTATTGTCTATTTTATTTTAATAAGTTTTTAATATTATCAGTAAGGCTGTCTTTTTTATATGAATCAAATTCCAAAATTCTTATTTATTGTTTGATTACAAATATTGGCATTGTACATATTGGCATTATACTCTAGACCACCCACACTATCTCCAGCCCCACTTAAAACATCATATATCCATTTAGTTGCGCTGTTAATACTGTTTCTTTGTTTATATATATATATATATATATATATATATATATATATATATACTTATATACATATACAGGTATATTTATGTGTTAATATATGTGTATATACACACATAAACATATATATATATATATATATATATATATATATATATATATATATATATATATATATATATATATATATATGTATTCATATATATTTTAAATTTGCTGTCCAACACTGCGCAACTTACCCCCTGCGCTTGGTTATTTGCCATGTCTGACAGCATCAGTGCGAGGCTCCCATTAGATCCTATGAAAGCACGCTTTCATGAGCACAATGCTTTCACACAATGCGAACGTGCGGTTGCGTTCGCATTGTGCTAAACTAGTAATACCAGAGCACATTTGCGTGTGCTGGTATTACTGAGTGGAGTACAAATATTGTGCTTGCAAAAGCGATATTTTTGTTCCACTCGTAATCTATGCGAAAATGTATCAAAATACAACTTTTAGCAATAAAACTTTTTTGATATATATTATCGACTAAATGTTTAACCATGTTTAAGATTGTTTGAAGCGTAAGAAAATGTACTTTAATAATTTAATAAAAAGCAAATAAATAAAGTATTAGCATGATGCTGCAGGATGAATTTAGAGTAAAAAAACGAAGAGTGGCCAAACTTGTGATGGAGAGTGGATGAGCAAGAGTGGGAGAGAGATTCACAGTCTGTGAGAAAGGACAGGATAGTAGAGGGAGGGTGAAAGAATCTCCAGCATGCCAGGGAACCCAGAAATTCAGAGCATATTCAGACACTGGTAAGATCCCCTCAAAAATTGCATCAGTAAGTTTTGCTTCATGGATTAAAAGGTGTGGAAATTAAAGAAGGGCAACCTGTCCAAGTCTCCTTAATCTCTAATAGATCCTCGAGTATAACTTGGACCCACAGTCTCAGGTTAACAACACCCAAGTGGACAACCTATATGAAATAGTCAGATATTTCTAGTAGGCATTGCCTGAAATTTCCATTCCTTTCTCACAAAGGTCCAGATATTCAAAGCATTCTCAGGCCATCAAGAAATTGCCTGTCTGGGTTTACCAGGCTTGCAGTCCGTCGGTCTGGATACATATTCTAAAAAACCGAACCTTGTTGTGCTGACGAGTGGCGATATGTCTCCCTTAGGTTATAATGGCGATCGCAACTTCGCCAATGAGAAGTGATGTTGGTGGGGGAGGGGCTGTCTTTAAAGTGTTTTTACACAAAATAGACTGTGTAGTACCACTTTAATTTTGCATACATAAATTTGTTTTCACTGTACATTCACTAGGGTTGTCCCACTGGGAAATATTGCCACTGAAAAGACTGATACGGCTGAAAAGTATAGCTAAAATGGAAGTGCTTTGAATATTAGTAAACCCAAGCAATGTTTCCCCATTAAAATACATATTACTCTGATTGAGCATTCTTGAAACTCCCACAGAACGCCTATATATTTGTCATGTCTGAGATCAACTTTGCTAATAAAGACAAAAAACAAACAACTTCCTATTAAAAGTATAGGAAATGGGACCTTTAAAGTATAATGTATATGTATGAAAACTGTAAGCATGATTGTACTAATCTTCTATAGTGTCTTTTGGTGTGTTTAGATTGCTGTTGCATTTTCTCAATATTCCTATTTCACAGTATTGTAATCGCGATGTTGTGTTTTCAATATTCATATTTCATAATATTGTTATCACGATTGCAAGATTGCGTTTTACTTATAATATTGCAATCACACTGTAGCAAACTTGTTCTATATTGATATTAATATATATCTACAGTACTGTGTAAAGGGATGATTTACATTACTATAGTAACAAGATAGTAGGTAAAGTAGTACTAATGGTAAGTACCTATAGGTGCCAAATATTTTTGTAATCAACAAGCACCTGTTAGGGGGGCAATAAAGCACTAAAGAGACTCATAGATAAATGAGCTACAAAGTCTGTAACAAAAAAGAGTGCTTTACCCCTGCAATTATTTAGGAAAAATTCTCACTGAATAATACAGGAACGATTTTTAACCATTCATACTTTATCTTTATTGGTTTAACTATTCAATTACGTTTAAAAACACTTAGGGCTCCATGTACTAAGCAGTCAGCGAGCTACCCGCAACAAATCTTGCGTCAAAATTTGCAAACTGATATGTACAAAGCCGTCAATTATGTTAAAACTCGCATCTTTAAAATTGCGAGCGTACTTATCCGCCAAACCTCGCTACCGCTCCATTTTTCACTGTAATTAGACACATTTGACCACCAACTCGCCAAAAACGAATGTACTAAAAAATCTATTTGTCCGCTCGCTACAATTTCCGCTCCCACCTCGTTATTTTTGCCTCGCCACCTTTTAGGTGGCGGGCAAGGTACAAAACAATAGGAAAGTCAATCTAGACGCCAGTCTAGACATATATAAAAGGCAGTAATATCAGCATTGTACTTACAGCATAACTGGCGTCTAATTTGTCTCTCATTTCCATGTACATAAATTGCGCCCAATTTGTCGACTGTAATTAAAGAGTAATCTATATTTTAAATTTGTATTGTATAGTTGTCAATCTTTATAATTATTTTTATATTAATATTTATATATTATCAGATCCAGATGAAGCCATATCCAAATTGTAAATAAATATTACAAAAATAACGCTCTGTTATCACTCTTCAAAAAATTTTGAACAATAATAAAGTTGTTTAGATAAGTTGAACTTTTATAGGAGCAAAATTCTATTCCCGTGACTACTATGATGTTCGTGACACCTTGCATGTCACGTGTTAATAATTGGCCAGACAATTCAACTGAAAGTTAAGTACATCAGCTTAGTCGCGGCGAGCGAGGCGTCACATTTATCAACAATCCGCAACTGCTCGCGGCGGGCTAGACTTGTCTATTTATTGGGGGAATATTAGTACATAGCGACAGCGGACACCATTTCGCCCGCGGCGAGTAACGGCGAGTTTATCCGCGTCTACAATGACGGATGAATTGACGGCTTAGTACATGGAGCCCTTAAACTCTCTAGATATAAATATATAGCATAGATGTGTGAATAATACCTCTGAGAATCATGTATCTATATGTGAAACATTATACTTGGTTTGTATAATATCAAGCAGTCAGATACAAACATTCGGCTAGATTATGAGTCTTGAGTTAGGCTTTTTAATGCCCTCTGGTATTAAAGGGAACCTCAACACCTGATTAACATATTCTAAACTAACTTTTTCTAATTGTGCAAAATAAACTAACTAGCAATGCTGTATGCAGTCTTTTCATCTTACTGCATTTTGTTTTTGATAAAAGCTTTATAATTTAAACATTGATTTGCAGCATTGGATGTGCTATGCAAGCTGCCATTTGTTAAAGTATGTTTCACAACAGTGTGTCACGTGATGCACACGGCACCAGCTATTAGTAAATCACAGTGAGCCCTGCAGTCAGTATCTGACAAGACCGTCTTCAGGCACTGTTATGTTTATAAATAGAACGAGCAGGGAAAGGAAGTGTAAGGGGGAGGAGAGGTGAAGACAGAGGGAGGCACAGGAGGAAGAAAGGCTCCGGAGATCATATGTAAGGTAGATGAATCTCTTGTTACAATTTTTGTGCAGCGTGAGTTTGCTTTCTTTCTTCCCCCTGTGCCTCGCTCTCTCCACCTCTCCTCCCCCCTCACACTTCCTTCCCTCCTCGTGCTATTTATAAACATAACAGTGCCTGAAGCCGTTCTTGTCAGATACTGCAGGGCTCACTATGATTTAGTAATAGCTAATCACGTGACACAGTGTTGAGGAACGCACGTTACAAGATTGCAGCTTGCATAGCTTATACAATGCTGCAGATCAACATTTATATTGTAAAGCTTTCATCTACAATATAATGCAGTAAGATAAAGACTGCATACAGAATTACAATCAGTTTATTTAGGATAATCAGTAAAAGTTAGTTTAAAGCATTTCCAGCAGGTGTTTAGGGTCCCTTTAAGAGTCTTGCAGGTACAGGTGTACCGCTCTCTTTTTTGTCCAGACTCGGAAATACTGCAAATCCACTTACGTCAATTGTGTATCCTATATTTTCATTGAGACTTGCATAGCGCCGGTTTTACGAGTCTGACCAAAAGTGAGTGGTAAACACTCTTCTGTCAAGACTGGTACCGCATTTTAAAGTCAGTAGTTAAGAGTTTTACACTACAACGCCGTAGCATAAAACTCTTAACTAAAGTGCTAAAAAGTACACTAACACCCATAAACTACCTATTAACCCCTAAACCAAGGCCCTCCCACATTGCAAACACTAAAATAAATATTTTAACCCCTAATCTGCCGAACCGGACATCGACACCACTATAATAAATATATTAACCCCTAAACCGCCACACTCCCGCATCGCAAACACTATGTAAATATTATTAACCCCTAATCTGCTGGCCCTAACATCGCCGCCACCTACCTAAATTTATTAACCCCTAATCTGCCGTCCCCAACATCGCCGCCACTATAATAAAGTTATTTACCCCTAAACCTAAGTCTAACCCTAACCATAACACCCCCTAACTTAAATATAATTTAAATAAATCTAAATAAAATTACTACAATTAGTCTTTATTTTAACTAGGTAGTTATTAAATAGTTAATAACTATTTAATAACTATTCTACCTAGTTAAAATAAATACAAAGTTGCCTGTAAAATAAAAATAAACCCTAAGATAGCTACAATGTAACTATTAGTTATATTGTAGCTATTTTAGGGTTTATTTTATAGGTAAGTATTTAGTTTTAAATAGGAATTATTTAGTTAATTGTAGTAATTTTATTTAGATTTATTTAAATTATATTTAAGTTAGGGAGGGTTAGGGTTAGACTAAGGTTTAGGGGTTAATTACTTTATTATAGTGGTGGCGACATTGGGGGCGGCAGATTAGGGGTTAATAAATGTAGTTAGGTTGCAGCGAGATTGGGGGCGGCAGATTAGGGGTTAATAAATATAATGTAGGGTTCGACGATGTCGGGGGCGGCAGATTAGGGGTTAATAAGTGTAAGATTAGGGGTGTTTAGACTCGGGGTTCATGTTATGGTGTTAGGTGTAGACATAACTTTTATTTCCCCATAGGAATCAATGGGGCTACGTTAGGAGCTTTACGCTGCTTTTTTAGAACAGTTTGCTGTCTTCCAGGGGCTCGTGTTAGGCATATTGTGGAGCGTATTGATAGATTGTTAGATGGATGTGGGTCTGATTCTGCAGTCATGGTGCATATTGGTACTAATGAAGGAATCGGCGGGAGATGGAGAGTCCTAAAAAATTACTTCAGGGAGTTAGGTAGCAAGCTTAAAGCAAGGACCTCCAAAGTAATATTTTCTGAGATATTACCAGTGCCATGTGCTAACTCAGTAAGGCAGAAAGAGCTAAGGTCTGGTAATTCATGGTTAAAAACATGGTGTAAAAATGAGGGGTTTGACTTTTTAGAGCACTGGGCTGATTCTTCATTCGGGTATAATTTGTACAGTAAGGATGGATTGCACCTGAATGACATGGGTGCTGGTGTGTTGGGGGGAAAGGATGGTAGCACGCTTAGAGAACCTTTTAAACTAGGCAAAGGGGGGAGGGTCAGTTAGAACACAATAGAACAGAGAGATAAGTCTGTGAATATGTCACTCCCTTAATATCTCATGGAAGGGGTGACTTAAGAAATGTCACATTAGAAAGTATAAGGGAAAGCACACCAAGTAGCAGCAGAAATCACATGAAAATTAAATGTATGGCAACAAATGCAAAAAGCATGATGGGTAAAATGGGGGAGCTGACGCTCTTAGTTGCAGAAGAGGACTATAATGTTATCAGTATAACTGAAACTTGGTGGGATGATTCACATGACTGGGCAGTTAACTTAGAGGGGTATACTTTATTTAGGAGGGAAAGGAATGATAAAAGGGGTGGAGGAATCTGCATGTATATTAAACCTAACCTTAAACCTACAATAAGGGGAGATATTTATGATACAAGTGACAAAGTAGAGACCTTGTGGGTTGAAATAAAGAGTGGGGGGGGGGGAAATCCTAAAAAAATATTACTAGGAACATGCTACAAGCCCACTAACATTAGTGACCTGGAGGAAACTCAACTACTACTGCAAATAGTTAAGGCTGCTAATAACAGTGCTGTAATTATGGGAGATTTTAACTACCCTGATATAAACTGGGCCAATGAAACTAGTAATTCAGCTAAGGGGGATAGATTTTTAAATGTTCTCAGGGATAACTTCTTGTCACAATTAATAGAGGAGCCAACTAGGAGTATGTATTGGATTTAGTGCTAGCAAACAATACAGATATAATATCAAACATAGAAGTCAAAGAACATTTGGGTAACAGTGATCATAACATGGTCACATTTGAAGTCTCTTTTCATATGCAGTGTCTTAAAGGTTTAACTAAGACTTTTAACTTCAAAAAAGCAAATTTCAACAATTTAAGGAAATCATTAAATAATATAAGTTGGGACAATGTATTCTCTAATAAAAATACAGAGGATAAATGGATAATATTTAAAACTTTGTTAAATAAATATACATATCAACAAATACCATATGGTTATAAAAATAAAAATTCAAAGCCATTGTGGATAAATAAAAATGTGTTAAGAGAATTTAGGAAAAACCGTAGTGCATTTAAATTATTCAAAGAAAATAGTACAGACTCAACATCCAACATTTTTAAGGAATGTAACAATGCATGCAAAAAAGCAATCAAATTAGCCAAAATTGAAAATGAAAAATTAATAGCAAAGGATTCTAAATCTAACCCTAAAAGGTTCTTTAAGTACCTAAATAGCAAAAAATCTAAGAAGGATAAAATAGGTACATTAAAATGAGGGGAGGGTAGCATGATAAATAATGACAGGGAGAAGGCTGAGGTAGTAAACTAGTTTTTTTCTTTCGTATACACAAGAGAGGAACCATTGGATGATACTTTGGAACAAAATAGAACATGCCAGTCCATACCATTAACTGGGTTATGTTTAAAGGATATCAGGAAAAAACTGGATAATATTAAGGTAACTAAAACTCCAGGCCCAGATGGCATACACCCAAGGGTGTTAAGGCACTTCGCACTGTTATAGACAAACCTCTACTCTTAATTTTTCAAGACTCCTCAGGCATGGTACCCCAGGATTGACGTAAAGCTGATGTGGTGCCACTCTTCAAAAAGGGAAGCAGGGATGATCCAGGAAGCTATAGACCAGTTAGTCTGACATCAATAGTGGGTAAGATATTTGAAGGGATTATAAGGGAATATATTGATGAGCATATTCGTGTAAACAAGATTATGAGTTCTAATCAGCATGGTTTTAGGCGAAATAGATCATGTCAAACTAATCTAATTAGATTCTATGAGGAAGTAAGTAAAAATATAGATAAATGTGAATCAGTTGATGTGATATACTTAGATTTTGCAAAGGCATTTGATACAGTACCACATGAGAGATTAATGCACAAAATTAGGGGATTGGGAAGAGCTGAAAATGTTAGCTCATGGATAAATAACTGGATAAAAGATAGGGAGCAATGAGTAGTAGTAAATGGATCATACTCAGATTGGAAGGTAATCAGTGGAGTCCCCCAGGGATCAGTACTGGGCCCCGTTTTTTTTAATATTTTTATAAATGACTTGGAGCAAGGATTAAATAGCGACATCTCTATTTTTGCAGATGATACTAAGTTAAGTAAGGTAATTAGGTCAGAGCAGAATGAACTTTCATTACAAAGGGATCTGCAAAAATTAGAAGTATGGGCAAGTAAATGGAAAATGAGATTTAATACGGAAAAATGCAAGGTTCTACATTTTGGAAATAAAAATAAGCAGGCAACGTTTTTTTTAAATGGGACAAGACTTAGCCAAACAGAGGAGGAAAGGGATTTGGGAGTAGTAATAGATAACAAGCCAAAGATGGGTGCACGATGCAGGGCAGTGGCTTCAAAGGCTAATAAGATACTAGCATGTAGTAAAAGAGGCATTGATTCAAGGGAGGAAAGCATCATTTTGTCACTATATAAAGCCCTGGTAAGACCTCACCTTGAGTATGGAGTGCAGTTCTGGGGACCGATCGCAAAAAAAGATATTGCAGAACTAGAAAAAGTTCAGAGAAGGGCCACAAAGCTAATAAGGGGATTGGAGAAATTAACCTATGAGGAGAGGCTAGCCAAACTGAGTCTGTTTTCTTTAGAAAAAAGGCGCTTTAGAGGGGACATGATTACTTTATATAAATATATTCAAGGCCCATATTCAGAGATGGCAGAAGCTCTGTTTATTCCTAGAAAATTGTTTCTGACAAGAGGTTACAATTTAAGGTTGGAGGAAAGGAGATTTAATCTCCTGCAACGGAAACGTTTTTTCACTGTCAAAGAAATAAAATTGTGGAACTCATTACCAAAGGAGATAGTGAATGCCAATACCCTAGATACATTTAAAAATAGTCTGGATACATTTCTGTATATAAACAAAATTCATGGATATGATTGCTAGTATTAAATGAGTCACCTTTTAGTGGGGTTATTTAAGCTTAACTGGAGCTTTTTGTAAGTATTTTAGATTTGTATAGGTTGAACTCAATGGACTTCAGTCTTTTTTCAACCTTATCTACTATGTTACTATGTTAGGTTTTTTTTCAGCCGGCTCTCCCCCATTGATTCCTATGGGCAAATCGTGCACAAGCACGTTCAGCCAGCTCACCGCTAACGTAAGCAGCGCTGGTATTGAGGTGAGATATGGAGCAAAATTTTGCTCTTCGCTCACTTTTTTGCGGTTAACGCCGGGTTTCTAAAAACCCGTAATACCAGAGCTGTCTGTAAGTGAGCGGTGAGCATAAACTGCTCGTTAGCACCGAACAGCTTCTAACGCAAAACTCGTAATGGTGATTATCTTTTGTAGCCGGCTATAGAAATAATGCTGTAAAAAGAGGACCTGTAATATGTGGGCTGTCAGATTATGAGATTAAAGCTATCTAGCTAATACTCTATATGTAATCTCACATATTACAGGTCCTCTTTTTACAGCATTATTTCTGAATTTATTAATAGCCGGCTACAAAAGATAATGTTTGTATCTTACTGCTTGATATTATACAAACCAAGTATAATGTTTCACATATAGATACATGATTCTCTGAGGTATTATTCACACATCTATGCTATATATTGTTAACTAGAGAGTTTAAATTATATACATTACACCTTAGATGTAGGTGGCAGTATCAGAGAAGCATCGCCATCCACTGAAATATATTTGTTAAACGCCTCTCAGTAATGCTGCCTTTAAACAGTACTGTCAGCCATTTTTTATATTTAGCCGTCTTTCTCAACACCATGACAGATCCCTTTTAAATATTTAGTCTCCTCATGGTATTTTCGATTATTAGTACCAAAGAGAGGACATAGATTAAAAAAATGTTTTCTACACACAAAGAGAAATACCACATTTCATCAGAGCCATACAATGCATCCATGTAGAATTTAGTGCTGCCAAGATTCAGAATCACTTTACATGATCTGTAAACCCTTTCAACCAATCAGTGCACAAGGTATTTGTGACCATTATATAGAGTTTTAACACAGCATTTCCTCTAAGTACTCATAATTCATATAATCTATATCACTGAAAAACATTTTTGAATAGTTGATACACAAATTGCCACAAGGCTCATAATAGGGTTAGTTTCTATGTAATTTAGCTTTTTTCTTTGAGTGAAAATTGGCCCATGAAAGGGCAACAAATAACCCTATTAAAATTGTATTTTAATGGAAAACAGTAGTAGCAAAATTGTTTAAAGGGACATTAAACACTCTGAGATGGTAATATATATACATATATTTATATATACACACACACTCTCTACAATATACTTTAATTATTTATTTTGTTCCGTTTTCCTGTAATCCCATTCTGAAATTGTGAACATTTCAGTTGCTGTTAGAAATGGAAGTGCAGAACACTGTTTTAGTCCTCAAAGCCATTGGCTGCACACTCTAATGACCTATTTTATAACTGACCCTAATTGGCCACAGCAGAGGAAGTAACCTAAGTTACAACATGGCAGCTCCCATTGTTTTATAGACATTAAAACTTTACACTTATTTTGTCACTATTTAAACAAGTGAAGAAACTTTAAAAAATACATCTGCATGTTATTACTAGTTAAGCGCAACGCGCACATGAACTCACATTCACATTGCCTGGAACCAATGCACTCATGAGAGCGCGTTTCCATAGGCTAAGACACGGCATGAGAACTAGCACAACAAAGAGGGTAAGTCATACAGCGTTGGTCAACAAATTTAAAATATATATGTATATGAATTAATACTTATATTTGTATGTGTTTATATGTGTATACAGGTAGCCCTCAGTTTACGCCGGGGTTAGGTTCCAGAAGGAATGGTTGTAAATCGAAACCGTTGTAAATTGAAACCCAGTTTATAATGTAAGTCAATGGGAAGTGAGGGAGATAGGTTCCAGGCCCCTCTCAGAATTGTCATAAGTAACACCTAATACATTATTTTTAAAGCTTTGAAATGAAGACTTTAAATGCTAAACAGCATTATAAACCTAATAAAATAATCACACAACACAGAATATATAATTAAACTAAGTTAAATGAACAAAAAACATTTGCTAAACAGCATTATAAACCTAATAAAATAATCATACAACACAGACTTCACTTGCATTTTTCTGCAAACAGTTCTTTCTATGCATTCCAATCTGGACTGATTTACAGACAGGAAGTTCTTGTTCCTTTGAAATCTGCTCAATAGCTCAGGTCTGGTTAAACTGATTAATTTCAGCTTGCTTGGCTTTGCTCCACAATGGCAGTCACATGACTGGAAAAAAAAGGTTGTTATTCTGAAACGGTGTAAATTGAACCGTTGTAAAACGAGGGCCACCTGTATACACATATTAACACATATATATGTATATAACCATATACATATATATTTACAGTTTAAAACACAGTCCCCATAGAACGCACTGTAAAGGCAGTGCAACCATTTTTTTTTCTAACACCCCACATCCCCTCATTTTAACCCCTTATACCTGCTTAATGCAGTTATTGTTTTTAAAAATAAAGATGCTACTATTTTTTATTTTCAGAAAGTAACTGTACACTTTATTTTGGGGGGATATTTTTTTATTAAAAGGAGGTAACCAGCACGGTAGCATTAACCAGCCACTTATAAACAGGCGCACATTAAATTAGTGCTTCACTTGTAATCTAGCCCTTTAAGTTTAAAGGGTCAGTCAGTTACTTTTAAATTAAACATCAATGATTGAAAGAGAACATGCAATTTTAATACCACTTTACAATTTGTTTCATTCTCTTGGTATCCTTTCTTGACAGAGCAGCAATGCACTACTGGGTGCTAGCAGCAAATTGGTGGCTGCACATAATAATAATATTATTATGCCTCTTGCCATTGGCTCACCTAATATATTAAGCTTACTCCCAGAAGTGCACTGCTGCTCTATTAAGAAAGGTTACAAAGAAAATGAAGCAAATTTTATAATAGTAATCAATTGGAAAGTTATTAAAAATTATTTTCGGCATCTGAATCATGAAAGTAAGAACCGGTTTTCATGCCCCTTGAAGTTGAAATTATTAAGAAATGCATATGTGTACATTGCTAATACCTAGGAAACTATTGCCTATAAGTAACAAATCTATGAAGGTTGAGAGAGGAATAAAAGATTTTTTTTTCACTAGGATCAGTAACATCCATTGATTCCTTATTAGATGAATTAAAAAAAAAAATAGTAGAATCTCCATTTATTAAAATATTGATATGTTACAGGTGTCCCTATAGAATATTTGTGCGCTTTTACTTAAAGGGACACTGAACCTAATTTTTTTCTTTCGTGATTCAGATAGAGCATGACATTTTAAGCAATTTTCTAATTTACTCCTATTATATCAAATTTTCTTTATTCTCTTGGTATTTTTATTTGAAATGCAAGAATGAGAATGAGTTTAGATACCGACCCATTTTTGGTGAACAACCTTGCTGATTGGTGGATAAATTCATCCACCAATAAAAAAGTGTTGTCCAGAGTACTGAACCAAGAAAAAAAACTTTGATGCCTTCTTTTTCAAATAAGGATAGCAAGAGAACAAGGAAAAAATGATAATTGGAGTAAATTAGAAAGTTGCTTAAAATTGCATGCTCTATCTGAATCACGAAAGAAAAAATTTGGGTTCAGCGTCCCTTTAAGAAATTAAATTAAGACACATTAGAAAGGACAGGACATTTTTATATTATATTATATATTCAATCTTTGCAGCCATACTCTTAGACCTCAAATAAACGTAATACCCAACTATTTAGACCCATTGTATATTCCTTAACCATCTGAACTAAATTATGCTAACAGGATCTATTGCTAATGGAAATACAGAGTATACAATACATTGGCCTTTATTTATCAAGCTGTCAACCGCAAATACGCTGGAATTCCACAGCGTATTTGTGGCGAGCTTGGTTCGCCTTAGTTGTCAAACCCTACAGACCAGCAAAAGTAGAATTTAGCGACGTAACATACTATCCTCCGTACTCAGTCCGACACAGATTGATGCTTACGTCACTACAGATGCTCCGAACGCAAGTTTGGCACAATCTGACTACTTTTGGAAGTTATCAAATTTCTACCAAGTAGGCTTGGCACTATTCTGGCCATAGGAATCAATGGGAGTCGGAAAGCAGCGAAAGCTCATGTTCGATGTTGCCCGATATCCCATTGATTTCTATAGGAATGTCTACACCTAACACCCTAACATGTACCCCGAGTCTAAACACCCCTAATCTGCCCCCCCTACACCGCCGCCACCTACTTTATACTTATTAACCCCTAATCTGCCCCCCTACACCGCCGCCACCTGAATATAAGTTATTAACCCCTATCCTGCCGCTCCCGGACCACGCCGCAACTAAATAAGCTGCTCCAGGACCCGCCGCCACCTACATTATATTTATTAACCCCTAATATGCCGCCCCCAACGTCGCCGCCACTATATTAAATTAATTAACCCCTAAACCTAAGTCTAACCCTAACACCCCCTAACTTAAATATAATTTAAATTAATCTAAATAAATATTCCTAGCATTAAATAAATGATTCCTATTTAAAACTAAATACTTACCTATAAAATAAACCCTAAGATAGCTACAATATAACTAATAGTTACATCTGTATCTATCTTAGGGTTTATATTTTTTTACAGGCAACTTTGTATTTTTTTTTAACTAGGTACAATAGTTATTAAATAGTTATTAACTATTTAATAACTTACTAGTTAAAATAAATACAAATATATCTGTAAAATAAAACCTAACCTAAGTTACAATTACTCCTAACACTACACTATAATTAACTAAATTAACTAAATTAACTACAATTAATTACAATTAAATAAAATTAACTAAAGTACAAAAAACAAACAAACACTAAATTACAGAAAATAATAAAATAATTACAAGAATTTTAAACTAATTACACCTAATCTAATCCCCCTAATAAAATAAAAAAGCCCCCCAAAATAATAAAAAATCCCTACCCTATACTAAATTACAAATAGCCCTTAAAAGGGCCTTTTGCAGGGCATTGCCCGCAAAGTAATCAACTCTTTTACCAGTAAAAAAAATTACCAGTAAAAAAAATTACAATACCCCCCCCAAAAACACACCACCCACACACCAAACCATACTCTAAAACCCACCCAATAACACTAACCCCTTGAAGATCACCTACCTTGAGATGTCTTCACCCAACCGGGCCGAAGTCCTCAACGAAGCAGGGCAGAAGTGGTCCTCCAGACGGTCCGAAGTCTTCATCCTATCCGGGCAGAAGAGGTCCAGGCGGCATCTTCTATCTTCATCCATCCGGAGCAGAGCGGGTCCATCTTCAAGATATCCGACGCGGAGCATCCTTCCAGGCCGACAACTACCCGACGAATGAATATTCCTTTAAATGACATCATCCAAGATGGCGTCCCTTGAATTCCGATTGGCTGATAGAATTCTATCAGACTATCGGAATTAAGGTAGGAAAAATCCTATTGGCTGATGCAATCAGCCAATAGGATTGAAGTTCAATCCTATTGGCTGATCCAATCAGCCAATAGGTTTGAGCTCACATTCTATTGACTGATTGGAACAGCCAATAGAATGCGAGCTCAATCCTATTGGCTGATTGCATCAGCCAAAAGGATTTTTCCTACCTTAATTCCGATTGGCTAATAGAATTCTATCAGCCAATCGGAATTCAAGGGATGCCATCTTGGATGATGTCATTTAAAGGAATATTCATTCGTCGGGTAGTCATCGGCCTGGAAGGATGCTCCGCGTCGGATGTCTTGAAGATGGACCCGCTCTGCTCTGTATGGATGAAGATAGAAGATGCCGTCTGGATGAAGACTTCTGCCCGTCTGGAGGACCTCTTCTGCCCAGACAGGATGAAGACTTCTGCCCATCTGGAGGACCACTTCTGCCCGGCTTCGTTGAGGACTTCGGCCCGGTTGGGTGAAGACTTCTCATGGTAGGGTGATCTTCAAGGGGTTAGTGTTAGGATTTTTAAGGGGGGATTGGATGGGTTTTAGAGTAGGGTTGGGTGTGTGGGTTGTGGGTTGTAATGTTGGGGTGGTATTGTAATTTTTTTTACAGGTAGAGAGCTGATTACTTTGGGGCAATGCCCCGCAAAAGGCCCTTTTAAGGGCTATTTATAATTTAGTGTAGGATAGGACTTTTTATTATTTTGGGGGGCTTTTTTATTTTATTAGGGGGTTTAGATTAGGTGTAATTAGTTTAAAATTCTTGTAATTATTTTATTTTTTTCTGTAATTTAGTGGGGTTTTTTTTGTACTTTAGTTAATTTTATTTAATTGTAATTAATTGTAGTTAATTTAGGGAATTAATTAAATTATAGTGTAGTGTTAGGTGTAATTGTAACTTAGGTTAGGTTTTATTTTACAGGTACTTTTGTCTTTATTTTAACTATGTAGCTATTAAATAGTTAATAACTATTTAATAACTATTGTACCTAGTTAAAATAAATACAAAGTTGCCTGTAAAATAAAAATAAACCCTAAACTAGATACAATGTAACTATTAGTTATATTGTAGCTAGTTTAGGGTTTATTTTATAGGTAAGTATTTAGTTTTAAATAGGAATAATTTAGTTAATTATAGGAATATTTATTTAGATTTATTTAAATTATATTTAAGTTAGTGGGTGTTAGGTTTAGGGTTAGACTTAGGTTTTAGGGGTTAATATGTTTATTATAGTGGCGGCGGTGTAGGGGGGCAGATTAGGGGTTAATAAATATAATGTAGGTGGCGGTGGGCTCCGGGAGCGGCGGTTTTGGGGTTAAACAATGTATTTAGTTGCGGCGGGGTCTGAGAGCGGAAGGATAGGGGTTAATAACTTTATGTATGTGGCAGCGGTATGGGGCAGCAGATTTAGGGGTTAATAAGTATAATGTAGGTGGCAGTGGGCTTTGTGAGCAGCAGTTTAGGGGTTAATACATTTATTAGAGTTGCGGCGGGGTCCGTGAACGGCGGTTTAGGGGTTAATACATTTATTAGAGTTGTGGCGGGGTCCGTGAGTGGCGGTTTAGGGGTTAATAACTTTAGTTGCAGGGGGATCCGGGAGCGGCGGTTTAGGGGGTAAAACAGTTTAGTATAGTGTGGGTGTTTAGTGACAGGGTAGCAAGAAAGCTGTGAAAAAGCCGAAGAGCAGCGAGATCGATGACTGTTAGTTAACAACAGTCCGCTGCTCATCGCACCGTACTTGGTGCACGGCTTTATGACAGCTTTTTTTTATCATTTTGGAGAACGTATTCAGGTCCGCGGCGGCAATGTTAGGCGATCTTAGGTGAGCGTATTGGTGACGTTGAATGCAAGAAAGTCGACGGCTTGATGAATAGAGGCCATTATCTTAAACCTCATACAAAATGAAGAGAAAAATATGTAAATAAATATCATAAGTAATTGAAGCTGCTAATAAACATAATTAATGACAAAAATGCATAGTAAGGGTTGCACACAATTTAAGAAAACAGTGTGTTATAGACATTAAAAATATATGCACAACTGTTAAACAAATGCTGTTGTGTTTTATAATAATTTTTTACTGTCTAAAGAGATAAAGAGATAAAATTAAAAATCATGTTTTGTTTTTATTTTTTTATTTTCACAATCCTTACATGTTCATTTAACGCGCCAATTTCACTAGTATTTCTTGGATTAACTAGTACAATTTCATGCAATATAGAATCAGATCTTCAAATTAAATTGTACAGTATCATTTATGTTTATGATAAATACAAATAAGATCTTTTTATTCCACTGATTACAGTACAGTGCTATTATTTGTATTTTGATCTGGTATTGAAAACAGATTAGATATAACATTATTTGAATCTGGTATTAAAATGATCATTTGCACATGCTTATAAAAAACCTATAGCCACTATGAAGCTTTGAATCTAGGGACCTAGAAATCATTTTTTTTTATTACCTGTTTCTAAATAAGGAAACAAGTCCTTTTATTGTTTATCTCCATGCAGAATGTCATGAAGATATGTACGGTGGTTTTGGTGGAGCTTTGACCATAATGAAAAATGTCAGTTTTTCACGTTTATAACTCAAATGTACTGATCTAATTTACCTCACATTTTCAATAATTTTTATTAACTCCCAATACCAAATAAATAAATAAATAAATAAATATATAAACAGAATTTAGCGTCTAATATATAATACTTATTTGAACTTAAAAGGACATTGTACACTAGATTTTTCTTTGCATAAATGTTGCGTAGATAATCCATTTGTATAGCCCATCTAGGGGTGTTTTTGAAACAATGTATAGTTTTGCTTATTTTTTAATAACATATTGCTGAGTTTCAGACTCCTAACCAAGACCCAAAGTATCAGATGTAGACTTAAGTCTACAGATTCCTGTTTGCTCCTTTTTGTGTAACGGTTCTTCTCTTCCTGCTTTCTCAGTCATTTCCAATGGGTGTCACAGCCTAACCTCATCAACAGTGCTAAACTAGGAGCTTCTAAGTTAGTTTTTAAAATGTTTTTTACTGAATTTTTACATCAGTATCTGTGCATATTCTTCTTTATAGTTGTGTTTATTACATGCAGGTATATGAAAATTGGTGTATACTGTCCCTTTAAACTGTAGTTGTGCTATTGGGCTCCATTTATCAAGATTTGAGAGCAGCTTTGGACCCCATCGTTTCAGGCTTGTGTGAGCAGATTTTAATCATGCTAATCAGATCCAATAAGATGATTGACAGCACCAACTCCCACACGATTGAACGTGCAAACAGGAGTGGCACTGCAGAAGCAGCATGGCAGTTGATAAATGGAACCCTTTGTATCATAATATTAATAACTTCTTTCAAACATTGAAACCTATTTAAGTTAAATTTGCTGCTTAAATGAAAGAGAAGATACAAAAGAGATATCATGGTAACGATACCAGTGCTAACAAATCATTTACGCCACTACATCACTTATTGAAAAGCGCAGACTGGAACAGATGAATGCTGCATTTGAGGGGAATAGGTCAGGAATCGGGTGAGAACTTCACACAGTTGTCAATTTCCCTCTCTCAGATTTAATATATTTACATCACAGCTTGTTGAGATGTTTAGAACTTATTCTGCATAAAAGGGTAAAGCTAGATATATAAATCATAGAGCTTCTATTATCTATCTATTATCAATTTTCCTTCATTCTCTTGCTATCTTTATTTGAAAAAGAATGCATCTAAGCGGTTTTTTTTTTGGTTCAGCCCTCTGGACAGCACTTTTTTATTGATGATCCACCAATCAGCAAGAACAACCCAGGTTGTTCACCAAAAATGGGCCGGCATCTAAACTTACATTCTTGCATTTCAAATAAAGATACCAAGAGAATGAAGAACATTTGATAATAGGAGTAAATTAGAAAGTTGCTTAAAATTTCATGCTCTATCTGAATCATGAAAGAAAGAAATTTGGGTTCAGTTTCCTTTTAATAATATTATGTTGGCTGAAGAAGTTACAATGATTTTGCTATTCTATATAATAATATGGGTTATGCAGGACTCCATTAAGATGCTAGAGAGGTACAGGGGCATATTTATCAAGCTCCGAATGCAGGCTCGCCAGAAACAGCAGTTATGAAGCAGCGGTCACAAAGACCGCTGCTCCATAACCTGTCTGCCTGCTCTGAGTAGGCGGACAGACAGCGCCGGAAATCAACCTGATCGAGTACGATCGGGTTGATTGACACCCCCGCGAGTCAGCAGGGGGCGGTGTTGCACCAGCAGCTCTTGTGAGCTGCTGATGCAATGCTGAATATGGCGTATTGCTCGCCGTATTCAGCGAGGTCTGTCGGACCTGATCCGCACTGTCGGATCAGGTCCGACAGACCTTGATAAATATGGGCCACAGACTTAACTATTTCTGACTTTAACTACAGATTGAAATCATTGTACAATGTCTTTCCTATACTGTATTTTACTTGGAAACCTTAAAGGGACAGTCAAGTCCAAATTTTTTTTTCATGATTTAAATAGGGCATGCAATTTTAAACAACTTCCCAATTTACTTTTATCACCAATTTTGCTTTGTTCTCTTGGTATTCTTAGTTGAAAGCTAAACCTAGGAGGTTCATATGCTAATTTCTTAGACCTTGACGACTGCCTCTAATCTGAATACATTTTGACCACTAGAGGGCATTAGTTCACATGTTTCATATAGATAACATTGAGCTCATGCACGTAAAGTGACCTAGGAGTGAGCACTGATTGGCTAAACTGCATGTCTGTCAAAAGAACTGAAACTGAAATATGGGGGCAGTCAGCAGAAGCTTAGATAATTACAGAGGTAAAACGTGTATTATTATAACTGTGTTGGTTATGCAAAACTGGGGAATGGGTAATAAAGGGATTATGTATCTTTTTAAACAACAACAATTCTATCCCTTTAATAACAAAATATAAAAAAAACTCAAACATCAAAAAAACCAATTAAAGAAGATATTTTTTATATTGGATGTTAATCCTGCTCTATTAGCTGGTGCAATTTTATTATTATTATTATTATTATTATTATTATTAGGTATTTGTAGAGCGCCAACAGATTCCGCAGCGCTGTAAACATAGTCGGTGTACAGGATAGCTTTTGTAGGGGTCAAGTGGGTAGAGGGCCCTGACGAGAGTTTCACTGTTGTAGTCGGCTCTTATGAAGCGATCTGTAAACAGCTGGGCCCATAGGCTTACAATCTAAGGGGTTCAAGGGGAAAGCAATGGCGTTAGGAAAGGTTAGTGTTGGTTGTATGCATCCCTGAATATTAGAGTTTTTAGGGAGTGCTTGAAACTGTTAAAACTAGGGGAGAGTCTTATGGAGCGAGGCAGGGAATTCCACGGGGCCAGTCTGGAGAAGTCCTGTAAACGTGAATGTGAGGAAGTAACGAGAGCAGGAGAGGAGGAGATCCTGAGCTGATCGAAGGGGATGGGAGGGAGAGTATCTAGAGACAAGTTCTGAGATGTAGGGGGGATCAATGCAATTGAGAGTTTTATATGTCAGGGTGAGGATTTTATGTTTAATCCTAGAGGCAAGAGGAAGCCAGTGAAGGGATTGGCAGAGAGGTGCAGCAGATGAAGAGCGACGAGTAAGGAAGATGAGCCTGGCAGAGGCATTCATAATGGATTGTAAAGGAGCTATGCGGCAGCTAGGTAGACCAGAGAGGACAAAATTGCAGTAGTCATAGCGGGAAAGGATGAGAGAGTGGATTAAATTCTTGGTTGTATCTTGTGTAAGGAAATGTCTAATTTTAGCAATGTTTCTAAGGTGGAAGCGGCAGGCTTTAGCCAAGGAGGACTGGATGTGAGGAGTGAAGGAAAGATCTGAGTCAAGTGTGACCCCAAGAAATCGGGCAAGCGGGGTAGGGGTAATGATGGAATTATCAACAGTTATAGAAATTTTGGGGGTGGAGACATTGGAAGAAGGGGGAAAAATAAGGAGTTCAGTTTTGGAGAGATTAAGCTTAAGGCAGTGAGAGGGCATCCAAGATGAGATGTGAGAAAGACAGTTAGTGACACGGGTTAGTAAGGAAGGAGGTAGGTCTGGTGCAGAGAGGTAGATTTGGGTGTCATCGGCATACAAATGGTATTGAAACCCATGGGACTTTATTAAGGAACCTAGTGACAATGTGTAGATTGAGAAGAGAAGGGGACCAAGGACAGAGCCTTGAGGTACACCAACAGAAAGTGGTAACGGGGCAGAGGATGCTCCGGAGAAGGCTACACTAAATGTACGGTTAGTCAGATAGGAAGAGAACTACGAGAGAGCTGTGTCACAGATGCAGAAGGATTGGAGGGTTTGGAGCAGAAGAGGGTGGTCAACAGTGTCAAAGGCTGCAGACAGGTCAAGGAGGATAAGCAGAGAGAAGTGGCCTTTGGATTTTGCTGTAAGTAGGTCATTGGGAACCTTGACAATTGCTGTCTCTGTAGAGTGATGGGAACAAAATCCAGATTGCAGTGGGTCAAGAAGAGAGTTTAGTGTAAGGAAATGGGATAGACGTGCGTAAACTAGCTTTTCGAGGAGCTTTGAGGCAAGAGGGAGTAGGTAAATAGGGCAGTAATTGGAAGGGGAGGTTGGATCAAGGGAAGGTTTTTTGAGAATAGGTGTGACCAGTGCATGTTTTAGAGATGAGGGAAATATACCAGTGCTGAGGGAGAGGTTGAAAATGTGTGTGAGTATGGGGGTGAGGGTAGAAGAGAGGGAGGGGAGTAGCTGTGAGGGGATGGGGTCGAGGGGACAGGTAGTGAGATGGGAGGACAGTATAAGGGAAGAAACTTCATCCTCATTAACAGGGGCAAAAGAGCTGCATTTTTGGATATTTGGGTTTTGGGTGATCGTGAGCTTTTGAGGGGGTGGGAGATTGGAAGTATGTTGAGAGCTGATTTCACTTCTGTTGGAGTCAATTTTGTTGTTGAAGTGGTTTGCAAAATCTTGAGCTGAGAGAGTGGTTGTGTTAGGAGGTGGGGGTGGGCGGAGAAGAGTGTTGAACGTGTTGAACAGATGTTTAGGGTTAGAGGAAAGAGTAGAGATGAGATTAGAAAAATATTGTTGCTTATAAAGATTAAGGGCAGAATAGTAGGAGTTCAGGATGAACTTGTAGTGAAGAAAGTCAGCTGAACTCCGAGATATCCTCCAATGTCGCTCAGCAGTACGGGAGCATCTGCGTAGGTATCGTGTCAGAGGGGTATGCCAGGGCTGAGGATGAGAGTGTGGTTTCTGAGCTAAGGTTGGAGGGGCCAGAGTGTCAATGACCGATGTAAGGGTGGAATTATACTGGCAGATAGATTGGTCAGGGCAGGAAAAGGAGGTGATGGATGAGAGGAGAGGTTTGAGAGAGCTAGCGAGCTGATGCAGATCTAGTGACTTAGTGCTTCTGTCAAGTTTGGCGTGAGGGGTAGAGGGAGGGGAAGTTGTAGGTAGGGAAGTGATGTTGCAAGTTAGGAGATGATGGTCAGAGAGAGGAAAAGGGGAGTTTGTTAAATTTGAAAGAGTGCATCGATAGGTGAAAATCAGATCAAGGGAATGACCATCTTTGTGAGTGGGAGAGTCAGTCCATTGTGACAGGCCGAAATAGGAAGTCAGTTGAAGAAGTTGTATTGCAGAGGAGGCATTGGGATTGTCAAGAGGGATGATAAAGTCACCAAGAATGAGGGCAGGGGTGTCTGAGGAAAGGAAATAAGGAAGCCAGGCAGCAAAGTGATCTAAAAATTGAGTTGGGGAGCCAGGGGGGTGGTATATGACTGCAACACGTATAGAGAGGGGAGAGAATAACCAAATCATGTGTGCTTCAAATGAAGAAAATGTGAGTGAAGAGAAGGGCTGTATTTGTTGGAAGGTGCAACAATAGGAAAGTAAAATACCGACACCACCTCCTTGTCTATTGCCGGACCTAGGAGTGTGGCTGAAATGGAGACCCCCATGTGACAGTGCAGCAGTGGATGCTGTGTCTGAAGCAGAGAGCCAGGTTTCTGTAAGAGCCAGAAGGTTAAGAGAGTGGGAGATAAAGAGATCATGGATAGAAGTGAGCTTGTTGCAAACAGAGCGAGAGTTCCAGAGTGCACAAGTGAAGGGGGAGGGGTTTTTAGATGTAAGAGGAATGCGATTAAGGTTACCAGAGTTTAGTTTATGAAGTCTATTGAAAGACACACAAGGATGTGAAAGGTTAGGAGGTTGTGAGCGACCAGGATTAGGGGAGATGTTGCCAGCAGCTAGTATGAGCAAGAGGGAGAGTGACATGAGATGAGAAGCAGATTTGCATAATGAGACTGTTGTTTGGCTGAAGTGCAGGGGGGAGAAAGAGTATTTAGGAATAGGTAGAGTTCATGAGTACAAAAGTAAGGTGAGTATAAGAGAGATGGGCTAATGAACAGTGCAGGTGGAGAGGGAGAAGGAGTAAGTGAGTAATGTAGTTTGTTATAGAGACAAGAGGTAGCAAAAAGGAATATGAAGATATTGAGCATTAATCTTAAAGTGGGAACCAAGTAAACACATAAGACACAGTGTTACAGCAGCACTTGCAAAAGGATACAATGAGATACATAAAACATAGTATTACAAGAGTACTTGCCTTGTGTCTTGCCCCTTGCCCAATCCTTGTCCAATTCTTGTATAATTCTTAAAAATTAGTGCCTCACTTATAAAATGTTCACTTGGAAAATGTGAACATATGCTATTGTTAAAAAGTACACAGCCCTGTAAGCAGTGCACCCCTGTGTAGTGCACATCCCCTAACTAGTCTGAAATATATATATATTTCCAAATGGATGCTCCCAGTAACCAGGCTCTCTTTTTCTGAGTTGTTACAGATCCTGATTCCTGCTGCTCAAGAGGAACAGCCTTCTGAGATATGTAGTATTTACTCTGCATAAAAGGGTTAACACTACAACAGAGTATAAATCTAGCAGAGAGCACTTACTGTTGGTTTTTTTTAGCGCACCCCATAGAAGTCTATGGGGAGAATAAGTTAACACGGTCACAGTATTCGAAGTCGTAAAGTAAGCGTGCGCCTATCTTTTGCTCGCACACTAACTTTTTACTTTTAATACAAGCGAAAAAATAATTTAGCACTACACTTGTAATCTAATGTCTATAGTTGAATATTTAACACCATTGCATACAAAGAATTTAAATTATCTTTCTGAAGAACAAATAAAATATAAAATAAGTGATTAATGATTCTCCTAAATATTAGATATATTCACATCCATGTGTGAGCGTTAAATATTCGGTATACTATTTAAATAACCTTTATCATAAACACCATAGAAAAATGTTTATTTATTCTGATAAATCTACTAAACTCATGTAGCAATGTCACAAATAATGCAAGAAGAAAGGAATAACCCTGGAAGAAAGCAATTGAAAGAAGGGTTAAATGACCCCACTAGGAAGCAGGGCATGGGGTGAGATAGAGGACAGGGGGCTGAGCCAGGAAGGGGGTTTATAAGCCCCCAACAGGAAGTAGAGGCAGTCACTTTTGCTGGAGCAGCACGGTGGGAGCATCTTATCTCTTACCTGTGATGGAGGCCTTGTTAGCTGAGCTGGTGGAGGTGGCCAGGCAGAAGGGGGTCAGCTGGATACAGGAGCGGTTGTTGACTGCTGGAGAGGCAGCCACTGGTCCGGAGGAGGCGAGTCCCATTCCAAGGGAGGCAGCAGGCAGGAGGAGTGAATGGCTGACCAGGAGGTCTAGGCCGCCAGAACGGCTCAGCCCGCAGCTGGGCACAGCTAGACCTAGGAGAGGGGTGCCAGGCCTAGCGGTGGGGCATCAGATGGTGTGCTTCAGGAGGCAGGAGCAGGGACAACAGCTAGGCCCAGGATGGGGTTGAGGCCTAGCGCGGCAGTAGTGGATGACGTCATGGACCAGCGTCAGCCTAGCGCAGTGAGAGGCAGACGTCGGAGTTGCCGGTCAGAGACACTGAGGGCCGCAGCAGGTATGGGTGTGGGGTAAAGGGGGGGGGGTGCTGTGGAGCAGGATGGAGGAGGTGGAGGCTGATGCCGGACAGTGTGGGAGACGGAGCCGGGGGGTGGAGCTTTGGCCTGTTGTGAGGGAAGACATGGAGGTGAGGGGGATAGCTCAGCAAGCTGGAAAATAGGGAAGAGATAGGTGTAGGAGTCGGCACAGTGGTCGCTGGAGATAAAGGGTGAGGTGTCATAATCAGCGGTAGTGGTTAGTTTGCTTGGGGAGGGGGGTGGGAGGTGATGGGGGCACACTGAGGCAAGGTGCACAGAGGGAGGTAAAGGAGTCAGGGGTGGTTCTCAGGGTCCATAAGTGTGTAGGCGAGGGAACAGCCTTATGTTAGAAGGGGATATGTTGAGAAGGTTGGTTTGGTGTTGTAGCAGTGGGGGTGACAGCGGTTATTAGGTATGGGGTATTTGCCATGCAGGGTACTTACATCCAAATGATGCAGAGTAAGGGTAATTTGGGGTGAAGGGTGGGTATGAAAAAGGGGGGTGAATTTAAAAAAAAAAAAAAGGGTGGAATTTCATAGGAAAGTTCAAATACATGCTTGGGTGCTCTATGTAAAGGAGGTTAGGGAGAGTTACAAGGGAGGGTGGATTCCAGGATGAAAGGGGTGCCGTTAGGGGGATCATGGGTAGGGGGGTAGGAGGGGGGGCAGGCCATAGGTGGGCAACCAGGGTGAGGTGGGGGGCAGGGAAGGAGGGGGATGTATGGCGGAGTATATGGGGATAGTGTTTGACTTTTTATGTTGTTATTGCAGATGGACGGGCCAGTACGAACGAGGGTGAGGCGGCTGGCGAAGCCAGGGATGAGGAGTTGGCGGAACAACCAGAGCTGTGGATGGAGTCACCGCTGGTACTGGAGGCTAGCGGTGACTTCAGTGGGAAGAGGATCCATTGGAAGGGACATCAACAGGAGTGGTGACGGCTGGCCAGGTAGGAGATATGACTACATTGGCGCAGCTGCTGAGGTTGTTGTCCCCACAAAGGGGAGGGGAGGTGGGAGGGATAGGTAGGGAAGGGGGTGAGAGGGAGGAGAGGAGGGCTAGGGAGCAGAGGGGAATGGATGTGACTGGCTCCACTTCATCACAGGATGCAAGATCTGGACCTGGGACAGGGAGGGAAAGTACCCCCCATAGGAGGCGGGATTCGGCTAGAGGACGCAGGAGGTCCAGGTCAACATTGGGCAGGAGGAGTGGAGGGTTAGATGTGCTATCACCAACATGGGCCAGGGTGGACAGGTCCAGGGACAGGAGCAGGCACGGCAGAGGGAGGTCCCCTGCCAGGAGGGGGCCGGCGAGATGCCTTCTGGAATCAGACAGAGGGGATACGGCCAGGAGACCTGGGGGCCCCAGCCAGGACAGGAGTACTAGGATGGAAACAGGGGTTGCGGACGAAGGATGGAGAGAAGGACCGGCAGCAGAAGGGCAGTGGGCAGGTGAGGCGACTGGTCTGCTTCCTAGTGTGGATGGTGCTTTGACTGGAGAAAGAGAGGTGTTGTTAGCGGGGTTGAAAAGTATGATTGCAACTTTGGAGAAGGCCAGAGGGTTGGGGGGATTGCCAGCGGTGGCATGGGTGCAGCCAGGAGGAGAGGGGCAGGTGATAGCCCCACCACCAGGCGGTACGGTGGCTGGGGGGAATGTGGGAACGAGCTGTGGAGGGGACAAATTGAAGGTACTGGAGAATGCTTTGAGGAGACTGTGTCTATGCTCGATTGGGCCGTTGGGTATCCATCTTCCCAGTGAGATGAGGGAGAAGATCTGGAAGAGAGAATTTTTGGAGATTTTATCAGTACTTCCTTTGGATAATGTGCTGGAGATGAAGGAGGACGAAAAGGAGAAGGGGAAGAAGGAGGAGAGGAAGAAACGGTGGAGGAAGCTGCCTAAGACGTTTGGGAACTGGTCGAGGGCATTTTGAATTTTGTCGAGTGTGGTAAGTGAGAAGTTTTTGGAACAGGGGTCGTCCTTGTTTTGTTATTATGATGAAATTGCTAGCGCGTATAGGACGTATGGTGGGATGGCTTGGTGGCGGTATGATGAGAGGATTAGGCAAAGGATGGCGGTGCGGCCAGAGATGCGGTGGGACATGGGCAATTGGCTTGAGATCATGACGCCTCTGCGAGGGAGTCAGTCCTTTCGGGTGGGGGGTCAGGGAGCAGGCAGCGGGGGAACTAGTGGGAGCACATCCACGGCCATCTGAAAGGGCCTGTGTTTTCAGTTCAATGAAGTGAAAAAGTTATGGAGATTAGGCTCTTAATCTGCAAAAGGGATAAAGGTGTGTATGGAAGTCGTTAGCTAAATATGTAGAAAAAATCCCTTAGCCACGGAACCATCCTTTCTCCCTTCACCGGGGTCACCGCTCGTGTTACCAACTTCCCCTGGCTTGAGCCCTTGCTGGGCCTTCTTAAAACATTTTGCGAAGGAATGGATTCCTCCACACCCTGAGCATTCATGCTTATATTTGCATGACGCCCCAAATCTGCACTGTCCTTCATTGAACTGAAGCAAAAAAAGGGGGTTAAATAAACTAGCGCTTAAGAGTTAATATCCCTTGCCTTATTCTCCTACTATCTACTTTCCAGATAGGAAGGTGTATAATGTGAAAAAGTTATGGAGATTAGGCGCTTAATCTGCAAAAGGGATAAAGGTGTGTATGGAAGTCGTTAGCTAAATATGTAGAAAAAACTGGACCTTGGACAGAATAAGTGAAAAATTCTTCTACAATTTATTTTCAAAATAAAAACATGATAATACCAAGATAAAATAAATCACAATCCCTAAGTGTTGCAACACTATATCGATCAATTCATAAAATTTCTAAAATTCAGATATACATTTGTTTCATACACAAATAAAAGGATTTATCTGCTCTTTTGTATCCTTTGTTCAAAGATTTTAGATAGAATGTATTCTTTTATTTCAACACAATTAATAATATTTGTCTCTATTTGATATTTTATATCTATATTTCATCAACTTTAAAATTACAAATATGTAGCAAAAACTAACAATTAGTTAAAACAATTTAAATGCAAGACTGAATATAAATGGTGTCCCCACAATGGCTATTTACTTATATTGGTTGTAATTTTGTGTATCTAAAAAGTTCATCAAAGCATTTGTAAGTAATTGGAGATAAATTACTGAGGGCTGTGTTCTTTATCCTTATATTTATGTTGTGATATATTACGGTTTCACAGTTACCTCTTTGTATCCTCAGTGAGCTTAATTTGTAGAAAAGGAATGTTCCAAACAGTGTTTAGGGGTGATTTTCTTACCCTCTCTTGTGAGCTGTTACTACTCACGGCTTCCCGGCGGTTCCTATGTGTCCTCAGTTTGACTCTCAGACAAGGGGTTCCGGTAGGTAATTTTCTTTGTGTTACCTTGTCACTGGTCTTTGTAGAAGTGCTCTGATTACAGCACCAAACTGTAGACAATCCTTTTGTTTCTGTAACTTGCGCAAGTTAGCTTTTGTGTTTGTAGTTCCTCAATCTCCTGCACTTAAGTACTTCTGTACGCAGGAAAAAAACAGGCTTTTTCTTTCTTGGTGTTCACACAGATATCAACATGTTTCGCCAGCAACCCTGGCTTTGTCAAGATAAAGTGTGATCACACCTTACACCTTTATATAGCACTGACTTGATTTCCATTGGTCCATTCACTGAATAAGAAATAAAAAGTTAGAAAACAAAATAGGGTATTTGAACAAAAGGACTCTAGGACCCAGTGGAAAAGAGAAACAGAAACAGTGAATGGACCAATGGAAATCAAGTCAGTGCTATATAAAGGTGTAAGGTGTGATCACACTTTATCTTGATAAAGCCAGGGTTGCTGGCGAAACATGTTGATATCTGTGTGAACACCAAGAAAGAAAAAGCCTGTTTTTTTCCTGCGTACAGAAGTACTTAAGTGCAGGAGATTGAGGAACTACAAACACAAAAGCTAACTTGCGCAAGTTACAGAAACAAAAGGATTGTCTACAGTTTGGTGCTGTAATCAGAGCACTTCTACAAAGACCAGTGACAAGGTAACACAAAGAAAATTACCTACCGGAACCCCTTGTCTGAGAGTCAAACTGAGGACACATAGGAACCGCCGGGAAGCCCTGAGTAGTAACAGCTCACAAGAGAGGGTAAGAAAATCACCCCTAAACACTGTTTGGAACATTCCTTTTCTACAAATTAAGCTCACTGAGGATACAAAGAGGTAACTGTGAAACCATAATATATCACAACATAAATATAAGGATAAAGAACACAGCCCTCAGTAATTTATCTCCAATTACTTACAAATGCTTTGATGAACTTTTTAGATACACAAAATTACAACCAATATAAGTAAATAGCCATTGTGGGGACACCATTTATATTCAGTCTTGCATTTAAATTGTTTTAACTAATTGTTAGTTTTTGCTACATATTTGTAATTTTAAAGTTGAGGAAATATAGATATAAAATATCAAATAGAGACAAATATTATTAATTGTGTTGAAATAAAAGAATACATTCTATCTAAAATCTTTGAACAAAGGATACAAAAGAGCAGATAAATCCTTTTATTTGTGTATGAAACAAATGTATATCTGAATTTTAGAAATTTTATGAATTGATCGATATAGTGTTGCAACACTTAGGGATTGTGATTTATTTTATCTTGGTATTATCATGTTTTTATTTTGAAAATAAATTGTAGAAGAATTTTTCACTTATTCTGTCCAAGGTCCAGTTTTTTCTACATATTTAGCTAACGACTTCCATACACACCTTTATCCCTTTTGCAGATTAAGCGCCTAATCTCCATAACTTTTTCACTTTATACACCTTCCTATCTGGGAAGTAGATAGTAGGAGAATAAGGCAAGGGATATTAACTCTTAAGCGCTAGTTTACTTAACCCCCTTTTTTTGCTTCAGTTCAATGAAGGACAGTGCATATTTGGGGCGTCATGCAATTATAAGCATGAATGCTCAGTTTGTGGAGGAATCCATTCCTTCGCAAAATGTTTTAAGAAGGCCCAGCAAGGGCTCAAGCCAGGGGAAGTGGGTAACACGAGCGGTGACCCCGGTGAGGGGAGAAAGGATGGTTCCGTGGCTAAGGGATTACGCCAGTAGGAAGGGGTATGCGGGGGATGCTGATTTATTGTTGATGGGTTTTAGTTCAGGCTTTGTTATTCCATTTAAGTAGCAGGAGGGGGGCGTTTTTGGGGGTAATTTAAAATCGGCCAGGGAGTTCCCAGCGGTGGTAAGAGAGAAATTGCTAAAAGAAATGGCTTTGGGGAGAATGGCGGGGCCGTTTGAGGGTCCACCATTGGTGGGGTTGCGGATTTCTCAATTAGGGGTGGTACCTAAAAAAGGGGCTGGGCAGTTCCGTATGATCAATCACCTCTCGCACCCTAAAGGGTTGTTGGTCAACGACGGTATTGATCTGGAACTGGTTTCTTTGAACTATGCTTCGTTTGATAAGGCGGTGGAGCTGGTAAGGGTGGCAGGCCCTGGGACTTTGTTAGCTAAGGCCAACGTGGAGTCTGCATTTAGGTTGTTGCCGGTGCACCCGAGGTGTCACCATTTGTTGGGTTGCTACTTCGAGGGATCGTTTTTCGTTGACCTGTGCCTGCCAATGGGATGCTCCATCTCTTGCTCGTACTTCGAGAAGTTTAGTACATTTGTGGAATGGGTGGTAAAAAAGTGGTCCGGGAAGTCATCGGTGGTTCACTACTTGGATGACTTCTTATTTGTAGGAGCGGCTGGTTCGGGGGTGTGCGAGCAGTTGATGGAGGCCTTCGGGGAGGTTGCAGGGGATTTCAGTATCCTGGTGGCGGCGGATAAGTCAAAAGGGCCCGTAACTTCATTGAGCTTCCTAGGTATTCAGCTGGATACCATCCGAATGGAGTGCAGGCTCCCAGAGGACAAGCTCTGGGACCTCAGAGAGGGGTGGGGAAGGCATTAGCCTCTAAGAAGGTCACACTGCGGCAGTTGCAGTCTTTGCTGGGTAAGCTCAATTTTGCTTGTCGGATTATCCTGATAGGCAGAGTATTTTGCCACCGACTTTCATTGGCGACAGCTGGGGTGAAGGAAACGAGGCATCACATCAGGGTGACTCAGGAAATGAAGGAGGATCTGAGGGTGTCATTACTATATTTGGGGGAGTTCAATGGGAGATTGATCATTCAGGAATGGGGGCATTCGGAGGACAGTTTGTGTTTGTTCACGGATGCATCAGGGGCCCATGGATTCGGGGCTTATTTACAGGGTAAATGGTGTGCGGAGGCGTGGCCTGCCAGTTGGGGGGAGGCGGTCTTAACGAGGAATTTAACATTCTTTGAACTCTTTCCGCTGGTGGTGGCACTGCGGGTATGGCCTCACATTTTGCGGGACAAGAGGGTCAGCTTTCATTCGGACAACTTGGGGGTGGTCATGGCTGTTAACAGACTGACAGCTAATTCACCGCTGGTGGTTAAGTTACTGAGAGTTTTTGTGCTGGAATGCTTGCGAAGCAATGTTTGCTTCAGGGCGGTCCACGTTCCTGGCAAGTTGAATGTTATCGCTGACTCTTTGTTCCATTTTCAGTGGGACTGGTTTCGCATGGTGGCTCCAGATGCGGAGGAGGAAGGGGTTGCCTGCCTGAGGGACCTGTGGAGCTTGGGTGGTCTGGAATAGTCAGTATGGTGCGAGGAGCATTGGCACCGACCACATGGAAGGCGTACTCCCATGTGTGGAAGAAGTGTTATGAATGGGATGGAGGTGTACTGTGGTCAGGAGACAGGAGGAAGCGATTGGGGGCTTTGTTGGCCTGGGTAAAATGGTGGGGAGAGGAGAGGCTGTCAACCTCTGAGATAAGAAAAAGGGTGGCGGCATTAGCCTTCTTGTTTCAGTTGTTGGGGTGGGAGGATCTGACAAAGGTGTTTGTGGTAAGAATGGCAATCAGGGGTCTTTGTCGAGGTAAGGAGCAGAAGGATAGCATGACACCTGTGACGTTTGCAGTGTTGGAAAAAGTGACGGGTTGTTTGAGGGGTTTGTGTTTCTCTAAATTTGAAGAGGTGCTTTTCAAGACAGCATTTGTATTGGCATTTTTTGGGGTATTCAGAGTGTCTGAATTGGTGGGAAAGAACAGGAAGGACGAAGGAGGCCTTAGTATGGAAGAGGTGGTCATGAAGGAAGGTGTGGTGGAGGTGTGGTTGAGAAGATCCAAGACGGATCAGTTGGGAAAGGGTTGTTTGATTAGATTGAGGGAAGTGGGGGGTTGTTGCCCGATAGCTGTGGTACGATCTTTTCTCAGTCTTCGCCCTGTAAGGGGTGCTCCTTTTTTTTATTCACGAGGATGGTTCGGTCTTACCCCGATACCAGTTTATCTTGGTTTTCAGGAAAGCGCTGGAGGTGTTGGGTATGGAGTGTACGGCATTTGGGTCCCATTCATTTTGAATTGGGGCGGCAACTGAGGCAGCGGGGTTATGGACTGGATGTGTTGTTGATTAAGGGGATTGGGAGATGGAAGTCTGAAAGGTACCGGTGGTATGTTAGGCTGGGGATGGAGGCATAATTGGGGAGGGTGGCAGCTGATACAGCTTTATTTTTCTTGACAGGTCCAGTGAGGTGCTGGGTGATCAGGAATTCTTATGTTTATTGGGCCAGGAATGCTGCTGCCGTGAAGGAAGATGGAAGTCAACTGGGATTGCCTATGGAAACAATTGTATTTAAATGGTTCGGAATTAGGGGCATGAAGTGGGGTCAATTGGTGGGGAAGGTGGTAGAGTATGCCAGGTTGTTTTTGCCTCCCCAGATTTTTGGTAGTTCACTTAGGGGGGAAAGAATTAGATTTCATGTCCCAGAAGGAGTTGGTGGACGAGATTAAGAGGGGGACGGATAGGCTGCGGCAGCTCTTTCCTGGTTTGATCATAGTGTGGTCAGAAATTTAAAGCCATTTTTTAACAAATTATCTCACATGATTGTAATGTCTTTTAACTTCAGATGCACTGCCATTTCACGGTTTATTTCTCCCTATTTTAAATTCTGTTTCTGCAAGGAACTAAGATTTCATCTCTGCTTCTACACTGCACTTGAAAGTTGTGCTATTTTAATATATCAAAATTTAGTAAACGTACTTTGTTAATGCTCTCAGCTGCTCCCTAAGCATGACGTACTGTAAACCTCCAAGCTCTTAAATGCCTACAGCAATATTTCCTTCATATAATTTCAGTGTTCCCTGAATAGCAAGTGTAAAGTGATTGCCTCTATAATGGGCAATTGCACTGTGGTCAGGTAGTAAAATACTTCAAACAGGTCATCATAAATATAAAATGAAGCAAACTTAAAGCATAAGGAATGGTACAGGGAATCGGAGTAAATGCATCTAATCAATGCAATGCTCAACATTACATTGCTGAAGGGAACGTGTTTTTGCTTCTTTGAATGGCAACAATTTTTAATGAAAAGAGAAACATCATAATTTCAAATAAATACCATTAGCTTTATAGATAAAATTAGATTTTCTGTTTCCTTGTTAATGCAGCAAATTAACAACCCACTTCAGTAGTGGATTAGATAATATGGACAAATTGTAAATGATCAACAGCACTGTGTATATGTTTTTTTCACATTATTGCCCTAAAGTACCTACTAAATACAATTATAAGTTCATTAACCGCAGGAACTAAGACATTTAAAAGCAATAACGTTGGGATAGTGTAGTCTAAATATGAAAGGATGCACCTTTCTTTTTTTTTTATTTGAAATATAGAGTTTATTCAATATATACATCTGTTATAAAACATATTTCAGTATTTAGTTATCTAAATCTAATTTCCATCTACTGTAAATATATAGAATACTGATTATATATTTAATATTGTTATTTTTATTTAAAATTGCTTGTGTTTTCCTATAAAACATAATTGTATATTTTGAGCCTTTTTGGGGGTAACTGGGTTGGGACCGGTGTTCTCTTCAAGGCTACACTACTTAATGCAGACTGCAAAGTATGGTTCCCTTATTAAAGGGACATTCAACACCGATGAAAACTTTATCCCATACCTTAGATCAAGCAAAAAAAAGAGCCTGCACCGCATCCCATCTTCAATAACGCTAACGTTAGGTGGCTAATCTTCAATGAACATTTAGTTAACAGCGGCAGATATGGCCGCCAAATTCCGCCCCCTGTTACGTAGGAGGTTTCTTGTTTTAAATCCATACTCGTTCACAGGGACACTGTTTTATTTCTAATGCGCACGCTCGCTATTAGAAATAGAGCAGTGTCTCCGTGAACGCGGCTAAAGAATCCAGCCAAGGATTTGATTCGCATTGGATGAAAAGTTAGAGAAGAAGCCTCCTATGTAACAGGGTGAGGAGTTTGGCGGCCATTTCTGCCGTTGTTAACTAAATGTTAATTGAAGATTAGCCACCTAACATTAGTGTTATTGAAGATAGGATGCAGTGCAGGCTCTTTTTTTTGCTTGATCTAAGGTATGGGATAACGTTTTTGTCGGTGTTGACTGTCCCTTTAACCACTGGGCTGCACACAAAATGCAATCTCAAAGGGAACACTGGTAGTTACCCATTGCTGTTTATTCTTTTTTTTTTTTAATTATTTATATTTCTTTTTATTGACATATTATGAATGCCAAAAATGACATTGCTATAATGATACAGAAATAGTAACATGAATACACTATTGTCAATTCAAAATCGGCGCCTTGAGCGAACATATAACCAATTCAACATTTAAAAGCTAGGTCAAGCAATTATAATTTAAGTACTACGAACCTCCACCTCCAAATCCCAACTCCCAAGTCTAAGAACCAACATAATTAGATTGTGTCAGTCCAGAACTCCAACTATCTACTCCTATAGAGTTCCAGCCCCCCCTTTGTTGATGATACTTTAGATATTAAGCAATGCTACCTCACCTTTTATATTGATATTGTCATCTCACATGTATTGCTATATTTCTCAACGTTTGTTACAGTCTTTTTTCTTGCTCCACTACACATAAAGAGAACATGGGGTAGATTTATCATATGTCGAGTGGACATGATTCACTATAGTGAATCTTGTCCGCTCGACATAGCTAAATGCAACAGCATTCTCTGTCCGCATTTACCATTGCACAAGCATTTCTGGTGAAATGCTTGTGCAATGTCGACCCCTGCTCACTGGCGGCCAATCAGCCGCTAGCAGGGGCTGTCAATCATCCTGATCATATCAGATCGGGATGATTTCAATTCACCACCTAAAAGGTGGGGGAAAGGTTAAAGAGCAACTGTCTTAACTTCCATTTCAGGGGAGCCTGAAACAATGGGAGCCTGAAACAATGGGGCTCCGGAGCAGCATCCACTGCTTGATAAATGAAGCCCCATATATTTATTTATATTGCTAAAATCTAATGGGTGGGAAAAATAAAATTTGAGTTGTCCTATTTAATTAAAAAAAGGGTTAATTGAACTATATATAGAGATGAAGTTCTAATAGCTAATGTCCTGGTATCAAGCTTTTTTTTTTTAATGAAATAAGTCATTACAATAATCAAAAACCCTACATGGGGGAACTTCCGGGCAGTGCCCATGATAGGACGCATCACTGCATGCTGCTCATCTGCAATCTTTGCAAATCGCTTGCCACCAACTTTATTCAGAGAAATAACTTGTAGAATCTAACTCTCCTGATGATGGTGTACAAAACAAGCCCACAATCTGTCTGAATTGCTGTTGGCATCAGCGCTCGGAACTGCTACAACATCTAAGCAACAACTATACCCCCGGCGGGGCTCTCTGTGCACTGTCGTTAAGCAGCACTTCTTGTGCCTATTGTTTATTCTCATATATATCCCTCAGATACTAAACTACAGCCAGGTCCTTTCTATCCTGGGGGCAAACATGCAACAACTACATGAAGCAATTGGCTTACTACTAGAAGAGCATTTCTTCAGGCTACATTCTACTGTGGATCGGTGTTTCAACATCACAAAGATGGCTGCTTACAATCCTGCTGTTATTGAAGAGGAAACTAACGTAAAACTTCAATCCCAGCAAGATGCCTGGGCAGTATCTCTTTGCCACCTTCAACCAACAGTATTAGATCACCAGACACTAGAGCCATCCGAAACATCCAGTGACGATGACATTCCTAGCGAGCTCTACCCGGAGAACACCACATTACCAAATCACACAACAGACCCCTGTTATACCAACTGCCGTAATACCACTATCAATAATCTAAAGACGGAGCTTTCGAAGTTACCTCCACTCTACTGGACACGAGGCGGCAGGGCTGCTGATGACTTGGAAGTAGTTTGCATGGAGATTCTGGTCTCTAAGCTCAGAGGGTGTTTTTCCGTGTTTTTGGGACATGTTCCGACTGTGTTTACTGAGGCATAGTGTTCCGGAATTGGTTGAGGATACTGTGCAAGTGGCTGAGGTATGAGAGTCAGTGACAGTGAAGTGTGCGCATTAATATATCTCCAGCCGGACAACTTTGGGAACTGGTATTTTTTTTCTTTCTTTTTTGTTTATTGCTCTCTCTGCTATAGGAACTCTCACTTGAAGCTAAGCCTGACATGCCTATTCCAGCTAACACTCATAGGAACCTTTATGGCGGCATTAGACCCTGTGGTCTGAGAGATGACACATGATTGAGCACTGCTGCATTCTATCCTAGCTTGAGAACTGTGTGTATAACTCTCCACCTTTTATGTTTGCAACTAGGGTATAGATCAACATTTGGACTTAGTGTTTAGACATAATAAGTTTACAATATTTTAACTAATTTTTCCTGCTGAACGTTATAAAGGTTAACTGCACTAAGTTAGGTACCCTGTTCCTGTAAAATAGAGGCCAGTCAAAGCTTTTCCCATAAATATTTTATTGAATAGCCTTTTTCTAAACTTGGATTCTAGGGGCTTACATTTATGATATGTCTATAACTTTTACCCCTATGCATTATACCATTAATGCTGAGCTGTCAGCGGCCGAGACGGCAAAAGTATGCTCACCTTTTTTTTACCACCTCAATATTGGGGGGATTAATATAATATGATATTCCTACATAGCAGATAATACACTTTACTTGCTATATTGATACTGGTTTTACCTTTGCAGAGCTTTTTCTGTACAGCATTACTCTCTTACAAAACTAAATATTTATCTGGCCTCCACTTAATAAAGACACCATAGGTTTCTTAGCTTATCCTTTAAAATAAACTGATTTGGCCCCTATAAATTCATACATTTGGGAAAGTTTTCTAATTAGCCCTAGTGGCAAGCAACCAACTTACCTACATCAAAACAAAACTAGCTTTTCTTATTGTAATGTACCTACTTCCTCATAACATAGATTTCTAGGTCCGCCATAGATATTAAGATATTAATGTATTATGTCTTCTTGTTATTGTTCTTATTGAAGATGTCCAATCACTATAAAACATATTTTTTTTGTAAATATTTAAGAACCTTGGGGTGGCCAACAGTTGTTTATGTCCCTCTGGGTAGTTTAGGTCCATTGAGTCCCCAAATCAGAGTTTGTTATTAAAATGTATAGTGCCTGGCTGTAGATGTTTTCTCAAACGTTAGCATTCACCTAACAGGGATTTGTGTTTTCAAAAACTACAATCTTCTATGGCTTCCGCTCCGAACCTTGACGCACCATCCTCCTCCAGCTTATCTTCGGGTGCCTCTCAAGTTACCACTCGCCCGCCTGCCGCCACCACCAACACTAGCACCACAGCCACTTCACTTGATCAGTCAGAGGAGTTTTATACACATCAGTTGGAAGAAATGAGTGATGAGCAACCATCATTGACAGAGGATTTAGATAACAGTGATATGTCTCAGTCAGGCAGCATTACAGACATTGATGTACGGTGTGATGATGATGATGTTGTACCCGCTGATGCTTCCTTTGTTGATTTGTCAGATACAAGTGAAGCGGTTGATGACGATGCGTCCGTGTATGTCACGTGGGTGCCTGCTAGAAGAAAAGAAGAACAGGGGGAAAGTTCAGATGGGGAGACAGAGAGGAGGAGATGAGCTGGAAGCAGGGGGAGGTCATCGCAAGGAGCTAGTGGCACAATCAGACAGCATACATTGGCACCCGGGGTCAGCCAGACAGCACGCCAATCAACGCATACTGTTGCCACCACCAGAATGCCGTCATTGCAGATCTCAGCAGTGTGGCATTTTTTTTTTGTGTGTCTGCCTCTGACAACAGCGATGCCATTTGCAACCTGTGCCAAAAGAAACTGAGTCGTGGGAAGTCCAACACCCACCTAGGTACAACTGCTTTGCGAAGGCACATGATCGCACATCACAAACGCCTATGGGATCAACACATGAGAAGAAGCAGCACACAAACTCAAAGCCGCCATCCTCCTCCTGGTCCATCATCTTCAGCCACGTCAACCACTGCTGTCCTCCTTGCCCCCTCTCAACCATCCGCCACTCCGTCTCTCTTCCAGAGCAGTTCCTGCTCATCTGCCCACAGTCAGGTGTCTGTCAAGGACATGTTTGAGCGTAAGAAGCCAATGTCACAAAGTCACCCCCTTGCCCGGCGTCTGACAGCTGGCTTGTCTGAACTCTTAGCCTGCCAGCTTTTACCATACAAGCTGGTGGAGTCTGAGGCGTTCAAAAAATTTGTAGCTATTGGGACACCGCAGTGGAAGGTACCCGGCCGAAATTTCTTTGCACAAAAGGCAATCCCCAACCTGTACTCAATTGTGCGAAAGGAAGTAATGGCATGTCTGGCACACAGTGTTGGGGCAAGGGTCCATCTGACCACTGATACCTGGTCTGCAAAGCATGGTCAGGGCAGGTATATCACCTACACTGCGCATTGGGTAAACCTGCTGACTGCTGCCAAGCATGGAATGCATGGCTCTGCAGAGGAGGAGTTGATGACACCGCCAGGACTTGCAGGCAGGCCTGCTGCCACCTCCTCTACTCCTCCTACTCCATCCTCTTCCATAGCCTCCTCATCTGAGTCCTCTTCTGCTGCTGCGTCAATGGCACCCCCCAGCTCCCCATGTACTATTCCACATCCCAGATATGGCAGTGTCATGCCGTCTTGGGGTTGACTTGCCTGAAAGCAGAGAGTCACACCGGACCAGCACTCCTGTCCGCCCTGAACGCACAGGTGGATCAGTGGCTGATTCTGCACCAACTGGAGATCGGCAAAGTGGTTTCTGACAATGGAAGTAATTTGGTGGCGGCATTGAAATTGGACAAGTTGACACATGTGCAGTGCATGGCACATGTGTGTAATCTGATTGTACAACGCTTTGTGCATAAGTACCCAGGCTTACAAGACATCCTGAAGCAGGCCAGGAAGGTGTGTGGCCATTTGAGGCGTTCCTAGACGGCCATGGCACACTTTTCCAATATCCAGTGGTGAAACAACATGCCAGTGAGGTGCTTGATTTGCGACAGCCCGACACGTTGGAATTCAACTCTCCTAATGTTCGACCGCCTGCTCCAACAAGAAAAAGCAGTTAACGAGTATTTGTATGACCGGGGTGCTAGGACAGCATCTGCGGAGCTGGGAATTTTTTTTGCCATGTTACTGGACGCTCATGCGCAATGCCTGTAGGCTCATGCGTCCTTTTGAGGTGGTGACAAACCTAGTCAGTCGCACCGAAGGCACCATCAGCGACATCATACCATTTGTTTTCTTCCTGGAGGGTGCCCTGCGAAGAGTGCTGGATCAGGCCGTAGATGAGCGTGAAGAGGAAGAGTTGTGGTCACAATCGCCACCAGAAACAGGCTTATCAGCATCGCTTGCTGGACCAGCGGCAATGCTGGAAGAGGATTGTGAGGAAGAGGAGTCAGAGGAGGAATGTGGCTTTGAGGAGGAGGAGGAAGACCAACCACAACAGGCATCCCAGGGTGCTCGTTGTCACCTATCTGGTACCCGTGGTGTTGTATGTGGCTGGGGGGAAGAAGATACCTTCAGTGAGATCACTGAGGATGAGGAACGGGACATGAGTAGCTCGGCATCCAACCTTGTGCAAATGGGGTCTTTCATGCTGTCGTGCCTGTTGAGTGACCCTCATATAAAAAATCTGAAGGAGAACGACCTGTACTGGGTGTCCACGCTACTAGACCCCCGGTATAAGCATAAAGTCGGAAAGGATGCAGCAGTTCCAATATAAATTAAAAAGTATGCTTTACACAGCGTATAAGGGTGATGTCACAGCACAACGGGAATCTAACAGGGGAAGAGGTGAAAGTTATCCTCCGACTCCCACGACCATGCCGGCAAGGACAGGACGCTTTACAGACGTGTTGTTTATGGAGGACATGAAGAGCTTTTTAACTCCTATGCATCGCCACAGCCCTTTGGGGTCCACCCTCAGAGAACGACTCGACTGACAGGTAGCAGACTACCTCGCCTTAACTGCAGATCTCGACACTCTGAGGAGCGATTAACCCCTTGACTACTGGGTGTGCAGGCTTGACCTGTGGCTTGAGCTATCCCAATTTGCGATAGAACTTCTGGCCTGCCCCGCTTCAAGTGTCCTGTCAGAAAGTACCTTCAGTGCGGCAGGAGGTATTGTCACTGAGAAGAGAAGTCGCCTACGTCAAAAACGTCTAGATTACCTCACCTTTATTAAGATGAATGAGGGATGGATCCCGAAGGGACTGACATTGGGCGATACATTAGAGTAAAAAAGGCCTGATGAGATGAGCTGCCTTGGGCTAAAAATGGTCCAAACGCTGCTGTATTTTATCTTCGAATGCAGGATGACTTGTGTGACTTATCCGCCACCAACTAGGGTTCAAGCCGCAATGTTTTAGGGCACTTTCTGCCTGGGAAACAAACATCAATTTTTCTGGCCGCTGCTACAGCAGCGGCTGCAACAATACCTAATTTTTCAGGCATGTGTACATGCCAAATTTTTCTGGCCTCTGGTGCTGCACTGTGGCTTCAAAAACCAAACCAAAAAAAAGGCACGTAACAGGGATTAAACTGATAGGAATAGTACTACTTAACACACCACTCCTCTCTGGTGGCACATTAGATTGCACGTGCAGTGCCCCAAATTTGAAGTAGGAGGACCGACCCAGCATCTTTTTCCATCTCCCGGTTCCTAAAATCCATGCCATATAAACGTCCCCTGATAGGGGACGTAAGAGGGATTAAACTGATAAGAATAGTACTACTTAACACACCACTCATATCTGGTGGCACAGTAGATTGCACGCGCAGTGCCCCAAATTTGAAGTAGGAGGACCGACCAAGCATCGTTTTCCATCTCCCGGTTCCTAAAATCCATGCCATATACACGTACCATGGCACCGCAACTGCCTCTGGGAACCTTACCATGGGTCCCAGTAAGCACGTCTTGTATTTCTCTGTCTGGGAAATTATCTATCTTTCAAATTTATCTATCAAATCTATCTCTATCTATCTATCTATCGTATCTATCAAATGTATCTATTGCATCTATTGATCTATCTATCTAATCTATGTATCTATCTATCAAATCTATCTCGTGCCGGACTGTTATCTGACAGCCACTTGTGTTTCAGCCAAATGTCCGTCTGCCAAATGTCTGTCGGCTAAAAGTCCAGACACGATTGCAAGCGCAGTGCCCCAAATTTGAAGTAGGAGGACTGACCAAGCATCTTTTTCCATCTCCCGGTTCCTAAAATCCATGCCATATACTTGTCCCCTGATAGGGGACGTAACAGGGATTAAATTTATAAGAATAGTACTACTTAACACACCACTCATATCTGGTGGCACAGAAGCTTGCACGCGCAGTGACCCAAATTTGAAGTAGGAGGACCGACCAAGCATCTTTTTCCATCTCCCGGTTCCTAAAATCCATGCCATATATACATCCCCTGATAGGGGACATAACAGGGATTAAAATGATAAGAATAGTACTACTTAACACGCCACTCATATATGGTGGCACAGTAGATTGCATGCGCAGTGTCCAAATTTGAAGTAGGAGGACCGACCAAGCATCTTTTTCCATCTCCTGGTTCCTAAAATCCATGCCATATACACGTCCCCTGATAGGGGACATAACAGGGATTAAACTGATAAGAATAGTACTACTTAACACACCACTCATATCTGGTGGCACAGTAGATTGCACGCGCAGTGCCCCAAATTTGAAGTAGGAGGACCGACCAAGCATCTTTTTCCATCTCCCGGTTCCTAAAATCCATGCCATGTACATGTCTCCTGGCGCCGCAACTGCCTCTGGGAACCTTACCATGGGTCCCAGAATGCACGTCTTATAATTCTCTGTCTGGGAAATTATCTATCTATCAAATCTATCTATTTATCTATCAAATCTATCTATCTATCAAATGTATCTATTGCATCTATTGATCTATCTATCAAATGTATCTATCTATCTATCAAATCTATCTATCTCGTGGCCGGACTGTTATCTGACAGCCACTTGTGTTTTGTCCAAATGTCCGTCGGCCAAATGTCCATCGGCCAAATGTCCGTCGGCTAAAAATCCAGCCACAATTGCACGCGCAACGCAGAGAGAGGAGTCTGAAGAAGAGGAGTCAGAGGAGGAAGGTGGCTTTGAGGAGGTGGAAGACCAAACACAGCAGGCGTCCCAGGGGGCTTGTTGTCACCTTTCGGGGACCCTTGGTGTTGTACATGGCTGGGTGGAGGAAGAGACCTTCAATGACATCAGTGAGGACAAGGAATGGGACATGGCTAGCTTGGTATCCAATCTTGTGCAAATGGGGAGTTTGCGGTAGTGCAAATGGACTGTTTGCGGTGCGTTAAACGAGGAGTTTGGTCTGTCACTGTGAAGCGGGCGTAACCCTTACACTACCTGATCGATACAACATCATACCTGATGTTTTAAAGCACGTTATTCCAAACAATTTAGGAATGTTAGGTGATGTATGCCCTTTATGGATTAAAACCAGACTCTGCATCAACTATGTTATTTTACGTGGGAGTTTTGCCATGGATCCCCCTCCGGCATGCCACAGTCCAGGTGTTAGTACCCTTGAAACAACTTTTCCATCACTATTGTGGCCAGAAAGAGTCCCTGTGGGTTTTAAAATTTGCCTGCCTATTGAAGTCAATGGCGGTTCGCCTGGTTTGCCCGTTCGTGAACATTTGCAGAAGTTCGTGTTCGCCGTTCGCGAACGGAAAATTTTAAGTTTGCGACATCGCTATTCAATACCCACATTGGTGCAAATAGTTATATGGTTTATTGACAACTCTGCAATAGACCCCTTACTCAAATATTGGGGGCTCTCTTTTAAATCACATGTGGACATGTAAAAGCAATTATAGGAACTTCCAGTAGTTGGGCTAATGAGCTGGTGATAGAGCTTTGGAGCATTGCATCCATAGAGCTGCATCCACACGAAGGCTTAAACTCTACTGAAATCTGCCATACACATGGTGGTCTTCTCAGGAATGTGATGTGTGCAGAATGAGGAAAGAGTGGAGCCCTGAAACAAAGAGTGGAGCCCTGAAACAAGCCAGACTGCATCCATTGAGTAGGACCACAGCAACCACATTCATATATTGCTACACAGAGGATTTGGGTTTACATTGCAGCATTGTGGATTTCGGTGATCAAATGTCTACCGATGGGGCTGAGGTGTGGGCAGCACAATTTCTAGCAACATTAGAGACAGCCTATGAACTCTGCTTAACCAAAAGAGAGACAATTCCCTCATTGCTCAACAGTGTCTGTCCCCCAGAGATTTATTATAAGTTCATTTGGTTAACATTACAACAGGCTTCACCTGGAAAGACCAGAAATGTTGGGTTATACCAGAAACACAGACCTAGAACACTAGCGATGACTACTGAAACTAAGAATGCTGTATACCCCTGTTGAAACCAGGAAAAAGTCTTGCACTGCTAAGACCAAGAACAGATGCTGGAACTACTGATCTAATTAATTAGTGATGTCTTTGTGTGTAATTCAGAAGTAAAGTTTTTCTTTTGTAGTGCACTGCACACAGTGTAACAGCCTAGTACTGTCAGGACATTCATTTTTTTGCCGCAAAGGAGGTATTTGTGTTCATTTTTATTGTTAATTCTGATTCTGAGTATCAGCTTTAACATTTAATTCTAATTGCAATGCGGGCTTCTGTCTGAGCCTGCCTTTGCGCTACAGGCTAGGTTTTTTTCATTTAGCGACATACCTTACATTTACATTTTTTATTTATAAACACCTAGATTACGAGTTTTGGGCTAAACAGGGTGCGAAAATAACACCAATAAATTTGCGTTATTGCACTCTCCATAGCGCTGCCATTAAGAGTTACTGAAAAGCCTCCTTGTGCCGTGTGTTATGGTGCATTAAGCTCCATACCGCACAAAAGCCAAGGGCTGAGTTTACGTGCTCATGCACGTTTTTCCCCATAGACATCAATGGGGAGAGAGTGTTAGAGAAAAAACAAACACCTGGAATAGAGGAATTGAGACTTTCAATAACGCAACTCCATTGATGTCTATGGGGAAAAGAAAGTTAAGTTTAAACCTAACACCCTAACATAAACCCCTAGTCTAAACACCCATAATCCTCCGCCTCCGACATCGCCGGCATAAAAAAAAGTTATTAACCTCTATTCCGCTGCTCCTCTACATCACCGACACTAATAAAAGTTCTTAATCCCTATTCTGCTGCTCCCCTACATCGCCGACACTAATAAAGCTATTAACCCCTAATCCACCGCCCTAACATTGCCGACACCTTAATAAACCTTTTAACCCCTAAACTGCCACCCCCAACATCACCAACACTATAATAAAGTATTAACTCCTAAACCTCCAGCCCTCACATCGTAACTACTAAACTAAACCTATAAACCACCGCCCCCTCACATCGCAAAACACAAAATTAAACTATTAACCCCTAAACCTAACACCCCCCTAGCTTTAAATTAAACATACAATATAACTATCTTTAAAAAAATAAAAAAACTTACCTGTGAAATTAAAAAAACTAAGTTTAACCTATAAATTAACCTAACCTTAACATAACTATTCTAATAAAATAAAAAAAACTACCAATTAAAAACCTAAAATTACGAGAAAAAAAAAATCAAAAAAATCTAACATTACAAAAATAAACACTAAATTACGAAAAATAAAAACTTTTAAGATTACAAAAAATAATAAACAAAATAATCAAAATTAAAAAGAATTACACCTAATCTAATAGCCCTATAAAAATAAAAAAGCCCCCCCAAAATAAAAACACCCCCTAACCTACAATAAACTACCAATAGCTCTTAAAAGGGCCGGTTGTAGGGCATTGTGGGAAGTCAAAAAGCATTTTTACCTTAAAAATTACTAAATCCCCCCTAAAAGTAACCCCACCCCCCACCCAACCAACCCCCCAAAATAAAAAACCTAACTCTAAAAAATCCTAAATTACCCATTGAAATCCATTGTTTAAATCAGCCAATAGGATTTCAGTAGCTCCCATCATATTAGCTGTTTTGAATCATGAGTAGATTATATGGGGTTAGTGTTAGTTTTTTTTTTTTCCTTCATTTTTTTTTTTTAGATTAGGGGTTTTTGAAATGCCCTATTAGGGGCAATGGGTAGTTTAGGATTTTTTTTTAGACTTAGGTTTTTTATTTTAGGGGTTGGTTGGGTGGTGGGTTTTATTGTTTTTTTCTAGGTAAAATAGCTTTTTAACTTACAAAAGGCCATTTTATTGTAGGTTAGGGGGTGTTTGTATTTTCAGGGAACTTTTTATTTTTATAGGGTTATTACATTAGGTGTAATTGTTTTTATTTATGATAAGTTTGTTTATTATTTTTTGTAATCTTAGAGTTTTTTTATTTTTCAGAATTTCGTTTTATGATTTTTTGTAATTTTAGATTTTTTAATTGGTAGTTTTTTTATTGTATTAGAATATTTATGTTAGGTTAATTTATAGTTTAAATTTAGCTTTTTTTTAATTTCACAGATACGTTTTTATTTATTTTAAGATAGTTATATTGTAATTTTAATTTAAAGTTAGTGGGGTGTTAGATTTAAGGGTTAATAGGTTAATTTAGTGTTCTGTGATGTAGGGGGCTGGTGGTTTAGGGGTTAATAAGTTTAATTTAATAGTTACAATGTGGGGGCTGGAGGTTAAGGGGTTAATATATTTAGTTTATTAGTTACAATGTGGGGGGCTGGAGGTTTAGGGGTTAATACTTTATTATAGTGTTGGCGATGTGGGGGGCCGGCGGTTTAGGGGTTAATAGGTTTAGTTTGTGTTGGTGATGCAGATTAGGGGTTAATAGATTTATTTAATAGTCGCAATGTGGTGTGGGGTTAATAGGTTTAATGTAGTGTTTGCGATGAGGGAGGGTGGCGGTTTAGGGGTTAATAGGTAGTTTATGGGTGTTAGTGTACTTTGTAACATTTTAGTTATGAGTTTTGTGAAACATTTTTGTTACACAAAATTCAAAACTGCTGGTCTCAGATGGCAGTATGGATCATTTCGGTATAGGCTAACACAAACATTTTAGCCAGACCGCACAACCTGTAGTAGGGCACTATGGAAAATCCCATACTCAAACGTCATTTTTTTGAGTGCAGAATAGACGTTGGTTTACAAGCTAAAATGCTTGCAGTATATCTATACCGCCGTGACTCGTAATTTCTGTTCCCGGCCATTACACGCGCAATGGACAATTTTTCAGCAGTATAGCTGTACCGCAAAACTCGTAATCTAGCCTGAAAGAAAGTAGTACTGCTATGATTTATGTATTTTTTATTGGAAGGGGGTACATAGTGGGCTCCTGTCTTTGCTCTATAGATGAGGCTTGGTTGTTAGGCAGCATATCTTTCATTTTTTTTTTTATGAAATAATTTTAATGATCTATTACACACAGTGCATTTATATAGTAGTACTGTTAAAATTGTAGTACATTTTGTATTGCAGTGGGGTCACTTAGTGGGCTTCTGCCTTTGAACTATAGGTTAGGCTTTGTCATCTAGTAGTATTCTCTTTTACGGCTAGATTACGAGTTGTGCGTTGGGGTAAAAAAGCAGCGTTAAGAGGTCCGCTGGTATAACGAGACTTGAATGTTTAGGGTCACCACACACTTCTTTGGCCTTACCGCAAAACGACTTACGCAAACTTCATAAAGTCATTTTCTATGGGACCTCCATAGCGCCGTTATTATAAGTCTGTCCTGGGAGGCCAAAAAGTGAGCGGTACACCCTCTACCTCCAATAGTCCATTTAAAAGTCAGTAGTTATCAGTTTTATGGTACAACGCCGTAACATAAAAGCATAACTAAAGTGCTAAAAAGTACACTAACACCCATAAACTACCTGTTAACACCTGAACCAAGGCCCTCCCGCATCGCAAACACTATAATAAAAATTTTAACCTCTAATCTGCTGCCCCGGACAACGCCGCAACCTACTTTATATTTAGGAACCCCTAATCTGCTACCCCCAACATTGCCGACACCTACATTATATTTATTAACCCATAATCTGCCACCCTCAACATTGCCGACACCTACATTATAATTATTAAAACCTAATCTGCCGCTCTGGACACCGCCGCCACCTACATTATATGTATTAACCCCTAATCTGCTGCCCCCAACATCGCCAAAACCTATATACTATTTATTAACCCCTAATCTGCCGCCCCCAACGCCGCCGCCACTATATTAAAGTTATTAATCCCTAAACCTAAATCTAACCGTAACACCCCCTAACATAAATATAATTACAATAAATCTAAATAAATATTACTATCATTAACTAAATTATTCCTATTTAAAACTAAATACTTAACTGTAAAATAAACCCTAAACTAGCTACAATATAACTAATAGTGATGTCACAAACTTAATTTTAAAAATTAAAATTTTCCGTTCGCGAACAGCGAATGCGAATGTCCGCAAAAGTTCTCGAACGGGCGAACCGGGCGAACGGCCGTTGACTTCAATAGGCAGGCGAATTTTAAAACCCACAGGGACTTTCTGGCCACAATAGTGATGGAAAAGTTGTTTCAAGGGTACTAACACCTGGACTGTGGCATGCCGGAGGGGGATCCATGGCAAAACTCCCACATAGTTGATGCAGAGTCTGGTTTTAATCCATAAAGGGCATAAATCACCTAACATTCCTAAATTGTTTGGAATAACGTGCTTTAAAACATCAGGTATGATGTTGTATCGATCAGGTAGTGTACGGGTTACGCCCGCTTCACAGTGACAGACCAAACTCCCCGTTTAACGCACCGCAAACAACCGCAAACAGTCCATTTGCACAACCGCAAACTCCCCATTGGCACAAGGTTGGATACCAAGCTAGCCATGTCCCGTTCCTTGTCCTCACTGATGTCATTGAAGGTCTCTTCCTCCACCCAGCCACGTACAACACCAAGGGTCCCCGAAAGGTGACAACAAGCCCCCTGGGATGCCTGCTGTGTTTGGTCTTCCACCTCCTCAAAGCCACCTTCCTCCTCTGACTCCTCTTCTTTAGACTCCTCTCTCTGCTTTATTATAAGGTGTGTTAAGTAGTACTATTCCTATCAGTTTAATCCCTGTTATGTCCCCTATCAGTGGACGTGTATATGGCATGGATTTTAGGAACCGGGAGATGGAAAAAGATGCTTGGTCGGTCCTCCTACTTCAAATTTGGGGCACTGCGCGTGCAATCTAATGTTGCACCAGATAGGAGTTGTGTGTTAAGTAGTACTATTCCTATCAGTTTAATCCCTGTTATGTGCCTTTTTTATTGGTTTGGTTTTTGAAGCCACAGTGCTGCATCAGAGGCCAGAAAAATTAGGCATGTACACATGCCTGAAAAATTAGGTATTGTTGCAGCCGCTGCTGTAGCAGCGGCCAGAAAAATTGATATTTGTTTCCCAGGCAGAAAGTGCCCTAAAACATTGTGGCTTGAACCCTAGTTGGTGGCGGATAAGTCACGCAAGTCATCCGGCATTCGAAGATAAAATACAGCAGCGTGTGGACCATTTTTAGCCCAAGGCAGCTCATCTCATCAGGCCTTTTTTACTCGAATGTATCGCCCAATGTCAGTCCCTTCAGGATCCATCCCTCATTCATCTTAATAAAGGTGAGGTAATCTAGACTTTTTTGACCTAGGCGACTTCTCTTCTCAGTGACAATACCTCCTGCTGCACTGAAGGTCCTTTCTGACAGGACACTTGAAGCGGGGCAGGCCAGAAGTTCTATCGCAAATTGGGATAGCTCAGGCCACAGGTCAAGCCTGCACACCCAGTAGTCAAGGGGTTCATCACTCCTCAGTGTCGAAATCTGCAGGTAAGGCGTGGTAGTCTGCTACCTGTTGGTCGAGTCGTTCTCTGAGGGTGGACCCCGAAGGGCTGTGGCAATGCATAGGAGTTAAAAAGCTCTGCATGTCCTCCATCAACAACACGTCTGTAAAGCATCCTGTCCTTGCCGGCGTGGTCGTGGGAGTTGTAGGATTACTTTCACCTCTTCCCCTGTTAGATTCCCGTTATGCTGCGACATCACCCTTAAACACTGTGTAAAGCATACTTTTTAATTTATTTTGGAACTGCTGCATCCTTTCCGACTTGCGGTAATTCGGTAACATTTCAGGCACTTTATGCTTATACCGGGGGTCTAGTAGCGTGGACACCCAGTACAGGTCGTTTTCCTTCAGATTTTTTATACGAGGGTCACTCAACAGGCACGACAGCATGAAAGACCCCATTTGCACAAGGTTGGATGCCGAGCTACTCATGTCCCGTTCCTCGTCCTCAGTGATCTCACTGAAGGTATCTTCTTCCCGCCAGCCACGGACAACACCACGGGTACCAGATAGGTGACAACGAGCACCCTGGGATGCCTGTTATGGTTGGTCTTCCTCCTCCTCCTCAAAGCCACATTCCTCCTCTGACTCCTCTTCCAGCATTGCCGCTGGTCCAGCAAGCGATGCTGATAAGGCTGTTTCTGGTGCTGATGGTGACCACAACTCTTCCTCTTCACGCTCATCTATGGCCTGATCCAGCACTCTTCGCAGGGCACGCTCCAGGAAGAAAACAAATGGTATGATGTCGCTGATGGTGCCTTTGGTGGGACGGACTAGGTTTGTCACTTCCTCAAAAGGACGCATGAGCCTACAGGCATTGCGCATTAGCGTCCAGTAACATGGCAAAAAAATTCCCAGCTCCGCAGAGGCTGTCTTAGCACCCTGGTCATACAAATACTCGTTAATGGCTTTTTCTTGTTGGAGCAGGCGGTCAAACATTAGGAGTGTTGAATTCCAACGTGTTGGGCTGTTGCAAATCAAGCGCCTCACTGCCATGTTTCGCCGCTGGATATCGGAAAAGTGCGCCATGGCCGTGTAGGAATGCCTCAAATGGCCACACACCTTCCTGGCCTGCTTCAGGATGTCCTGTAAGCCTGGGAACTTATGCACAAAGCGTTGTACGATCAGATTACACACATGTGCCATGCACGGCACATGTGTCAACTTGCCCAATTTCAATGCCGCCACCAAATTACTTCCATTGTCAGAAACCACTTTGCCGATCTCCAGTTGGTGCGGAGTCAGCCACTGATCCACCTGTGCATTCAGGGCGGACAGGAGTGCTGGTCCGGTGTGACTCTCTGCTTTCAGGCAAGTCAACCCCAAGACGGCGTGACACTGCCATATCTGGGATGTGGAATAGTACCTGGGGAGTTGGGGTATGCCGTTGATGTGGAGCAAGACGCAGCAGCAGAAGAGGACTCAGCTGAGTAGGTTATGGAAGAGGATGGAGTAGGAGTAGAGGAGGTGGCAGCAGGCCTGCCTGCAAGTCGTGGCGGTGTCACCAACTCCTCCTCTGCAGAGCCACACATTCCATGCTTGGCAGCCGTCAGCAGGTTACCCAATGCGGAGTGTAGGTGATATACCTGCCCTGACCATGCTTTGCAGACCAGCTATCAGTGGTCATATGGATCCTTGCCCCAACACTGTGTGCCAGACATGCCATTTATTCCTTTCGCACAATCGAGTACAGGTTGGGGATTGCCTTTTGTGCAAATAAATTTCAGCCGGGTACCTTCCACTGTGGTGTCCCAATAGCTACAAATTTTTTGAACGCCTCAGACTCCACCAGCTTGTATGGTAAAAGCTGGCGGGCTAAGAGTTCAGACAAGCCAGCTGTCAGACGCCGGGCAAAGGGGTGACTTTGTGACATTGGCTTCTTACGCTCAAACATGTCCTTGACAGACACCTAACTGTGGGCAGATGAGCCGGAACTGCTCCGGAAGAGAGACTAATGATAATGCGGGACGCGATAAGCAATATGGCTGGACCACGCTAACATTAATGCGCAACTTGATAGCACAAGTCCATGATAAATCCCATGGGATAGCATGACTGACATCACCCTAGTGCAACCTATACTTTCAATAGATATTGCGACCACGCTAAATGGCGCTGATATTACAAGTTGAAAGCAATAAGTTGCTCTTGATCGTAAGTCGAAACTATGGTAGAATATTTAGTGCTACTTAAGACCTAAAGTAAAGTGCACAGGTATAAAAAAAATCACGAAACATATCAAAAACATATTAAAATAAACTATTATATATATATATTTATTTATTTTAATAAAAAATATAATTTTAATATTGATATATATAATATATCTTATCCCATTTGGCCAGATGCGGTAACTAACTTCCATTTTTGCTTTTAATCTTAGCTGAGAGATTGTAAGTCAGTTCTGGTCTTTCTTTGTATGCTGTATTAATTTGTTTTGTAATTTTCCCTATGGGCCTTGCACCCAGACCTGTCCGGGGTTAACTGCCTGTGACTCTAGGGACAGTGCAGCTTCCTGAGAGTGCTATTGTGCACCCAGGGCTGTGCATGTTGCAAGGTCATTGGATGTGTACCCAATCCGGTCTAAGAGTACAATCCCCTTCCGTGTTTTGTATATATATATATATATATATATATATATATATATATATATATATATATATATATATATATATATATATATATATATATATATATATATATATATATATATTTACCAAAATACCACCAATATTGAAATTTGAAATATTCATATTTTCATGTCATGTTTGCACACTTCAGAAAATGCGATCTGGATTGTGCACGAGTAGAGTGTTAGGTACACTTCCAATTTTCACTCTCTATTGAAGTCTATGGGGGAATACGCCATTTTTACTCATGTCAGGTTAGTGCGAGGGCAAACCTTTTACTTTCAACTTGAAATACAAGCGCAATCCAACACGTGCAAAAAGCTTACTTCTCACAGTGTTTAGTGCATGTTCAAGAGAGATAAATAGCACACCACTTAATAAGGGAACCTCACCTAGCAGTCTGCATTGTTTGCTAATTGCTCTAATTAACTGTTTCACTGCTGGGTTGTTCACAAAACTGGCGTTAGAGGGAACACTGCTCTAAATGGATCTTCTCTTCTCTCTGCTAAAAATATTGGCCACTACTCTATACTCATCTTACTTGACATCACAGCTGCCTTCAACACAGTTGACCACCCCCTCCTCCTACAGACCCTTTGCTCTTTTGGTCTCTGTGACACTGCTCTTTCCTGGATTCACTCCTATCTTTCTCACAGGTAATTTTCTGTGTCATTTGCAGGCGACTCCTCCTCTCCTATGCCTCTGTCTGTTGGAGTACCTCAAGGATCTGTTCTGGGTCCTCTACTCTTCTCAATCTATACTTCTTCACTGGGTAAACTTATCAACAGTTATGGCTTCAAATATCACCTCTATGCTGATGACACCCAGATCTACCTCTCCCCCCTGCTCTCTCTCCCTCTGTCCTTTCTCATGTCAGCGACTGCTTATCTGGTATTTCTTCCTGGATGGCCTTTCACCCCCTAAAGATTAACATGTCCAAGACTGACCTCCTTCTTATCCCCCCTCAAGCTCTACGCTGACTTGTGTCTTCTCTATCCCTGTTGACGGCATCACCATTTCTCTATCGCCCCAAGTCCTCTGCCTCGGAGTTACACTTGACGCAAATCTATCCTTTGCCCCCCATATCCAATCGCTTTCTACATCCTGCCGCAACCATCTACGCAACATTTTCAAGATTCAACCTTTTCTGTGCGATAACACCACAAAGCAAATAATCCACTCCCTTGTTATTTTCCAACTTGACTACTGCAATAACCTACTTACTGGCCTTCCTCTTTCCCGCCTCTCCCCCCTTCAATCCATCCTTAATGCCTCTGCCAGGCTGATCCACCTTTCCCGTCACTCTGTATCTGCTGCACCTCTCTGCGAGTCCCTTCATTGGCTCCCCATACACAGCAGAATAAAATTCAAAATTCTCACCCTTGCATACAAAGCGCTCACCAACACCGCCCCCCTCTACCTATCCTCTCTAATCAACAAGTATACTCCAGCCCACCCACTAAGATCCAAAAATGACCTGCTCCTTGCATCACCTCCTCTCATGCTAGACTGCAAGACTTCTGTCATGCAACACCTACCCTCTGGAACACTCTCCCTCGTGCTGTCAGGCTTTGCCCTAATATTTCTTCTTTTAAATGATCTCTGAAGACTTTTCTGTTCAGAGAAGTCTACCACCCAACTCAATAATATTTCTCTTACCTAACATTTCCCTCATCTAACTCTGCATTAACATCTTTCTCAAACTTGCAGTCCTCACCTCCTGTTTCTCAACCTCCTACCCTTCTAGATTGTAAGTTCCCACGGGAATAGGGCCCTCGATTCCTCCTTTATGTGTTTGTAAATTCTGTCCTGTCTCTTAGAAGTTTTATATTATTGTTTTATTTAAATGAACTGTATCTATGGACAGCGCTGCGGGATATGATGGCGCTTCATAAATAAAGTATAATAATAATAAACAACATATTTATATAAAATAGTCATATCACCTATCATGTGCTTCATTTCTAGAGTACAAAGACCCTATTTGCTAGCCCTTCTTATAGTTTAAAACCTTTATTTACCTTATTCATTTTGTAGCTCTCCTCTGAATCCTTTCTTGTTCTGGTTGTATACAACAAGAGATATGACTAAATACTAGCAATCTGTTTTTATTCACGTGTAACAGTAAAAGATTATAATCAGTTTAATCTCTGTACTAGCTGGTTGAATGCATCTTTGTTTAATGCAAATTAATCAAGGGATTTTATTTTATGTAATATGTTAAAGAGGTAATACATAATAGAATTGTTAAAGGGTCACAATAGATGCTTGTTCAGCTGCTAAACAAATGTTTTATTGGATAGAGACAAAAGGTAATAGGGTTTATTGAGTACTCTCATATAAACACCATACCTGCTCAGATACCTGATAGTAGCATTTTCATTTTTTAAGGGACAATCAAATCAAATTAAACGTTCATGATTCAGATAGGGCATGCAATTTTAAACTTTCAATTTTACTTTTATCATCAAATTTGCTTTGTTCTCTTGGTATTCTTAGTTGAAAGCTAAACCTATGTAGGCTCATATGCTAATTTGTAAGCCATTGAAGAACTCCTTTTGTCTCAGTGCATTTTGACAGTGTTTCACAGCTAGACACTGCTAGTTCACGTGTGTCATATAGATAACATTGTGCTGACTCCTGTGGAGTTATTTATGAGTAAGCAGTGATTGACTAAAATGCAAGTCTATCAAATGAACTGAGATAAGGAAGCAGTCTGCTAAGGCTTAGATACAAGGTATTCGCAGAGTTAAAAAGTATATTAATATAACCGTGTTGGTTATGCAAAACTGGGGAATGGGTAATAAAGGGATTATCTATCTTTTCAAACAATAAACATTTTCAAGTAGGCTGTCCCTTTTAAGAACCAAAGGTTTAAAATGGGTTTGCAAAGTAAAAGGAGACTACTGAGCAAATAGAATAAAGTGGTGCTCAAAAGAGATAAAGGTTCGAGCAGGCACAAAATAGCCCTTTTTGTAACTGAGCAGAAATAAGTAATTTGCAGTGATCCAGTGCTTAAAGCAGTTCTCTGAGTGTTCAGAGAGGATTCTTCACCAATGGGCTTGATTTATCCTCTGGACGTCACTAAATGCGGACAGTATATGCTTGTGCAATGCCACCCCCTGCTTACTGGTGGCCAATCAGTCTCTAGCAGGGGCTGTCAATTATCTTGGGCGTATCATATCAGGATGATTTCTACCCCTTCTCTTTTGTCTACTTCTTTAGCTGGAGCTCTAATGGAGATGCCTTTTAAAGGGACAGTAAACAACTTGTGGTTACAAGACATTTCTGTTTTGTTGCTATAGAATAACATATAAAAATTTGTTTAAAAGCATTGTTTTGTCGTTTTCAGAAAAAGCCAATTAAGGACAGATGTAGCAGTGTTAGCCTTGAGAAGTCACCAGGGTGCATTTCTGGGCATTAGAAATTGCTCAATGTTCAGAGCTAAATTAAATGAAAAGGGGAAAAATAAATAATGGAAATATATTACAATGTTGCTTTGCTTTGCATATATAAACATTTTATATACATGGCTGTTGAATATTTCCTGAAATAAAGGATGTATCTGTGTTCTGTTTGTTCAGGTTTAATCTTGCTTGTCTCCTTCATAAATTAGTTAATGTCTCTTTGTGCTGGGCAGAATGAAATTAATCATTATTCTGTTTTTGTTCATCAGGAAATACCTTCCCCTGCGTTCTAAAAAGAATATTCATTGTTCCTTATTCACTTGGAAGACAATAGAGGTTAATAAGTGCTCCTTATGTATCTGGGAGAAAGTGGTTAAATACTGCTCAGTTGTATGAAATAAGTATGAGACAAATATGATATGAAAAAGGTGGGGGTGACAATGATAGAAGAATTAATGGTGCCTAGTACAGCACAAAATCTATATACACCACTGCCTGTTTTCCACTGCTTCCATACACAATTATAATCAATGTCACATTCATAATCTCATATAAGATCTATTTACTACATGCATAAATAATGAGTATTTTGTGGATTTGGAGCTGTGTTATGTTAATCTGTTCTTCAAAGACACAATACTGTAGACTGAAATGCATATGATATATTTTGTAGATGTATTTTTGTATTTATTAACAAAAATGAGTCTATTCAAAGTGCTGTATTTTGCTAAACATATATTTGTTAATAATAATAATAATAATAATAATAATAATAATAATAATAATAATAATAATATCAGGTAGGGGTATATCCTTATATCCAGACATACAGACCAGTTGGATAAAAAAGGAGCAAAGTAGAATATTTTACCTTTCTACTACGCTATTGATTGTGCAGTGTGCTATTAATATTGCTGGGATTAGGTAGAATTAGAGTGCAAAATGAAATTGCAAGTCCATGGAAAGAAGAATAATTAGAGAATGTTTAGCGCAGCCAACGTCCCATTAGTGCGCCCTACTTCCAATGTGCTAAACATTGCTCATATTACAAGTTTAAAGTTGTGTGCTGTGCTTCAGCGCAATACATAACTGAGCTAAAAAAGACCTAGATTTGGAGTTTGGCGTTAGCCGTGAAAACCAGCGTTAGAGGCTCCTAACACTGGTTTTAGGCTACCGCCGGTATTTGGAGTCACTCAAAATAGGGTCTAATGCTCACTTTTCAGCCGTGACTTTTCCATACCGCAGATCCCCTTACGTCAATTGCGTATCCTATCTTTTCAATGGGATTTTTCTAACTCCGGTATTTAGAGTCGTTTCTGAAGTGAGCGTTAGACATCTAACGACAAAACTCCAGCCGCAGGAAAAAAGTCAGTAGTTAAGAGCTTTCTGGGCTAACGCCGGTTTCTGAAGCTCTTAACTACTGTACTCTAAAGTACACTAACACCCATAAACTACCTATGTACCCCTAAAAAGAGGTCCCCCCACATCGCCAACACTCGAATACATTTTTTTAACCCCTAATCTGCCGACCGCCACCTACGTTATCCTTATGTACCCCTAATCTGCTCCCCCTAACACCGAATCAGAATCAAGTTCAATCCGATTGGCTGATACAATCAGCCAATCAGATTGAGGTTGCATTCTATTGGCTGATCGGAACAGCCAATAGAATGCGAGCTCAATCTGATTGGCTGATTGGATCAGCCAATCGGATTGAACATGATTCTGATTGGCTGATTCCATCAGCCAATCAGAATATTCCTACCTTAATTCCGATTGGCTGATAGAATCCTATCAGCCAATCGGAATTCGAGGGACGCCATCTTGGATGACATCCCTTAAAGGAACCGTCATTTGGCTAGTAGGCGTCTGGAGAAGAGGATGTTCCGCGTCGGAGGTCTGCAAGATGGATCTGGAAGAAAGAAGTTTGAAGATGCAGTTGATAGAAGACTTCATCCGGATCATGGACCTCTTCAGCTCCCGCTTGGATGAAGACTTCATCCGGATCATGGACCTCTTCAGCTCCCGCTTGGATGAAGACTTCAGCCGGATCATGGACCTCTTCAGCCCCCCGCTTGGGCTTGGATCAGGACATCGGAGGAGCTCTTCTGGACAGATCGTTGAACCCGGTGAGGTGAAGACAAGGTAGGAAGATCTTCAGGGGCTTAGTGTTAGCTTTATTTAAGGGGGGTTTGGGTTAGATTAGGGGTATGTGGGTGGTGGGTTGTAATGTTGGGGGGGTATTGTATGTTTTTTTTTTACAGGCAAAAGAGCTGAACTTCTTGGGGCTTGCCCCGCAAAGGGCCCTGTTCAGGGCTGGTAAGGTTAAAGAGCTTTGAACTTTAGTAATTTAGAATAGGGTAGGGCATTTTTTTATTTTTTGTACTTAAGCTAGTTTATTTAATTGTATTTATTTGTAGGAATTGTATTTAATTAATTTATTGATAGTGTAGTGTTAGTTTAATTGTAGGTAATTGTAGGTAGTTTAATTAATTTATTGATAGTGTAGTGTTAGGTTTAATTGTAACTTAGGTTAGTATTTATTTTACAGGTAATTTTGTAATTATTTTAACTATTTTAGCTATTAAATAGTTCTTAAAGGGACATGAGAGCCAATTTTTTTCTTTCGGGATTTAGAAAGAGCATGTCATTTTAAACAACTTTCTAATTTACTTCTATTATCTAATTTGCTTCATTCTCTTGATATCACTTGCTGAAAAGCATATCTAGATATGCTCAGTAGCTGCTGATTGGTTGCTGCACCTAGAGGCCTTGTGTGATTGGCTCACACATGTGCATTGCTATTTCTTCAACAAAGGATATCTAAAGAATTGAGCAAATTAGATAATAGAAGTAAATTGGAAAGTTGTTTAAAATTGCATGCCCTATCTGAATCATGAAAGTTTAATTTTGACTAGACTGTCCCTTTAACTATTTAATAGCTATTGTACCTGGTTAAAATAAATACAAAGTTACCTGTAAAATAAATATTAATCATAAAATAGCTATAATATAATTATAATTTATATTGTAGCTATATTAGGATTTATTTTACAGGTAAGTATTTATCTTTAAATAGGAATAATTTATTTAATAAGAGTTAATTTCGTTAGATGTAAATTATATTTAACTTAGGGGGGTGTTAGTTTTAGGGTTAGACTTAGCTTTAGGGGTTAATACATTTATTAGAGTAGCGGTGAGCTCCAGTCGGCAGATTAGGGGTTAATAATTGAAGTTAGGTGTCGGCGATGTTAGGGAGGGCAGATTAGGGGTTAATACTATTTATTATAGGGTTAGGTCCGGTCGGCAGATTAGGGGTTAATAAGTGTAGGCAGGTGGAGGCGACGTTGTGGGGGGCAGATTAGGGGTTAATAAATATAATATAGGGGTCGGCGATGTTAGCGAAGCAGATTAGGGGTACATAGGGATAATGTAAGTAGCGGCGGTTTACGGAGCGGCAGATTAGGGGTTAATAATAATATGCAGGGGTCAGCAATAGCGGGGGCGGCAGATTAGGGGTTAATAAGTGTAAGGTTAGGGGTGTTTAGACTCGGGGTACATGTTAGAGTGTTAAGTGAAGACGTAGGAAGGGTTACCGCATAGCAAACAATGGGGCTGCGTTAGGAGCTGAACGCAGCTTTTTTGCAGGTGTTAGGTTTTTTTTCAGCTCAAACAGCTCCATTGTTTCCTATGGGGGAATCGTGCACGAGCACATTTTTGAGGCTGGCCGCTTGCGTAAGCAACTCTGGTATCAAGAGTTGAAGCTGCTCTACGCTCCTTTTTTGGAGCCTAACGCAGCCATTCTGTGGACTCTCAATACCAGAGTTATTTTTATGGTGCGGCCAGAAAAAAGCCGGCCGGCTAGATTTGGAGTTTTGTCGGTAACGACCCGAAAAACTAACGCCGGCTTTTTTCTGGCCGCACCATAAAAACAACTCTGGTATTGAGAGTCCACATAAAGGCTGCGTTAGGCTCCAAAAAAAGGAGCGTAGAGCATTTTTAACGCAGCTTCAACTCTCGATACCAGAGTTGCTTACGCAAGCGGCCAGCCTCAAAAACGTGCTCGTGCACGATTCCCCCATAGGATACAATGGGGCTGTTTGAGCTGAAAAAAAACCTAACACCTGCAAAAAACCCGCGTTCAGCTCTTAACGCAGCCCCATTGTTTGCTATGCGGAAACACCTCCTAAGTCTGCACCTAACACCCTAACATGTACCCCGAGTCTAAACACCCCTAACCTTACACTTATTAACCCCTAATCTGCCGCCCCCGCTATCGCTGACCCCTGCATTTTATTTTTAACCCCTAATCTGCCGTTCCGTAAACCGCCGCTACTTACATTATACTTATGTACCCCTAATCTGCTGCCCCTAACACCGCCGACCCCTATATTATATTTATTAACCCCTAATCTGCCACCCACAACGTCGCCCCCACCTGCCTACACTTATTAACCCCTAATCTGCCGAGCGGACCGCACCGCTACTATAATAAAGTTATTAACCCCTAATCCGCCTCACTAACCCTATAATAAATAGTATTAACCCCTAATCTGCCCTCCCTAACATCGCCGACACCTAACTTCAATTATTAACCCCTAATCTGACGACCGGAGCTCACCGCTATTCTAATAAATGTATTAACCCATAATGCTAAGTCTAACCCTAACACTAACACCCCCCTAAATTAAATATAATTTTAATCTAACGAAATAAATTAACTCTTATTAAATACATTATTCCTATTTAAAGCTAAATACTTACCTGTAAAATAAATCCTAATATAGCTACAATATAAATTATAATTATATTATAGCTATTTTAGGATTAATATTTATTTTACAGGTAACTTTGTATTTATTTTAACCAGGTACAATAGCTATTAAATAGTTAAGAACTATTTAATAGCTAAAATAGTTAAAATAATTACAAAATTACCTGTAAAAGAAATCCTAACCTAAGTTACAATTAAACCTAACACTACACTATCAATAAATTTATTAAATAAACTACCTACAATTGCCTACAATTAACCTAACACTACACTATCAATAAATTAATTAAATACAATTCCTACAAATAACAACAATTAAATAAACTAGCTAAAGTACAAAAAATAAAAAAGAACTAAGTTACAAAAAATAAAAAAATATTTACAAACATAAGAAAAATATTACAACAATTTTAAACTAATTACACCTACTCTAAGCCCCCTAATAAAATAACAAAGCCCCCCAAAATAAAAAAATGCCCTACCCTATTCTAAATAACTAAAGTTCAAAGCTCTTTTACCTTACCAGCCCTGAACAGGGCCCTTTGCGGGGCATGCCCCAAGAAGTTCAGCTCTTTTGCCTGTAAAAAAAAAAATACAATACCCAAGCCCCCCAACATTACAACCCACCACCCACATACCCCTAATCTAACCCAAACCCCCCTTAAATAAACCTAACACTAAGCCCCTGAAGATCTTCCTACCTTGTCGTCACCTCACCGGGTTCAACGATCTGTCCAGAAGAGCTCCTCCGATGTCCTGAACCAAGCCCAAGCGGGGGGGCTGAAGAGGTCCATGATCCGGATGAAGTCTTCATCCAAGCGGGAGCTGAAGAGGTCCATGATCCGGATGAAGTCTTCATCCAAGCGGGAGCTGAAGAGGTCCATGATCCGGATGAAGTCTTCTATCAACGGCATCTTCAATCTTCTTTCTTCCGGATCCATCTTGCAGACCTCTGACGCGGAACATCCTCTTCTCCCGACGCCTACTAGCCGAATGACGGTTCCTTTAAGGGACGTCATCCAAGATGGCGTCCCTCGAATTCCGATTGGCTGATAGGATTCTATCAGCCAATCGGAATTAAGGTAGGAATATTCTGATTGGCTGATGGCAATCAGCCAATCAGAATCAAGTTCAATCCGATTGGCTGATCCAATCAGCCAATCAGATTGAGCTCGCATTCTATTGGCTGATCGGAACAGCCAATAGAATGCAAGCTCAATCTGATTGGCTGATTGGATCAGCCAATCGGATTGAACTTGATTCTGATTGGCTGATTGCATCAGCCAATCAGAATATTTCTACCTTAATTCCGATTGGCTGATAGAATCCTATCAGCCAATCGGAATTCGAGGGACGCCATCTTGGATGACGTCCCTTAAAGGAACCGCCATTCGGCTAGTAGGCGTCGGGAGAAGAGGATGTTCCGCGTCGGAGGTCTGCAAGATGGATCCGGAAGAAAGAAGATTGAAGATGCCGTTGATAGAAGACTTCATCCGGATCATGGACCTCTTCAGCTCCCGCTTGGATGAAGACTTCAGCTGGATCATGGACCTCTTCAGCCCCCCGCTTGGGCTTGGATCAGGACATCGGAGGAGCTCTTCTGGACAGATCATTGAATCCGGTGAGGTGAAGACAAGGTAGGAAGATCTTCAGGGGCTTAGTGTTAGTTTTATTTAAGGGGGGTTTGGGTTAGATTAGGGGTATGTGGGTGGTGGGTTGTAATGTTGGGGGGCTTGGGTATTGTATTTTTTTTTTGCAGGCAAAAGAGCTGAACTTCTTGGGGCATGCCCCGCAAAGGGCCCTGTTCAGGGCTGGTAAGGTAAAAGAGCTTTGAACTTTAGTTATTTAGAATAGGGTAGGGCATTTTTTTATTTTGGGGGGCTTTGTTATTTTATTAGGGGGCTTAGAGTAGGTGTAATTAGTTTAAAATTGTTGTAATATTTTTCTTATGTTTGTAAATATTTTTTTATTTTTTGTAACTTAGTTCTTTTTTATTTTTTGTACTTTAGCTAGTTTATTTAATTGCTGTTATTTGTAGGAATTGTATTTAATTAATTTATTGATAGTGTAGTGTTAGCTTTAATTGTAACTTAGGTTAGGATTTCTTTTACAGGTAAATTTGTAATTATTTTAACTATTTTAGCTATTAAATCGTTCTTAACTATTTAATAGCTATTGTACCTGGTTAAAATAAATACAAAGTTACCTGTAAAATAAAGATTAATCCTAAAATAGCTATAATATAATTATAATTTATATTGTAGCTATATTAGGATTTATTTTACAGGTAAGTATTTATCTTTAAATAGGAATAATTTATTTAATAAGAGTTAATTAATTTCGTTAGATTAAAATTATATTTAATTTAGGGGGTTTTAGTGTTAGGGTTAGACTTAGCTTTAGGGGTTAATACATTTATTAGAATAGCGGTGAGGTCCGGTCGGCAGATTAGGGGTTAATAAGTGTAGGCAGGTGGAGGCGATGTTGTGGGGGGCAGATTAGGGGTTAATAAATATCATATAGGGGTCGGCGGTGTTAGGGGCAGCAGATTAGGGGTACATAAGGATAACGTAGGTGGCGGCGCTTTGCGGTCGGCAGATTAGGGGTTAATAAGTGTAGGTAGGTGGAGGCGACGTTGTGGGGGGCAGGTTAGGGGTTAATAAATATAATACAGGGGTCGGCGGTGTTAGGGGCAGCAGATTAGGGGTACATAAGGATAACGTAGGTGGCGGTCGGCAGATTAGGGGTTAAAAAAAATTATTCGAGTGTCGGCGATGTGGGGGGACCTCGGTTTAGGGGTACATAGGTAGTTTATGGGTGTTAGTGTACTTTAGAGCACAGTAGTTAAGAGCTTTATAAACCGGCGTTAGCCCAGAAAGCTCTTAACTACTGACTTTTTTCCTGCGGCTGGAGTTTTGTCGTTAGATATCTAACACTCATTTCAAACACGACTCTAAATACCGGAGTTAGAAAGATCCCATTGAAAAGATAGGATACACAATTGACGTAAGGGGATCTGCGGTATGGAAAAGTCGCGGCTGAAAAGTGAGCGTTAGACCCTATTTTGAGTGACTGCAAATACCGGCGGTAGCCTAAAACCAGCGTTAGGAGCCTTTAACGCTGGTTTTCACGGCTAACGCCAAACTCCAAATCTAGGCCGGCGTTAGTTTTTCGGGTCGTTACCGACAAAACTCCAAATCTAGCCGAAAGTTAGCAAAACTTGACATAGATGAAAGTGTTTGATCTACAATAAAAGTTTAACAGAAACATATTAAAATAAAGTATTACACTCATTATATACATATTCAATGTGAAATATAGGTTTTAAAGGGTTTAAAAGGGGTGTTTGACTGTATTTGTGTATATATTTATGAGTATACAATTGTATACATGTTTATATATGTTATTTATATGTTTTATACATGTATACACACTCTTGAGTCCATTCATCTTAAACAAATTTTTAATATATATATATATATATATATATATATATATATATATATATATATATGTGTGTGTCAATTGGAGCAGCCGTGTTACTCCAGTGATTTAGATAACAAAATAACAAGAGTATTGCATTGGGCAATGATACTTTTTTATTGGACTAACTATTCATGTATTAATTGACAAGCTTTTGGAAGTGTTCCTTCCTTTTTCAAGTCTGAAGCAATGCTGACCAATTCAATGGAATTTACACATTATATCTTGAAACACAGAAAGGCTAAAAAGGACAGAAAGTGTTACAGAGGTCTGAGTACAGGGAGAGGAGGGGGTGTCGTAAAAATCAGGAGGGGGCTTAGGTGACAGAGGCAGACAGTTTCCAGTGTAGGAGAGCAGACAGGGGGAATATATAGTTTTACATAGAGCATATACAGACAGGAAGTTATATATAAATATGCAAAATTGTGTATACAGGAGGAATATAAAATAGTCAAAAAATAAGATAGGAAAGAAGGAGAAGAATATAAAAAAGGAATAATAATAATAGCAAAAGTATTTACATAGGCTTACCTGACCTATGTATAAAGAGTGTGGAATATACAGTGTAATAGACTATATGAAAGTACATTACAAGAAATTTTTATAATGTGTTAAGAATCCAGAGTCTACATTTAGTCCAGAATTTAGTGAATTGAAGTATATAATCATTATCATTTCAACTGTTTTTCTTTGCATAGTGTTTTTGAAGTTGCCTCTGATAATTGCTCACTATTACTAGAGATATATATATATATATATATATATATATATATATATATATATATAGCAATACGTTAAAGTGCACTCACTTGGATAGTTCACATCCACCGGGTTGCTCAATGTAGTAGAATATGTAGATAGTAAACTGGATGTAAAAAAAAACACTCACTGGATTTTCAATAGAGTTTAAATTGTCACCTTTAATTAATTTGATTGAAAACCGTAGACTCCAGAAGTTTCGGTGTCCATACTGACACCTTTTTCAATGGTTCTGATAACAGGCACAGACAGCCGTGTCCCATATACAAATCCTATCAGCAATTTATACACATATGGTAGTGACCTAATTTCTGTAGCTTTAGGGGCCTATCTATCAAGCTCCGAAAGGAGCTTGATGTCCCGTGTTTCTGGGAAAGAAACAACAGTTATGAAGCAGCGGTCACAAAGACCGCTGCTCCATAACCTGTCCGCCTGCTCTGAGCAGGCGGACAGACATCGCCGGAAATCAACCCAATCGAGTACGATTGGGTTGATTGACACCTCCCTGCTGGTGGCCGATTGGCCCCGAGTCTACAGGGGGCGGCGTTGCACCAGCAGTTCTTGTGAGCTGCTGGTGCAATGCTGAATATGGAGAGCTTATTGCTCTCTGTATTCAGCAAGGTCTGGCGGACCTGATCCACACTGTCGGATCAGGTCCGACAGGACCTTGATAAATAGAGGCCATAGTGTTGACATCGTCATCCGCATCATACATAAACACATACATCAGTGGTTAGCATTTGATCCACTTCATGGCACTTCATTTGCATAGCCAATTATAGAGTATCACGTGACACTTACTTCATAGACAAACAATACTCTAGGAGAGAGGCATACGATCACACAAACGGAATGAGGTAACTAAGTACACTTAATGTATATATTATCAAAATTAAAACATAATCATTATAATAAGTTAAAAACAGTGCCAAACAAGCTAATGATCACTCAACTAATGCGTGTTCAGTCCTTTAGGGGCCACAGACTCCAAATGGTATATCTATTTTGATACTCTATGATTGGCTATGCAAATTAGCCATGCAGTGGTTCAAATACTAACCACTGGTGTATGTGTTTATGAGTCTACGATTTTTTTTTTTTTTTTTAAATTCTTTTTATTGAGAGAACAAGGTATACAAGAAAATACAAATGCTACCATCTTATGTATCCACGCAGGGATATATGTATGTCCATACAGTTATAAACGTTACAAAAAACAGGGAATATACATTGTAGATTGCTAAATAGATGCTAAACATAAACAGCAGTAGATAGGGTAGCACGTTATATGTGAAAAACAATAAATGATCCAGTAAGCATGTGATAACTTTTATGACATCAAAGCTAGAATTGCAAGCCTATAAAGCAAAATCAATCAGATGGGTTCTCATTTTACATTTAATATCTCATAGTATTTAATATCTTATAGTAATGTACTTCTCGTAGACTGCTACAGGGATGAGAGGGAGTGGAGGAAAAACATGAAAAAAAGGAAGGGGGGGGGGGAGAGAGAGGAAAGATGAGGGAAGGAGGGAAGGAGGAGGGAATAAGGATTAGAATATCATGCGGTTCTTCAGTGTGGGAACTTCTCCAACCATGGAGACCAGATGTCTAGATATGAGTCCAACTTGTCTAAAACTGAATAAGAGTATGATTCCATTTTCTGAAGAAAGCGTGCAGTGGCTATGATTTGTGGGATGATGGGAGGAGTTTTCTGCTTCCATGCTATTTCAAGTTTAATGGACATAAGCAGATAGATAGTAAGGGATTTTTGGGCCTAGGACATTGTTGGAAAATTGTTGGCTAAGTGCAGAGGTAATATGCATGGAGTTGCATATGTGAAACATCTGTGTCCAAACAGGTGTAATTTTTGGGCAGTACCACCAGATGTGGCTCTGCGTGCCTAATAGGCCACAACCTCTCCAGCAGGTAGGAGGGTGATTGATGTAGATTCTGTGCAAGGTAATAGGCACTAAATGCCATCTAACTGTGATCTTGTAATATAACTCCCATAATGTTGCGCAGTGTAACAGTTTCCTAGTAAAAAGGATCTCCCTATGCCAGGTTTCAGTGTCAGCAGTAAAATGTAGTTCTCTCTCCCAAGCAAGATGTTGTGATATCTTGTGGTGTGAGTGAGGCTCAAGGAGGAGACTATAATGAAATGAGAGGGACCCCCTGGTAGATGGGCTTGTGTCCAGTTTTGTTCCCATACAGTTGACTCACTAAGATCCTTTCTAGGGAACCCCCACGCTTTAAAAAAAGAACATAGGCAGAATTCTTCGAATCGAAGTGTAGTCGGTATCTGTAAGTCATCACATTTGCTATTATGTGACAATTTGTTTGTATGGTCATAGAGGTCTGAGATAAAGGTGTCAGTAAATTTTCGCCAAGTTAAAATATGAGAGTCAGGAAGGCAGAAAAGGGAGCTGGCAATTGTCTGCTATGGAGAGGGATGTGGGGCAATAGTAGAGAGGTGTCTGATCTGGTTCCAGAACTGTAGAGTATCCAGTATTACGTGATGAGTATTTTTAAGATATCCCCAACTATGTGAGGGGATTTAGGGTAAATCACATAGAAGTAACCCTCGCGGAAGAAGCGATTGTTCCACTTCCCTCCAAGAGGAAACGCCCACTGTGTCACTCCAACTCATTAGGTGCAATAACCTCGCCGATTGATAATAGAGAATGATGTTTGGCAAACTAAGTCCACCATTAGTGGTATCTCTCTGTAGGGTTTGTGTAGAAGTCCTGGGTTTTTTTACCCTTCCCATATATATTTGGTAATGAGGCTTTGTAATCTGTTAAGTATGGGTCTAGGAACATTAATCGGTAGGGAACAGAAGAGATAGAGAATTTTAGGAATGAAAGACATCTTAATAGCAGCTATCCTTCCAGTCCACGAAACCTCTCGGAATTCCCAGGATTCTAGAAGTCTCTGCCATTCAGGGAGTCTGTCGGAAAAGTTTTTAGCAATAACAGTGGCTATGGACATGCTAAGATAAGTGCCTAGGAGTTTAATAGAGTGTGCGGACCATTGGAATTTGAATTGTTTCTGAAGAGAGGTCAGTTCATGAGGTGAAATGTTCAGATGAAGAGCTTCCGACTTGTTTATGTTTTATTTATAATAGCTGAGGGATCCAAAATGGCTGAGGAGTTTAAAGAAAGGGAGAGAGTTGGAAGGGTTGGTTAAAAGAAGCGTGATGTCGTCCGCGTAAAGGGCAATTTTATGTTGGGTCTCCATAAAAGAGACACCAGAAATGTCTGGATCTAATCTAATGGCTTGCGCCAGAGGCTCTATAGAGAGAGCAAATAAAAGTGGCGAGAGGGGGCACCCCTGTCTGGTCCCATTGGAGATCTCAAAAAGACCTGACTGAAAACCTATGCCCTTGACCCTAGCTGATGGGCTGGAGTATAGAGCCTGTATAGCGACTATAAATTCATTTGGAAGCCCAAATGATCGAAGTATCTCCCATAAATATTCCCAGCTCACCCTGTCAAAGGCCTTCTCAGCATCAAGTGACAGGGCGAGCAGGGGCATCTCTCTCCTAGCCGCTTCGATCAAGACGTTCAAAACCCATCTCTTAGCATTGGGTCCCTCCCTCTGTGGGATAAATCCCACCTGGTCTGAATGAACCAGGTTTGGGACTATCCTAGATAGATGCGTAGAAATGATTTTGGCATGTAATTTGGTATCCAAATTAAGTAAGTAGATGGGACAATAGCTACCACAGTCTGAAGCATCTTTGCTGGGTTTGAGAATGGTGGTGATTGTGGCCTCTAAATATTCTTTGCAAAAGTGTCCGTTATGCTTTACTTCATTAAAGGTTCTGCATAAGTTGGGAGCGATAATGGGGTTGAAAGTTTTATAAAATTGTCCAGTAAAGCCGTCTGGGCCCGGGGATTTAGCTAGTTTAAGATCTTTTATACTTAAGTGTACTTCGTCAAGTGTAATCGGGGCATTAAGCTCTTGCCCTACCTCCTGGGGCAGAGAGGGGTGGTTTAGAGACTTCAGGAATGAGGAAACTTCTACTAGTGGAAGTAAATTGTTGGGTTCGCTGGCCTCTAAATTATAGAGTTTGGAGTAAAATACCTTAAAGGCTTCTCCAATCTCTCTCGGGGGAAGTCACTGCATCATATTGTGTGTTTATGTAGGTTATTTTATCCTGAGCTGTCCGTTTTTTTTAGTTCCATTGATTGGTTTGTGTTTTCTGATATTCAAGCGTTCTGATCTGCCGTATCACTTCTGTGAGTTGAGTGCTAAGTGTCATAGAGTAGGATATAGAGAGTTGGTTTCTAAGTGATCTAAGTTGGCAGTTAAGTGACGCTAGTGATGCTCCCCGCATTCTCTGCAGTTGTGATGATTTAGTAATATAATGTCCCCCAAGAAAAGCCTTAATAGAGGCCCACAGGACCTCTGAAGTAATCTGTGGTGTGTCATTTATAGTGAGAAAGTTGGAGATAATCTCTTGAGTTTCAAGTTGGAGGGTGGGGTGAGTGACTTGGATGTCTTTAAGGCGCCACATATGGGGGTAGGGGCTTGCGAGGTTAGGACCTATTATCATTAACAAAGAGTCATGGTCAGTCCATGATACAGGGGAGATCCTAGCGTAAGTGACATGTTCTAGGGCGCAGGAGCTTAGAAAAAAAAATCTATACGAGTGTAAGATTTATGCGGGGGGGGGGAGTAGAACGTAAACTCTTTGTCCGTAGGATGAAAGGCTCTCCAGATATCGTAAAATTTGTATTGATTAAATAATTTTTGAAATGCTACAGAGAGGGGATGGGTAGCTCTCTCCATCAGAGAAACCCTAGGGCCCATTCTGTCAAAATTAGGATCCCATATTAGATTAAAATCTCCTCCCAAAATTAGTTCCCCTTGTTTGACTGCTGACACTGAGTTCAGAAGTTGTTTGAGAAACTTGATTTGTCTCGTTTTAGGGGCGTAGGCATTTACAAGGGTGACTAGCTTATCGTTCAATTTGCAGACAAGGATTATAAATCTGACTTGTGGATCCCGTTCTACATATATGGGTTTTTATGTGAGAAGAGAGTTAATTAGGACCACAACCCCTCTGGATTTAGATGTATAAGGGGCAGAAATGACAACGGGGAATTTCCTAAAATATCTAGGAAAATCTGTGTTTGTTAGCCAGTGTGTCTCTTGGATATAGACTACATCTACTCTGGAGTGTTGGAGCATGTTAAGTAAAAATCTGCACTTGGTGGGAGAGTTGAGGCCCTGAGAGTTAAGTGTTAGAATGCATATTTGCGCCATGATCAGGGGAAGAAACGAGGGGTAGTAACGTGGAAGAGAGGGGGAAAAAAATAAACTGGATTAGATATATATCAGTCTACGAGATTAGATAGACCCTTTAAGTAGGTGAGAATGTTAAGTCATGAAAAAGATGGAGTGGGGAAATTCAGCAGGCAAAAGCCGCTCGAAAGTAATTGGGAGGGTGGGGGGACAAAGGGAGTTGCGGATGGAATTTAAGTGCAGTGCTCTTGGGGGTGCACTGGATGTTAAGCGTATATGGTGGACCAAACTATGTTAAGTTAAAATTAAGAGACTTATACAGATAAGTACTTTAGCGAGAGAGGAAGACTCAAGGAGATGAGTCGAGTAGGGATAGGGCTACTAACAGTGTGAAATGTAAGGGGGGTGCCGGGGGAAGGGGGGGGGGGTCTCCACCTGGGGTGATTATATTCAAGGAACCTAGGTGTAATGAGAAGGAGAGGGGATAGGAAGTTACCTGTCCTCATCATAATATACATTAATGTAAGCCTAGAAAAACAGCCATGTCTCAGGAAGCAGATAATCACAAAACATAATATAACAGGTAAACATGTGAAATAATACAAACCAGTATATAAAACAATTGAGAAAGTGTGTGGTGGGATGAACGCTACATAACGGGAACAGATATATGTAGGTGTAGTAGAGATGGAGATCTCCACAAGATCTGTATTGGTATTTACTGATCAAAGTGTGAGGGAGGTTATACACGGTGCTCATTCTTGAAATAGGTGAACTCTACCAAGTAGTCGTGAAACAGTAGGATGGAACATATAAGTTATCGGATAATCGAACTTCTACTTCTCTTTGGGGGCAATTCACTGTTACAGTGGTCTAGTTGAAAGGGTAAACTACATGGGTAAAGTGTTGGAGTAGGTATAAGTGTACCTACGCGTAGGCACTTTCATCATACTGATCTATTGGATTTGAACCTCCATCTAGTGGGCAGAGTATGAGACAGGTGGAGAGACAGTTAAGTATGTGAGTGAGGTGAAGTTTAAACAGTTGCCTTATACTTATATGTTAATATCAGTGAGAGCCCTACCTATATGATAGGCGAGAGGTCTAATGACGGGTGTCAATCTGGGAAGTTTGTGTGTGTAAGTGGAGGTATGACCCATGAAAAATAAAAGGATGGCATTTTTATGTTATAAAGGTAACCTGGAGGAATAAAATAAGAAAATAGCAAACAAATACAATTAGAACATGAACTGAAAACAAATAACTGTTCAAACCATCAGTTATATTATAAGCAATATGTTACCCAGGTGACCAAAGTTCTATCAGGATAGTTCAGATGAAGCGAGCCCACAAGTATATCCCCTTTAATAAAGGGGAATAAAATAATGCCTAAAAGGAGTGGTGGTGAGGGTGGAGAATATAATGTCCAAAAGACACATTATGCTGTATAAAGCTGTGTCATCAACGATCAAGTATCCTCTGTAGACTGTGGGATGTCTTTCCTCTTGGCTTGATAACTGAAGGTTTTTGCGTTAGGGGATGCCAAGCTGGAGCAGAAGCATTAAAGTTGCTCTGGGTTATTATCTGATTCTTTCGGTTGGTTTGAAGAATGTAATAGTTTTAAGGACTGTAAAAGCTTGGTCCCTTGGTCTGGGGTGGATATGGTGTAGAAGCGTCCTCTATTTGGAAATAAATTTGACAGGAAACCCCCAGAGGTATTTGATGTTGTTCTGGCAGAGACATTGAGTAACCTGTTGAAAGGAACACCTCCTAGACAGGGTATGTGTTGAGAGGTCTGGCGTAGATCTGGATGGTATGAAAAGGGTCTTTCAGGTTTTTATTCTGGAACGAAGCTCTGAGGATCCTCTCTCTTAAAAGAATATAGTGTAGCCCCAACTATTACATCTCTCAATGATCTGGAGGGTGAATTTCTCGGGCGGAGGGCATGGTGGGCTCTATCCATAGTAGCCTCCTGGGCTTGTACAGGACCCAGAAGTTCACTAAATAAATCCATTAAGAAATTAGAAAGGTATGGAGTTTCTATATCTTCCGGGATACCACGTATCCGAAGATTATTATGGCGTGACCTATCCTCCATGTCCACCATTTTGGACTCCAAATCTGAGATTGTTTCAGCAAGTGCTTGGGTATAGGCCAGCAAATTAGAGTGGTCTAGGTGGAGATCTTCCTGTTTCCTTTCCAATGTTTCAGTTCTGTCGCCTAGAGATGAGATATCTCGTTTCAGTTCTGAAACTGACATTTTTAAATCCTGTTTAAGGGACGCATGGTGGGAGTCCATTTTTTCTAATAACTTCTTTATGGAGTATAGGATAGAGGCATAGGTGTTAGTGGGTCTCTCACTGGAATGAGTTGTAGCTCTGTGGGTTCCTTTAGCAGAGATTATTGATTCCCTAGAGTCATCATCTGAGATGTCCTGTTCATAGAGGGCTTTACTAGAGAAATGATCTGAGAGGGTCCGTTTTGGGACTTCTGACTGTCTCTGTTTCTTCCTTTGGGAGTTAGACATTTTAATGAGATCCGTATGTATAGGTACTACCAGTATCCTTGCAGAGACAAATGGGAGAATCTCAATAGTAAATGGCAGGTGGAGAGATCAAATTCAGCACCCCCCTAAATGGTGGCTTAGGAACTCATTACATAGGAAGTCAGTGAGTCTATGAAAAATGAATTACTGCATTCAGTAGCATTTTGGGATGGATGCTAATTAATCATATAGAGTATTTTAGGTCTTTCTCTCCCCAGGGGAATTTGCTCTATTCCGAGCAGATTGGGTAAATGGAACCAGGGATATGACCCGTAGGCAAAAAGGGCCGATGGGAAAGGGGGGGGGAGAGAACAGTAGGAGATCAAGTAAGGCTATGTAGCTTTATCTATCTATATGGCTCACACTATACACAATGAAGTCTTTCATCTTGGCTCTGAAGGTTGTATAGAGGGTAGAGTTGAGTCTGTATATGATCGAGGGAGATCCCTGGACTTGTTATATTACACTGTTTGCTTCTCTTAGTGTCTTCTTATATTCTACTAGACTGCCTGGGGTTTTAACAGCAGTACAGGTGAGCTGTGTGTGTGCAGGAGGTTGTAATAGGCCTTAAATTACTCAGGACTGGCAACGAGAAATGTATTGGGGATTTTTGAGTCTAGTGAGCTGAAGGCCCCTGTTAGCTGCAGGCCATGAGGTATTGTTACAAGTGCAAATATCCTCCTAGAATGTATGTGTGCACGGTCTAATTTCAAGTCGTGACAGGAGGTCACAAAAGGCAGTCCGGCAGAGGGACCTTAAGGCAGGTAAGATTGTGTTTGAGATCAGGGGCGCGATCCGATATAGATCGCAGTTTGCGGCGCAAGCGAGGGAACCGGCGTCGCCCGCAGTTTCAGCTCACAACTCGAGCTATCCCATATATGTCGCCGTCAGATGCTAACGTGCCATAAGTCTGACAAACCAGCGATGTCCAGAAATCTGCGCAAGTACAAATTTCTGGCGTCGCCAGTGACTTGCGCCACGTTAGAATCTGCCGGCGCCTCTAAAACCTGACTAAAGTCTAAAACACCCGCACTGTCTAACACGCCTCCCTAACATAGCCCGCACTGTCTAACACGCCTCCCTAACATAGCCCGACACGTCTAACCCTCTATCCGATATCCCCCCTCACTAGCCTAACAATAAAAAAGCTATTAACCCCTAAACCGCCGCTCCCGTACCCCGCCGCAACCTAATAAAGTTATTAACCCCTAAACCGCCGCTCCCGTACCCCGCCGCCAGCTATATTATATCTATAACCCCCTAAAGTGAGCCCCTAACACCGCCGCCATCTATATTAAAATTATTAACCCCTAATGTAAGCCCCTTACACCGCCGCCATCTCTATTAAAATGATTAACCCCTAATTTAATCTACCTACCCCGCCGCCAGCTATATTATCTATATTAACCCTAAGTATATTATAGTTAATATAGGTATTACATTATATATATCAACTATATTAACCCCTAATTATTATAGGGTTAATATAGTTAATATAGTTACTATAGTATTTATATTAACTATATTAACTCTATCTAACCCTAAACTAATTTATATTAAATTAATCTAATCATTTATAAACTAAAATATTCCTATTTTAAATCTAAATACTTACCCTATAAAATAAACCCTAAGATAGCTACAATATAATTAATAATTACATTGTAGCTATGTTAGGGATAATATTTATTTTACAGGTAAATTGTTAATTATTTTAACTAGGTATAATAGATATAAATAGTTATTAACTATTTAATATCTACCTAGTTATAATACTTACCCAATTACCTGTAAATCAAACCTCCTACCTAAGTTACAAATACACCTACACAATCAATAAATGTAATAAAACTACAAACATCTATCTAAAAATACAATTTAAATTAACTAAACTAAATTACAAAAAAAAACAAACACTAAATTACAAAAAATAAAAAAAAGATTACAAGATTTTTAAGCTAATTACACCTATTCTATGCCCCCTAATAAAATAATAAACCCCCAAAATAAAAAAAATTCCCTGCCCTATTCTAAATTAAACAAATTTCAAAGCTCTTTACCTTACCAGCCCTTAAAAGGGCCTTTTGTGGGGCATGCCCCAAAGAATTCAGCTCTTTTGCATACAACAAATACAATCCCACCACCCACATACCCCTATTCTAAAATCACCCAAACCCCCCTTAAAAAAGCCTAACACTACCCCCCTGAAGATCTCCCTACCTTGTCTTCACCACACCGGGCCGAACTCCTGATCCGATCCGGGCGATGTCTTCCTCCAAGCGACAAAGAAGAATTCTTCCTCCGGCGATGTCTTCCTCCAAGCGGCAGCATAGTCTTCATTCTTCCGGCGGCATCTTCAATCTTCTTTCTTCGCTCCGCCGCCGCGGAGCATCCATCCCGGCCGACTGCTGTACTACGAATGAGGTACCTTTAAATGACGTCATCCAAGATGGCGTCCGCCGAATTCCGATTGGCTGATAGGATTCTATCAGCCAATCGGAATTAAGTTAGAAAAATCTGATTGGCTGATTGAATCAGCCAATCAGATTCAAGTTCAATCCGATTGGCTGATCCAATCAGCCAATCAGATTGAGCTCGCATTCTATTGGCTGATCGGAACAGCCAATAGAATGCGAGCTCAATCTGATTTAGTTAGGGTTAGATAGAGTTAATATAGTTAATATAAATACTATAGTAACTATATTAACTATATTAACCCTAATATAATTAGGGTTAATATAGTTAATATATATAATGTAATACCTATATTAACTATAATATACTTAGGGTTAATATAGATAATATAGCTGGCGACGGGGTAGGTAGATTAAATTAGGGGTTAATCATTTTAATAGAGATGGCGGCGGTGTAAGGGGCTTACATTAGGGGTTAATAATATTAATATAGCTGGCGGCGGTATAGGGGGATTAGATTAGGGGTTAATAATTTTTATATAGGTGGCGGCGGTGTAAGGGGTCAGATTAGGGGATAGATAAGGTAGATGGCGGCGGATCCTCCACAACACCCCTAATGTTCTATCTGCCGCTGTCTAAAAGCTCCCTATGTGTATAATGGAGAGCTCCAGATGAGTACACAAACTGTGTCGACGTGCCTCCTCAGGTCTCAGTCTCTGGGTTGAGCAGCGGATTATACACTGTCAGTGTAATGGAGTCCCGTCTGGGCGATCACTGCCCTTCGTTTCAATGTCCCTCCTGTCCCCACTGCTGAAGAGGCTCTCTATCTCTGGCTCTAGGTGGGATAAGGTGGACAAACGGAGCTCAGCAGTTGTGAGCGATGAGAGAGGGGGAAATCGAGAAGGCAACTGAAAAGTTGATTTGGCGCCAAAGTGGGTCTGAGATGGAGCCGGAAGTTGGTTCCCGCTGCTTGGTAAAGTTTCCAGTATAACGAAGGGCTCCTAATTTGCTCTCTGTGCTGCCTTCTAATTAGCTGTCCTTTAGCCCGAGTAGTAATGTTGGATGTAGGAGTTAGGTGGTTGAGGGTAGAAGGGTAAAGTGGGTTAAAAACATATATTATTTAATGCTTGGTCCACAGAGCTATACTTGAGTGCAGCCACCCTGTATCCTGGCAAGCTCTGCCCCCCTGAATCTACGATTTTAATTAAGTGAATTAAAGGTGATATTATAAACTCTATTGAAAATCTGGTGAGTTTTGTGCTTATCTCCAGTTTACTATATATACAGCATATATATATATATATATATATTTTTTTTTTTTTTATATATATATCTATATATATATATATATATATATATATATATATATATATATATATATATATATATATATATATATATATATATATATATATATATATATATATGCATATGCATTTTTTGCATGGGGAGGGGCTTATTGGGTTCAAAAGTTTGTTTGTTTGTGCAGATTTGGTTGATCTGAGGAAGGGGAGACTATCCCCGAAACGTTATCATATTTATAAATAGCTTTTTTATTTTTTGCACCTGCTTAAATTGTTTTGTTTACCTGCCCCCTGGTTGTTTGACATTTGTCTGTGAGAGTGCAGATCCTATAGAAAGAATATATATATATATATATATATATATATATATATATATATATATATATATATACACAGGGAGTGCAGAATTATTAGGCAAATTAGTATTTTGACCACATCATCCTCTTTATGCATGCTTTCTTACTCCAAGCTGTATAGGATCGAAAGCCTACTACCAATTAAGCATATTAGGTGATGTGCATCTCTGTAATGAGAAGGGGTGTGGTCTAATGACATCAACACCCTATATCAGGTGTGCATAATTATTAGGCAACTTCCTTTCCTTTGGCAAAATGGGTCAAAAGAAGGACTTGACAGGCTCAGAAAAGTCAAAAATAGTGAGATATCTTGCAGAGGGATGCAGCACTCTTAAAATTGCAAAGCTTCTGAAGCGTGATCATCGAACAATCAAGCGTTTCATTCAAAATAGTCAACAGGGTCGCAAGAAGCGTGTGGAAAAACCAAGGCGCAAAATAAGTGCCCATGAACTGAGAAAAGTCAAGCGTGCAGCTGCCAAGATGCCACTTGCCACCAGTTTGGCCATATTTCAGAGCTGCAACATCACTGGAGTGCCCAAAAGCACAAGGTGTGCAATACTCAGAGACATGGCCAAGGTAAGAAAGGCTGAAAGACGACCACCACTGAACAAGACACACAAGCTGAAACGTCAAGACTGGGCCAAGAAATATCTCAAGACTGATTTTTCTAAGGTTTTATGGACTGATGAAATGAGAGTGAGTCTTGATGGGCCAGATGGATGGGCCCGTGGCTGGATTGGTAAAGGGCAGAGAGCTCCAGTCCGACTCAGACGCCAGCAAGGTGGAGGTGGAGTACTGGTTTGGGCTGGTATCATCAAAGATGAGCTTGTGGGGCCTTTTCGGGTTGAGGATGGAGTCAAGCTCAACTCCCAGTCCTACTGCCAGTTTCTGGAAGACACCTTCTTCAAGCAGTGGTACATGAAGAAGTCTGCATCCTTCAAGAAAAACATGATTTTCATGCAGGACAATGCTCCATCACACGCGTCCAAGTACTCCACAGCGTGGCTGGAAAGAAAGGGTATAAAAGAAGAAAATCTAATGACATGGCCTCCTTGTTCACCTGATCTGAACCCCATTGAGAACCTGTGGTCCATCATCAAATGTGAGATTTACAAGGAGGGAAAACAGTACACCTCTCTGAACAGTGTCTGGGAGGCTGTGGTTGCTGCTGCACGCAATGTTGATGGTGAACAGATCAAAACACTGACAGAATCCATGGATGGCAGGCTTTTGAGTGTCCTTGCAAAGAAAGGTGGCTATATTGGTCACTGATTTGTTTTTGTTTTGTTTTTGAATGTCAGAAATGTATACTTGTGAATGTTGAGATGTTATATTGGTTTCACTGGTAAAAATAAATCATTGAAATGGGTATATATTTGTTTTTTGTTAAGTTGCCTAATAATTATGCACAGTAATAATCACCTGAACACACAGACATCCCCCTAAAATAGCTATAACTAAAAACAAACTAAAAACTACTTCCAAAACTATTCAGCTTTGATATTAATGAGTTTTTTGGGTTCATTGAGAACATGGTTGTTGTTCAATAATAAAATTAATCCTCAAAAATACAACGCCTAATAATTCTGCACTCCCTATATATATATATATATATATATATATATATATATATATATATATATATATATATATATATATATATATATATATATATATATATATATATATATATATATATATATATATATATATATATATATATATATATATATATATATATATATATATATATATATATAGGGTTGATTACAAGTGGAGCGCTTTTTATCACTCCTGCTGGCACGCTAACTCCACTCAACTTCAGCTCTTTGCGTTCATCGGGTAGCATGCATATTACAAGTTAAAAGTATTTTTTTTTTGCTCACACTAACCCACAAAGAGCTGAATTTAGAATATAACAACCACGTTAACGTACTCCCCCAAAAACTTTTAAGGGGCGAGAAAATTGGAAAAAACTAACACCCATACTCGCACACTAACCTGAATCTCCTTAACCCCTTAATGACCGAGGACGTGCAGGGTACGTCCTCAAAAAAAAGGCAGTTAACGCCTGAGGACGTACCCTGCATGTCCTCGTGTGGAAAGCAGCTGGAAGCGATCCTGCTCGCTTCCAGCTGCTTTCCGGTTATTGCAGTGATGCCTCGATATGGAGGCATCCTGCAATAACCTCACATGGCCATCCGATGCAGAGAGAGCCACCCTGTGGCCCTCTCTGCACCGGACATCGATGGCCGGTATCGTTGGTGCGTGGGAGCCGAATTGGGAGGCGGGTGGGCGGCCATCGGTGTGACGTCAAGGGGGGCGGGACCGTCGGGGGGCACGCACGGACGCGCGCGCGTGCACGGAGGGTGGCGGGCGGGCGCGTGCACGGGGCGGGAGCGGGTGGGAGCGGGTGGGAACTGCTACACTACGGAAAATGTTTTAATAAAACTGGCCTAATCTTGTTTGTGCAAAAGCACAAAAAGTGATCGTGGAGGGGTGGGGGGTTGGTTTTGTGTGTGGGGAAGCTACACTACAGAAACTTTTAACAAATTTAAAAAAACCCCAATTTTTTCTTCTAAACTGGGTACCAAGATGGCGCCCATTAAGTTAGAGTGGGAGGGAATAGAGCTGTTTGGGGGGGATCAGTGAGGTTGGGGGCTAAGGGGGGATCGTACACAGCAGCATATGTAAATATAGTTAAAAAAATCATAAAAAAAAAAAATATATAGCTTTTATTTTAGTACTGGCAGACTTTCTGCCAGTACTTAAGATGGCGGGGACAATTGTGGGGTGGGGGAGGGAAGAGAGCTGTTTGGGAGGGATCAGGGGGTCTGATGTTTCAGGTGGGAGGCTGAGCTCTACACTAAATCTAATATTAACCCTGCAAGCTCCCTACCAGCTACCCAATTAACCCCTTCACTGCTAGCCATAATACACGTGTGATGCGCAGCGGCATTTAGCGGCCTTCTAAATACTAAAAAGCAACGCCAAAGCCATATATGTCTGCTATTTCTGAACAAAGGGGATCCCAGAGAAGCATTTACAACCATTTGTGCCATAACTGCACAAATTTGTGAAAAATTTTACGTTTTTTTTAATTTGATCGCATTTGGCGGTGAAATGGTGGCATGAAATATACCAAAATGGGCCTAGATCAATACTTGGGGTTGTCTACTACACTACACTAAAGCTAAAATTAACCCTACAAGCTCCCTACATGCTCCCTAATTAACCCCTTCACTGCTGGGCATAATACACGTGTGGTGCTTAGTGGCATTATAATTACCAAAAAGCAACACCAAAGCCATATAAGTCTGCTATTTCTGAACAAAGGGGATCCCAGAGAAGAATTTATTATTGCCATAATTGCACAAACTGTTTGTAAATAATTTCAGTGAGAAACCTAAAGTTTGTGAAAAAATTTGTGAAAAAGTGAATGATTTTTTTTATTTGATCGCATTTGGCGGTGAAATGGTGGCATGAAATATACCAAAATAGGCCTAGATCAATACTTTGGGTTGTCTACTAAAAAAAAATATATGCATGTCAATGAATATTCAGAGATTCCTAAAAGATATCAGTGTTCTCATGTAACTAGCGCTAATTTTGAAAAAAAAAAATGGTTTGGAAATAGCAAAGTGCTACTTGTATTTATGGCCCTATAACTTACAAAAAAAGCAAAGAAGATGTAAACATTGGGTATTTCTAAACTCAGGACAAAATTTAGAAACTATTTAGCATGGGTGTTTTTTGGTGGTTGTAGATGTGTAACAGATTTTGGGGGTCAAAGTTAGAAAAAGTGTTTGTTTTTTTTCAATTTTTCCTCATATTTTATAATTTTTTATAGTAAATTATAAAATATGATGAAAATAATGGTATCTTTAGAAAGTCCATTTAATGGCGAGAAAAACGGTATATAATATGTGTGGGTACAGTAAATGAGTAAAACAAAAATTACAGCTAAACACAAACACCGCAAAAATGTAAAAATAGCCTTGGTCCCAAACGGACAGAAAATGGAAAAGTGCTGCTGTCATTAAGGGGTTAAGCCCTCTACTCAAAAAACTCTAAACCACCACATAGGTCACTGCAAAGTAACCACTACATTATTAACCCCTAACCCACCACACTCCCACATCGCATAATACCCCACTATTCTATTAACCCCTAAACCACCACAAACCCCCATCGAAAAAATACCCACTATCATCTAAACCCCCTAACCAGCTAACCTCCCTAACACCCCTAACCAAACACCCCCTAACTTTCTGTAAACACAGCATTTTTTCATATGTTATTTTTTTTCATGTTATGTTAGATTTATTTCTTGTTGTGTGAAATATAACAATGTTAAGCCTGGAGTCTGCACTTTTAACAGGAATTGGGAAAACTCACAATTTTCAGTATTAAAGGGACACTGAACCTACATTTTTTCTTTTGTGATTCAGATAGAGCATGCAATGTTAAGTGACTTTCTAATTTACTCCTATTAGCAAATGTTCTTCATTCTCTTATCTAGTAACTTTATTTGAAAATGCTGGCCCATTTTGGTGAACAACCTGGGTTGTTCTTGCTGATTGGTGATACATTCATCCACCAATAAACAAGTGCTGTCCAAGGTCCTGGGCTTTCTTTTTCAAATTAAGATAGCAAGAGAACGAAGAAAAATTGATATTAGGAGTAAATTAGAAAATTGCCTAAAATTGAATACTCTATCTGAATCACAAAAGAAAAAATTTGGATGCAGTGTCCCTTTAAATTACAAAAACAGGAAAGGGATATAATAAGTTATTTTACTACAAATAATTCAGCATTTTATAGTACAATCTGAAAGTATTTAATGTCAGTAACTGCTGAAGTTACTGGTCAATAGAAGAGAAAGATATAAACAATAATGTATATACTACAGACTACACTACAGTATACATTAGAAAGAAGCTGAAATGTAATAGCATTTAGTAAACTTTCACACAGCATGATGTTTATCCAAAGCCATTGCACTAATGAAGCAGACTGTAAATTTCCCACAATTAGCATTCTATTAAGCATTAGAGTGTACACTTCTGGTGATCAGAGAAGTAATAAAAAGACAAAAGTTACTAGAAATGTTGACATCAACATTACACAAAGCAATTTATGTTCAGTGCACTAGTTCAAAGAGGCTTTAGGGACATTTTTTTTTGTACAAAACGTGAGACACCTCTGTAAATATCGGACAGATGGAGTAATATGAATCAACCAAATATTCTGTATATAATATAATACACAGCCACAGGCACAAAGGAACCATACTGCATATATCGCACAGTATTGTACAGTATTGTAAGAGCCAGTAGAGGACCTACATTAATTGTAGTACACCCTAACTTCAGAGGTGCCAGCTGCCAATAATTTGCAAGGTAGTACACTTTCACGTGCTTAATGCTTTACATGGGGCAACGAAAAAGGTAATAGAGAGAAAGGGTGAATTAAAAAAGAATAAATAAAAATTGTTATAGAAGATGTGTTTCCAAATATTTAGTTTTGTGGTCAACATTTTATGGGGTATATTTATCAAGCTCCGTAAAGACCGCTGCTCCATAACCTGTCTGGCGGACAGCGATCGCCAGAAATAAACCTGATCGAATACGATCTGGTTGATTTACACCCCCTGCTAGCGGCCGTGACTCTGCAGGGGGCGGCATTGCACCAGCAGTTCACAGAGCGTAATGCTGTCCACATTCAGGGATGTCTGTCGGACATGATCCACAGATTGGATAATGTCGGACAGAAATTTGATAAATAGGCCGCTATAACTGCAAATTTTAACCAGCTGAGTTTAAGTCACTTATTTCCACATATGTCTACCATACAGAAAGGATAGTCAATTGGTGAAACAGTTCTCCTGTAAACCTTGTAGGAACAATAAAAGTTATATGACTGAATTTCAAGCTGAGCAGAGGAATTAAAACAATATGGAGTGCCAGTACCACCTGCACAAAACCACTTCCATTTTTGTATTAAAGTAGTTTGTTAATGTTTTTGTGCCTCTTGATAATTTAAATAATGATGTACAATATGCTACAGCAAATAAAGTATTTTGTGCTACCACAATGGCCTCTATTTAACAAGCTCCGTAAGGACCTTGATGACCCCTGTTTCTGGCGAGTCTTCAGACTCAACAGAAACAGCAGTTATGAAGCAGCGGTCACAAAGACCTCTGAGCAGGCGGACAGACATCGCCGGATATCAACCCAATCAAGTACGATCGGGTTAATTGACACCCCCCTGCTGGCGGCCTATTGGCCGCGAGTCTGCAGGGGGGGCCGTTGCACCAGCAGCTCTTGTGAGCTGCTGGTGCAATGCTGAATACGACTAGTGTATTGCTCGCCGTATTCAGCGAGGTCTGTCGGACCTGATCCGCACTGTTGGATTAGGTCCGACAGACCTTGATAACTTGGGGCCAATGTCTATCAAAGGCTCAAAATTATGACCCAGAAATAAGTGTTTTTTTCCCCAACTTCACACTATTCACGCTCAAACCTTCATAACCCATCACATTTAACATTTACAATAATCCCTCACTGCTAAACCTTCTAAACCAATTTAACCCTTAAACAACCCTCATTGCATTAATACTCAATGATACATCTCCTAACAGCTAAACCTTTTAATTACCAAAGCGTCAATCTCAGTAGCCCTCTCCTGCTATAAACCAATCTACTGCAATTATACCCTGGTCACCATTATCAATTTCTAAAATTCTCTCACTATTAAACCCTAACCACTAATCAATCCTTCATCATGGACCCCATACCTTAAGACTCCCCACCTTAACGTACTGTTACCTTAAGACCTTCCACCTAAACTGACCCCCTACCCCAAGACTCCCTCACCTATACTGACTCCTACCTTAAAGGACCAGTAAATACAGTAAATTTGCTTAATCAACAAATGCATGATAAAAAGACAATGCAATAGCACTTAGGGGTAGAGTTACCAAGCAGTGGATGCTGCTATGCACCGCCGTACTTTCCGGATCAACAAAATTGTAAGTTAAGAAGCAGCGGTCATAAGACTGCTGCTCCATAACTCACCCCCCACCTCTGAGGAAGCGGACAGCAATCAGCTCGATAGGATACAACCGGGTTGATTGAAACCCCCTGCTAGCGGCCGATTGGCCGTGAATGTGCAGGGGGCGGAATTGCACAAGCATTTCACTAGAAATGCTTGTGCAATGATAAATGCCAACAACGTATGCTACAGCGGATCATGTCCACCCGCACATTGTTAAATCTACCCCTTTGTCTGAACTTCAAATGAGTAGTAGATTTTTTTCTAAAAAATGTCAGTTATGTCTATTTCCACTCCCCCTGTATCATGTGACAGCCATCAGCCAATCACAAATGCATATATGTATATTCTGTAAATTCTTGCACATGCTCGGTAGGTGCTGCTGACTCACAAAGTGTAAATATAAAAAGACTGTGCACATTTTGTTAATGGAAGTAAATTTGAAAGTTGTTTAAAATTGCATGTTCTGTCTGAGTCATTAAAGTTTAATTTCACCTATGTCCCTTTAAGATCCATAACCTTAACCGACCCCTACATTAAGACCTGTTACTCAAACTGAAACCTTCCTCAAGACTCTCTTACCTAAACTGACCCCTTTCTTAAAGGGACAGTAAAGTGAACTCTAAACCATTATGATGCAGATAGAGCATAAAATTTTAAACATCTTTCAAATTTACTTCTATTATCACATTTGCTTTGTTCTCTTGGCATCCGTTGTTGAAGTGTGCAGCAATTTACTACTGGGAGCTAGCTGAAGACATCAAGTGAGCTAATAACAAGAGGCATATATGGTATGGGCAGCCACCAATCAACAAAGGATACTAAGAAAACAAAGCACATGTAATAATAGAAGTAAATTAGAAATTTGTGTAAAATTACATGCCCTATCTGAATCATGAAAATGTACTTTTGAATTTAAAGGGACAGTCTACACCAGAATTTTTATTGTTTTAAAAGATAGATAATCCCTTTTTTACCCATTCCCCAGTTTTTCATAACCAACACAGTTATAATAATACACTTTTAACCTCTGTGATTATCTTGTATCTAAGCCTCTGCAAACTGCCCCTTTATTTCAGTTCTTTTGACAGACTTGCAGTTTAGCCAATCAATGCCTGCTCCCAGATAACTTCATGTGCACGAGCACAGTGTTATCTATATGAAATACGTGAACTAACACCCTCTAGTGGTGAAAAACTGTTAAAATGCATTCTGAAAAGAGGTGGCCTTCAAGGTCTAAGAAATTAGCATATGAACCTCCTATGCTAAGCTTTCAACTAATAATACAAAGAGAACAAAGCAAAATTGGTGATAAAAGTAAATTGGAAAATTGTTTAAAATTACATGCTCTATCTGAATCATGAAAGTTTATTTTGGCCTAGACTGTCCCTTTAATGTCCTTTTTGTTTCATGATTATAATGTTTTGGAAGTTCTGTCTTGTTAAAATTCCCTCATTGATGTACTCTGCGAATGCTATTCAATTCCTGTCTCCTGCAATAGAGTTATTAAAATTGGTGCCTAGAGGGTGGCTGGCTGCCGGATTGTTCACAGCAAGCAATTGTGTTGCTTTTGATTGACTTGTGATGGGCTGGCAGTCATTGCTGTGGCCTCTGAGGTTAAACTGAGACAAAAGGAGGCAGAATTGTTACTACTATTTCCTCCTGTACAACCTAGTCCCATCAAACCATCACAACTCAACTTCTGTTCTCAACATCTCAGCAGAGAGATAAAGCAGGTAGGTAAAACATACTTTATTGGTTTATAGTAAAAGTTGGGTGAGCTTTTTTTTTCCTGCACTCTCACATGCTAAATTAAAGAATAACCTTGGACCTACTCTTTTAACCCAAAAGCACTTTGGAGAGAAGAAGAACATAGAAGGTTGGTACAAACGTTTTTTTTTGTAAATCAATCTACTACATTGTACTTGTCATTTTTGGTGCATGATTCAATAAATATTGATGGAAGGGAATGAGCTGATCTGCCTTAAAATGTGCAGGCCTATGTTATGCCCCAGCTGTTCCTTGGCTCTGTTAATGAAGCCTCTACCCCCATCTAGATGCCACTCCTGGATTTGCAGCCTCAGTTCTTAACTTCCTGGAATCTAGAGAAAAAAATTATCGGAGAACAGACTCTGACTTTCTGCTGATAGGACATGCGTAGAGTATGGGCAATGCAAACAAGCACATTTTTTCTTGTTCAAAATTCTTTAACTTCAATAACCCTAAACCATCTCTTCCTGTTTGTGCTTACTTTATCCAATAAAGTCTAGACCAGTGACGACAATAATCCTACCCTACTCCTAGTGGGGTATAAACAGTGAATACAAAATATATGCTCACAGATCACAGTGACCCACAGTTTATTCAAGGTGTTCCCATGTGGGGCTGAGAGGTCAGCACTGGAGTCTGGATGGAGAGAAGATAGACTTTGGGGGAAGTTAAGTATTTTTTCAGCGGTTTCATGTTTTGGTGTGTGATATTAAAGTGATCTTAGGGCACAGTTTCCAAATTTGCAATAAGTCAAAATACAGATTTGGAGTCAAAAAAATTTGGAGGCTCTGTGAAGCATTAGAGTTACTGCGTAAATCTAAACAAATACAAACTAGATACATCTTTCAATTTTTTACTTGCTGTTTCTTCCTCACTTTTTTTCTGCTTACATAATATTTTTTATAAAAAAAAGTCATGGTACAGATACATGCTTATGGGGGATATATTTCTATAACTTATTATTTTCTTAATGGTTGATGCCTTACTTGATAGTTAACCACCCCTTTAACCTTAAACTTAACCTAACAAACTTGTAAATAAATAACGCACACAGAGACTCAGAGCTGGGTATAAAACCATATCATGGTCGCATTTATTTAACTTGATTAAATAAACCATTCCGACTTCTAAAGTCACAATAAAACTTGTGGCGGCATTCAAGGCATAGAAAATTAACTCCATACAGCCAGAGGTCAAGGCCAATGATATCTGGATTTGATAACATAAAGGGGGAGGCCAAAACTGCGCTTTGCCCCATTCCTTGATAGTCCCAGATGCCCTAAAGGATCTCCAGCTAGGAGGTCCGTGGGGCGGCATACCCCCAGGTCACGACCTGGGGTCATCATCCCGCCCATTAGCTCGGCTGTCATCCCTACAGGCCCTGTACTTTTGCTTATGGCCATGACCTCCCGCCGCTAGGAGATTTACGTATATGAAGAGGTAACTCCAACCTATAAGGAGCCCGGGGGGTGAGCCCTGCAGCAAACCCTTCCCGAGGGAGCCCCAAACATTAACCAAAAGGACTTATGGCGATTAGGCCAACTAACCCTATCCCTGTCCATGGTTTTAACTAACCAGCGACCATTGCGGAAGCCTTTCTAGCCTGAATAACGACACGTACATAACACAAAACAAGGGAAGGGAGGGCTGGGAAAAACTTTCACCAGTGCAGATCCAAAGGAAAAGAGGCTGGGCCTTCCTCAAGTCTCATCTTATATTTGGTGAGTAGGTCCCACCCTCCAAACTGCAACAATGTTGCAACCTAACCTACTAAGGGGTTTAAACTACCAATAGATGGCACAGCCCATTAATTCTGTTACAGGAGACTATTCTACCTTACACTCCCAAAATGGTTGATGCCTTACTTGATAGTTAACCACCCCTTTAACTTTAAACTTAACCTAACAAACTTGTAAATAAATAGCACACAGAGAGACTAAAACCATATCATGGTCGCATTTATTTAACTTGATTAAATAAACTATTCCGACTTCTAAGGTCGCAATATAACGTTTGGCGGCATTCGAGGCCTAGGAAATTAACTCCATACAGCTAGAGGTCATGGCTAATGATATCTGGAATTGATGACGTAAAGGGGGAGGCCAAAACTGCACTCCAACCCATTCCTTGATAGTCCCAGATGCCCTAAAGGATCTCCAGCCAGCAGGCCCGCGGGATGGGGTACCCCAGGTCACAACCTGGGGTCATCACCCCGCCCATTAGCTCGGCTATCACCCCTACAGGCCCTGTACTTCCACTTATAGCCATGACCTCCCGCCACAAGAGACAACTTTACCTGTAAAGGCAGCCTCTTGCTGCCATCACCTAAATATGTGTAACTAACCCCTTTTTGAGGTCCGCCAAGAAGATCCGCAAGCCTTCACCTGGGTTAGTACAACTGCTTTTTATCAGCGGAGATCTGCTCATGGCGGATCACAAAAACCCTGTGGCCATGATAGCTCTACCTACCTCCCTGTTAACTTTCTTCCTCACCCTATAGGCAGTTTTGGGCGTCGGAAAATTTCTCCATCTAAGACGAGGAATAATATTGGACCACCCTAACCTCACCCCAGGGAAGATGGTGCAAATCCAGTGGACATCAGACCTCATGTTGTTGATTAGGTCTAACGCCGCCGCTGACCCTAGGTCGTTCCCCCTCATGTGGAGTAGAATTACATGGGGTTGGCCCCACCTGCATTTAGCGTCCTGAAGGAGGGTCGGCAATCCATTCCACAGCAAACCTCTATGAACCAGCCATCTAACAGATGCTCTTGACGCTGGCAGTCCAAGTTGTTGACCGTCTGGAAGGGATAGTGCCCTTAAAGCAGCCCAGTGGACATAGGAGTGTTCCACTACCCACACCCGTGAGGGTGCCTTCCCAAGACCTACAACACAACAAAACTGTTAACACATAACCAAATGATTGGCCCCTACCTTCACGTTATGTTCCCTACTACCCCCAGTAGTTAGGTCCCTTCTATAATGGTGGACCAACATAAAGTTTGTATTTTTGTGACTTCCATCTACCCAGATTTTTTATTAGTTCCGGGCTCCACCCCAGTGCTGCAGCGCTAGTCACCGCTCCTATCCTGAAGGAGTTTGGCGTGATTAGACACCCCTTCAGGTTAGATATATCCACAGCCTTACACAAGACTGCTGCAGACTGATGAAATTGGTTTGCCGATTCACTGGGCATGGACCCTGATCCGAGGCACCCAGGGTTGTCCTGGTGCATCTGGCTTCTTGATACGTCTTAGACCGGGGGATATATATCAGCACTTTATCCCCCGTCCATCTGATATGATGAACTTGAATGCCAGTGTCCCGTGCCTGCTTAGAGGAAGCCACTAGCTCCCCCGGCCGCAGCGCCCCAAAGAATGCTAATTTGAATGCGAAACAAAACATTGTCCTCTCATATTCCCCCGGGCAAACTTTATCCAAGACTGCCAGCAGTGTCCCTAGTCTATTTAAAGTGATAGGCTCTTAGCCATCATGTCGCTGAACTCTGTCCTATCCCAGCCTTTCAAAATCTTGCGAACCATGAACCCCTTGGTGATGTTGGGGTATCCCAGTAAGCTGCAGAAAAAAGACACAGCTGCTAACTGATCGCATACCGCTGCTTTCTTGACCCCCGGTGTCTAAGGTTGGCCATCCATTGCAATAATATTACCTGATAGCCCTTACCTGCTAAGTCCCTATGCCCCTTCAGGTGCCTAGTATACGATCGCCATGTGGATGGCGCCAATGAAGCCCAAATTAATGGAAAGAGGGTCGCTCCTGCCCCGCCAACTGCCAAAGAGAGGGTGGACAAGGTAACCCAACATCCCTGGCCAATGGCGCCAGTCTCCTAAAAGTGTCCCATTGGAATCTAGACAAGGCATCCGTAAAAGTGTTATTCACCCCTGGGACGTGTTCCACAGCAAATTGAATATTAAATTGCAAACACCGAAACACTAAGTGACACAAAAATCTATCACCTGGCTGAAGTTGCTGGCTGCAACTTCCATCCGGATCCTACATCAACATGATGGGCCGGCTACATTGTGGGCATGTCATGTGTGCCGTGGCATGGAGAGGATTGTAGATGGCTTGCACAGCTGTGCTGCCTGCCTTCCTAAGCTGCTATGTGAGAGAAATCTGCGGGGATGCCTGAGCCATGAGAGCGACCCAGCTGACACCCACCCAGATGGTCAGAGCACTGAAAGCAATGCAGTGAGGTAGGATGTCAGGGTTGGGGTCTGAGAGCAGCAGCCGGGGGCAGCCGGCAGGCTGGGGTGGCAGACGCCTGGAAGAAATTAGAATGCACAGGGCTTAAAGGGACAGTCAACACCCGATGTAGCCATACTTTAGATCTGGAATAGAAGATGCAGCTACACTGCATCAGTGTTGATGAGCTATAACGGTATTGGAGTAATCACCAAAAATACATAGCTTTATTCCTTGAAAATATGGCTGCCAAACTCCCCCCACTATTACATATAATCCTTTTTTTTTAATTGAATCCTCCAATTGCAATGAAATCCTCAGTCGGTTTGCGAGCATGCAGATGATAATGCGCATGCGCATTATCAAAACAGAACCAGCACCCTTTGAAATATGAACGAGCATGTTAAAACATTGGGGGATGAAGGAGGAGGGGGAGGAGTTTGGCAGCCATACAGTATCTTCATGGAATAAACCTATGTATTTTCATTGATTACTCCAATACCATTAGAGCTCATCAACATGCAATGCGGTGTAGCTGCATCTTCTATCCCTGATCTAAGGTATGGCCATAAGTTACATTGGGTGTTAACTGTCCTTTAAATAGCATGCAGTGAGGACAGTATTGACTGTGGTGTGAAGGGAATTGGTGACTGACAAGTTTGTGGCACTGGGACCAGGCAGGGCCAAAGACGGCAGTGTGATTGCGGTGTGGCCCGGGTGCAGCACAGGCACTGTGAGTGACTAGTCTGGTGGTGATGGGAAGGAACTTGAAAGTAATAATTCAAGTAAACAAACTGAGTGTGCAATGTTTGTTTATGTTATTATTTTGAATGAATATATGCATTAGACAAACTGTAAGACTGCTCTAAAATTGCTGTCCTCTGCAGCTGATGTCAAGACACAGTACTCACACTCTAGAGTATTACACTATGTATATGTTCTTCTGTTTTCGTTTGGGATACACCAGATCTACAGTTTGTAGATCTGAAGTAGAAGTGTGTTGCTATTATCAAAGATTTTCAGGGACACCGCAAAAATTATGGTGGAGCTCATGTTATAGTCTCCTTTGTTGTTACCAACCAGAGATACTAATTTAAAGTGACATTTAAGACTCACTCACTTTTCGGAAGTCCAGCTGATTAAAATATTGTATACAAAACCACAAATATTTTTTTTCCCTGTAAAATAAAAATAAGTTAGTTTAATGGAGCTCAAATAAAATGCACTTGGTATGGGGGTGGAGGAGGGTAGGGAGGTATTGTGTTGGGGGGGGGTGTCAAAATGTACCTTCACCTGTGTAGACAAAAATCCTTGCACTCGCCCTGAAACTGACACACAAAAGATACATGATAGAATGTTTGTGACCTTAGAAATAATTAATAGCCGCTAATCTTCAGTAGTATGGTTCAAAAGAGAATATTAAGATACAGACAGCTAGATTTAGAGTTCTGCGGCCAAAGGGATGCGTTAGCTTTGCATGCTTTTTTCCCCCCGCACCTTTTAAATACCGCTGGTATTTAGAGTTCACTGAACGGCTGCGTTAGGCTCCAAAAAAGGAGCGTAGAGCATATTTACCGCCACTGCAATTCTAAATACCAGCGTTGCTTACGGACGCGGCCAGCTTCAAAAACGTGCTCGTGCACGATTCCCCCATAGAAAACAATGGGGCAGTTTGAGCTGAAAAAAAACCTAACACCTGCAAAAAAGCAGCGTTCAACTCCTAACGCAGCCCCATTGTTTACTATGGGGAAACACTTCCTAAGTCTGCACCTAACACCCTAACATGTACCCCGAGTCTAAACACCCCTAACCTTACACTTATTAACTCCTAATCTGCCGCCCCCGCTATCGCTGACACCTGCATATTTTTTTAACCCCTAATCTGCCGCTCCGTATACCGCCGCAAGCTACATTATACCTATGTACCCCTAATCTGCTGCCCCTAACACCGCCGACCCCTATATTATATTTATTAACCCCTAATCTGCCCCCCACAATGTCCCCGCCAGCTATCTACAATAATTAACCCCTAATCTGCCGATCGGATCTCGCCGCTAGTCTAATAAATGGATTAATCCCTAAAGCTAAGTCTAACCCTAACACTAACACCCCCCTAAGTTAAATATAATTTAAATCTAACGAAATAAATTAACTCTTATTATATAAATTATTCCTATTTAAAGCTATATACTTACCTGTAAAATAAACTCTAATATAGCTACAATATAAATTATAATTATATTGTAGCTATTTTAGGATTAATATTTATTTTACAGGCAACTTTGTAATTATTTTAAACAGGTACAATAGCTATTAAATAGCTAATAACTATTTAATAGCTACCTAGTTAAAATAATTACAAAATTACCTGTAAAATAAATGCTAACCTAAGTTACAATTAAACCTAACACTACACTATCAATAAATAAATTAAATAAAATACCTACAATTAAATAAACTAACTAAAGTACAAAAAATAAAAAAGAACTAAGTTACAAAAAATAAAAAAATATTTACAAACATTAAAAAATATTACAACAATTTTAAACTAATTACACCTACTCTAAGCCCCCTAATAAAATAACAGGACCCCCAAAATAAAAAAAATGCCCTACCCTATTCTAAAATTAAAAAGTTCAAAGCTCTTTTACCTTACCAGCCCTGAAAATGGCAATTTGCGGGGCATGCCCCAAATAATTCAGCTGTTTTGACTGTAAAAAAGAAACATACAATACCCCCCCAACATTACAACTCACCACCCACATACCCCTAATCTAACCCAAACCCCCCTTAAATAAACCTAACACTAAGCCCCTGAAGATCTTCCTACCTTATCTTCACCATGCCAGGTTCACCGATCCGTCCTCCAAAGTCTTGATCCAAGCCCAAGTGGGGGCTGGCGATCCATAATCCGGCTGAAGTCTTCTATCAAGCCGCGGCTGAAGAGGTCCATAAGAGGCTCCAAAGTCTACATCCAACCCGGGAAGAGGAGGAGATCCGGACCGGCAACCATCTTGATCCAAGCGGCATCTTCTATCTTCATCCGATGACGAACGGCTCCATCTTGAAGACCTTCAGCGCGGATCCATCTTCTTCTTCCAACGTCCAAGGAATGAAGGTTCCTTTAAGGGATGTCATCCAAGATGGCGTCCCTCGAATTTCGATTGGCTGATAGGATTCTATCAGCCAATCGGAATTAAGGTAGGAAAAAATCTGATTGGCTGATGGAATCAGCCAATCAGATTCAAGTTCAATCCGATTGGCTGATTGGATCAGCCAATCAGATTGAGCTCGCATTCTATTGGCTAATCGGAATAGCCAATAGAATGCAAGCTCAATCTGATTGGCTGATTGGATCAGCCAATCGGATTGAACTTGAATCTGATTGGCTGATTCCATCAGCCAATCAGAATTTTCATACCTTAATTCCGATTGGCTGATAGAATCCTATCAGCCAATCGGAATTTGAGGGACGCCATCTTGGATGACGTCCCTTTAAAGAACCGTCATTCTTCAGTTGGACGTCGAACAAAGAGGATGGATCCGCGCCGGAGGTCTTCAAGATCAGCTGCTCGTCATCCGATGGAACAACATAGAAGATGTGGCTTGGATGAAGATGTTTGCCGGTCCTCTTCTGCCCGGATAAGATGAAGATTTCTTCCCGAAGATGGACTTCTTCATTTGCCGCTTGGATCCAGACTTCAGCCGGAGGATGGACGTCACTCTTCAGCCCCTGCTTGGGCTTGGATGAAGATTTCAGAGGCTCTTCTGGACAGATCGGGACCCGGTGTGGTGAAGACAAGGTAGGGAGATCTTCAGGGGCTTAGTGTTAGGTTTATTTAAGGGGGGTTTGGGTTAGATTAGGGGTATGTGGGTGGTGGGTTGTAATGTTGGGGGGGGTATTGTATGTTTTTTTTTACAGGCAAAAGAGCTGAATTCTTTGGGGCATGCCCTGCAAAGGGCCCTTTTCAGGGCTGGTAAGGTAAAAGAGCTTTAAACTTTTTAAATTTAGAATAGGGTAGGGCATTTTTTTATTTTGGGGGGCTTTGTTATTTTATTAGGGGGCTTAGAGTAGGTGTAATTAGTTTAAAATTGTTGTAATATTTTTCTAATGTTTGTAAATATTTTTTTATTTTTTGTAACTTAGTTCTTTTTTATTTTTTGTACTTTAGTTAGTTTATTTAATTGTATTTAATTGTAGGTATTGTATTTAATTAATTTATTGATAGTGTAGTGTTAGGTTTAATTGTAGATAATTGTAGGTAGTTTATTTAATTTATTTATTAATAGTGTAGTGTTAGGTTTAATTGTAACTTAGGTTAGGATTTATTTTACAGGTAATTTGTAATTATTTTAACTAGGTAACTATTAAATAGTTATTAACTATTTAATAGCTATTGTACCTGGTTAAAATAAATACAAAGTTGCCTGTAAAATAAATATTAATCCTAAAATAGCTACAATATAATTATAATTTATATTGTAGCTATATTAGGGTTTATTTTACAGGTAAGTATTTAGCTTTAAATAGGAATAATTTATTTAATAAGAGTTAATTTATTTAGTTAGATTTAAATTATATTTAATTTAGGGGGGTGTTAGGGTTAAGGTTAGACTTAGCTTTAGGGGTTAATAAATGTATTATAGTAGCGGTGAGCTCCGGTCGGCAGATTAGGGGTTAATACTTGAAGTTAGGTTTTGGCGATGTTAGGGAGGGAAGATTAGGGGTTAATACTATTTATTATAGGGTTATTGAGGCGGGAGTGTGGCGGATTAGGGGTTAATAACTTTATTATAGTAGCAGTGCGGTCTGCTCGGCAGATTAGGGGTTAATAAGTGTAGGTAGTTGGTGGCGACGTTGGGGGTGGAAGATTATTGGTTAATAAATATAGGTGTCGGCGGTATTAGGGGCAGCAGATTAGGGGTACAGCAGCAGATTAGGGGTACATAGGGATAACGTAGCTGGCGGCGGTGTACGGAGCGGCAGATTAGGGGTTAAAAAATTTGATTAGAGTGGCGGCGATGTGGGGGGACCTCGGTTTAGGGGTACATAGGTAGTTTATGGGTGTTAGTGTACTTTAGAGCACAGTAGTTAAGAGCTTTATAAACCGGCGTTAGCCCCGAAAGCTCTTAACTACTGACTTTTTTCTGCGGCTAGAGTTTTGTCGTTAGATTTCTAACGCTCACTTCAGCCACGACTCTAAATACCGGCGTTAGAAAGATCCCATTGAAAAGATAGGATACGCAAATGGCGTAGGGGGATCTGCGGTATGGAAAAGTTGCGGCAGTAAAGTGAGCGTCAGACCCTTTCCTGACTGACTCCAAATACCAGAGGGCGGTAAAAACCAGCGTTAGGACCCTCTAACGCTGGTTTTGACGGCTACCGCCCAACTCTAAATCTAGCCGAGAGTTAGCAGAGTATCTCTTATACTGTTCATTAACATTAACCATCTGAAATGCAGTGTGCAATAAAACAGTTAAGAACAAATACAATTTATGTTTTCTCAAGCAGAGAAAAATAAGAGTGAACATCTTTATATAAATGCAAGCACTATACTGTCTCGATTTGCTTTCCTCATTTCTCTCTGCTTGTCTCAACTTTATTCCTGCTAGTTGATTTATATTGTTCAGTGAGATACATTTTAATAGAACAACAAAACAACCTAAGGTTTATGGTGCATAAATTTGGAGAATATAAAGGCCTCATCAGCATATATCTCCTATGCAATCTTTTTTTATACCATTTTTTTAGATTTGGGCCTAATGCTGTAATCTTTAATAAAATATGCAAGATTAAAGTCAGACAGAAAATTATTTTAAATGAGAATATGTTGCATTTTAAGTTTACCACTGGTAACAGACACATTAATAAAATAAGGCTAAGCGTTCATCATACTAAATGTAGTTCTGTTCTTTAAAAGTAAATTGTTTGACTGTAAAACTTCAACAAAATCTATGCAATGTTGTGAGAACAAAACACGTAGGGCTAGATTGCATATACGGCGCAGGCTTCAGCTCAACGCAATATGCCTAATTAAACTATTAACCCCTAATAGGCCATTCACCCACATCGCAAACTACCTAATAAATGTATTAACCCCTAATCCACCATTCACCCACATCGCAATAAACCGAATAAATTATATTAACCCCTAATCCGCCATTAACCCACATCGCAATAAACCTAACAAAGTATATTAACCACTAATTCGCCATTAACTCACAACGCAATAAACCTACTAAAACTATTAACCCCTAATCTGCCAAACCCACACAACGCAATAATCCTAATAAATCTATTAACCCCTTATCTGCCAAACCCCCACAATGCAAATAACTAATTAAATTGCTAAGCCCCCTAACCTAACACCCCCTAAATTAACCCCAATTACCTAAATTAAAAAATACTAAGTTACAATTAAAATAAAAAAGCTAACATTACTTAAAAATAAAAAAAAATAACTTTAAATTAATTTAAGATTACAAAAAATAAAAGTCTAGCATTACATAAAATAATAAACCAAATTATCAAAAATAAAAAAATAAACATAATCCCTATGAAAATAAAAAAGCCCCCCCAAAATAAAAACACCCTCTAATCTAATACTAAACTACCAATAGCCCTTAAAATGGCCTTTTGTAGGGCATTGCTTTAAGTTAAACAGCTATTTTCCTTACAAAAAATACTAAGTCCCCCCTCTAACAGTAAAACCCAACACCCACCAAACCCGCCAAAATAAAAAAACCTAACACTAAAAATTCCTAAACTACCCATTGCCCCTATGCATTTGCATGGACATTGCCCTTAAAAGGGCATTCAGCTCTTTAACTGCCCTTAAAAGGGCATTTAGTTCTTTTAAGAGCGCCCAGAAATCCCTAATCTAAAAAAAAACAAACCCCCAAAAAATAAAAAAGCGTAAGTCTAACCCCCCCAAATAGGTACTCATCGTTGCTGAAGTCCGGCGGAGCAGGACCGGCGAACACAGAGCCATGGATTGTGAGGATCCTCTTTGTACGATTGCCACCGTACACTAAAAAGAGAACTCAAGGTACTCGTTTAAATATGGCGTCCCTTGCATTCCTATTGACTGATTTGATTCTTCAAATTCAAATCAGCCAATAGGATGAGAGCTACTGAAATCCTGTTGGCTGATTTGAACATTAGGGCAATCCCTACAAAAAGGCCCTTTTAAGGCATTTAGTTCTTTTAAGAGAGCCCAGAAATCCCTAATCTAAAAAAAAACAACCCCCAAAACATAAAAAAAAGCCTAAGTCTAACCCGCCAAATAGGTACTCATCATTCCTGAAGTCCAGCGGAGAATGGTCCGTTCCAGGCGGTGAAGTCTTCTTCCAAGCGGCCTGACATCTTCTTCCCAGAGGGGACCTCTTCCTTCTTCATCGAGGATGAAGCCGGCATGGTGTGGAGTTGAGTGCAGAGCAGGACCGGCAAACGCAGAGCCGTGGAGCATGGAGGATCCTCTTTTTATGATTGCCGCCATACACTAAATAGTGAACTCAAGGTACTCGTTTAAATATTGCGTCCCTTGCATTCCTATTGACTGATTTGATTCTTCAAATTCAAATCAGCCAATAGGATGAGAGCTACTGAAATCCTGTTGGCTGATTTGAACATTAGGGTAATGCCTACAAAAAGACCATTTTAAGGGCTATTAGTAGTTTAGTATTAAATTAGGGGGTGTTTTTATTTTGGGGGGATTTTTTATTTTCATAGGGATTAGGTTTATTTTTTTATTTTTGATAATTTGGTTTATTATTTTATGTAATGTTAGACTTTTTTATTTTTGTAATCTTAGAATTATTTAAAGTTAGTTTTTTTATTCTTAAGTAATGTTAGCTTTTTTATTTTAATTGTAACCTAGTATTTGTTAATTTAGGTATTGGGGTTAATTTAGGGGGTGTTAGGTTAGGGGGCTTAGTAATTTAATTAGTTATTTGCATTGTGGGGGTTTGACCAATTAGGGGTTAATCTCTCCTTTAGACACAACTTCTGCTGCTGCACTGTCACATGGGGTTCTTCACTTCAGCCACACTCCTAAGTCTGATAATAGACAAGGAGGTGGTGGTGTTGATATTTTACTTTCCTCTCATTGCACCTTTAAACAAATACAACCCTTCTCTTCCCTAACATTTTCCTCATTCGAAACACACAAGATTTGCTTATTCTCTCCTCTCTCTATACGTGTTGCAGTCATATTCCGCTCCCCTGACTCATCAAGTTTATTTCTAGATCACTTTGCTGCCTTGCTACCTTATTTCCATTTCTCAGACATTCCTGTCCTCATTCTTGGCGACTTCAACCTCCCTGTTGATAACCCCAATGCCTCCTCTGCAAAACAACTTCTGCAACTCACTTGCTCTTTCGGCCTGTCTCAATGGAATTACTCTCCCACTCACAAAGATGGTCACTTCCTTGATCTGATTTTCAGCTATCTCAAACTTCACAAACTCCCCTTTTCCACTTTTGGATCATCATTTCCTCACTTGCAACATCACTTCCCTCCCTTCAATCACCCCTCCCTCTACAACTCACACAAATCTTCACAGAAGCATCAAGTTATTAGATCAGAAACAGCTTGCTAGCTCTATCAAACCTCTACTCTCTTTGCCCTGATGAATCTATCTGCCACTATAACTCCACCTTTACATCGGTCCTTGACAATCTGGCCCAACTTACCATAGCTCGGAAATCATACACTCATCCTCAGCCCTGGCATACTCCTCTGACACAGTACCTACGCAGATGTTCCCGTACTGCTTAGCCACACTGGAAAAAATCTAGAAGTTCAGCTGACTTTCTTCAGTACACGTTCATCTTGAATTTTTACTATTCTGCCCTTAATCTATACAACAATAGATATACAGGTGCCAGGAATCAGACTGAGACAAGAAGTGCAAAAATAATCACACCTTTATTAATAGCAAAAAATAATAAAAAGTCCACAAGTCAAATAACAAGTCAGGAATCAAAACCAGAGCTGGTAGTCAGACGAGCCGAGTCAGGAGCCAAAGCAAGTAGTCAGACAAGCCGGAATCAGGAACAAGTAGAACAGCAGAGTCAGGAACAAGCCATGGATCAGGAACCAGGAGGGACGTCAGACAGAAAGGTAATACACAGGAGCTCTCACAAACAGGTCTGAGACAACATAAGGGCAAAGCATACTGAACAGAGGCCTTTTAAATAATAAGTGATGACATTGCAATTCTGAGACTGCATCCTGTCTCACACGGATGATGTACACCAGTCTGGCCATAAATGGAAGTGCAGGAAATGAGCAGCATCACACAGTATGCACCAGAGTCAACAAGAGAGGTGAGTAAAATGGCTGCCAGCAGCACATGGCAAACAAAACAAGAAAAAAACCCTGACAGTACCCTCCCCTCAACGACCCCTCCCCCGCGGGAGGACAAAAGGCTTATGGAAGGCACAGAGGAGGGCGGAGCATGAACATCAGAGGAGGGAACCCATGAACGCTCCTCCAGACCATAGCAACTCCAGTGAACCAAATACTGTACGCGGCCCCTGGACATACGAGAGCCAATAATGCTGCTGTCCTCATACTCCTCATGGTTGTCAACAAAGATAGGATGGGGACGAGGCAACACAGTGGTAAATTGATTACAAACCAATAGTTTCAAGAGGGAGACATGAAAAACATTGGAGATGCGCATCGCAGGAGGAAGGTCAAGAGCGTAGGCCACAGGATTGACCCGTTGGAGTATTCAAAAAGGACCAACATAACTGGGAGCCAGTTAAATGGAAGGCACACAAAGATTCAAGTTGTGGGAGGAGAGTCAAACTCTCTCACCAACCTGGTAGGATGGCACGGGCAGACGCCTACGATCAGCTTGGAACTTTTGGTGCTGCATAGAACGATGAAGGCAATCCTGAATCTGCACCCACGTGGAACAGAGTTGCTGGAGATGCTCCTCCAAAGCCGGAATACCCTGAGGCATGAATGAATTGGGCAACAAGGATGGTTGAAACCCATAATTCACCATGAACGGGTATAACTTCGAGGAAGCATTAATAGCACTATTACGAGCAAATTCTGCCCAAGGTAACAGTTCAGACCAATTATTGTGGTGATCTGAGACATAGCAATGGAGGATTTGTTCCAGAGCTTGATTAGACCGTTCTGCAGCCCCATTGGATTGAGGGCGATATGCCAAGGAGAAGGAAAGCTTGATCCCCATTTGAGCACAAAAGGAATGCCAAAATCTGGAGAAAAACTGATTACACCGGTCCGACACTATCTCCTTGGGTAACCCATGTAAACGGAAGACCTCCCGGGCAAAAATTGAAGCAAGCTCCTGAGCGGTAGGCAAATTCTTCAAGGGAATGCAATGTGACATTTTAGAAAAAAATGGCCAACCACCATAAGGATAACAGTATTGCCATTGGAAACAGGGAGCTCAACAATGAAGTCCATGGAAAGATGTGTCCAAGGATGCTCACCATTAGCAATAGGTTGAATAAGACCCACAGGAAGAAGTTGAGGAGTTTTATTCTATGCACAAACTGAGCAAGAGACAACATACACGGCAACATCAGAACGAAGACTTGGCCACCAGACTGTGACAGACTAAATCATTTGGTTCTTGCCTTGGTGACCTGCGGCTTTAGGATAGTGGTAAGTGTGCAAAAGTTTAGTTCAAAGATTCTCTGGAACAAAACACTTACCACTAGGATTCTCAGGAGGTGCATTGTTTTGTGCAGCCAGGATCTCCTTCCCCAAGGGAGAAGTCAAAATAGGTAGCAAAAATATGGTCAGGAGGTATAACTGGAGTAGGTACAGACTCCTCCTTGGACAGAGGGGAAAATTGTTGAGAGAGGCACCAGCCCTAAAATTCTTACTACCAGGCAGGTAGGAGACCACATAATTAAACCGAGACAAAAATAGCGCCCATCTAGGCTGTCGGGATGACAAACGTTTTGCTTCAGATAAATAAGTTACATTCTTGTGGTCAGTAGGAATAATCACTGGCACGCTAGTACCCTCGAGAAGATGCCTCCATTCCTTGAGTGCCACAATTATGGCCAGCAATTCCCTGTTGCCAATTTCATAATTGCAATTTCTTAGAGAAAAAAACCACATGGATGCAAGGAACCGTAGGACGTTGAGACAAGAGGGCACCTACTCCAGTCTTAGATGCATCGACCTCAAGAACGAAGGCAGGACAAGGTTAGGATGAGTCCGAACTGGAGTGGCAGCAAAGGCAGTCTTAAGACTATCAAAGGCCTTAATGGCAGTAGGTGACCAATGGAGTGGTTCATTCTCTTTATGGGTCATGTCTGTGATAGGTTTGACCAAGGAAGAAAAGTTTTAAATAAACTTTCAATAGTAATTGGTGAACCCCAAAAAATGTTGAATAGACCGAAGACCAACTGGGTGAGGCCACTGCAGAACTGCAAATAACTTGTCAGGATCCATGGAGAACCCTGCAATGGAGATAACATAACCTAGGAAGGTTACTTGAGTCCGATGGAACTCACATTTCTCAAGTTTACAAAACAGGCCGTTCTCCCGTAGTCTCTGAAGAACCCGTGTAACATCAGAACAATGAGCCTCAAGTGTGGGTGAGTGTATGAGGATGTTGTCCAAGTACACCACAACACACTGTTGCAACATATCTCATAGGACATCATTAATAAATTCCTAGAAAACAGCAGGAGCATTACATAGGCCAAAGGGCATTACAAGATACTCATAATGCCTGCTCCTGGTGTTAAAAGCTGTTTTCCATTTGTGGCCCTCCTTGATCCTAACGAGATTGTACACTCCTCTCAAATCAAGTTTAGTAAAGACCGTAGCTCCCTTGAGGTGGTCAAAGAGTTCCGTAATGAGCGGAATAGGGTAAGCATTCTTAATGGTAAGATGATTTAGACCCCTTTAATAGATGCATGGTCTTAACTCGCCACCCTTTTTCTTCACAAAGTAGAAGCCAGCCCCTGCAGGAGAGCAGGATTTGCGGATAATCCCCCACGACAGAGCATCGGCAACATACTCCTCCATAGCACAATTCTCCGCAACAGACAGGGTAAACCCAGCCCATAGGAGTAATGGCCCTGGGTTGCAGGTCTATGGCACAATCGTAAGACTGGTGAGGAGGCAACGTACTGGCATGCACCTTGTCAAACACGTCTAGGAACTCTCGGTACTCCTCTGGCAATTGAGATACCGAAGAAGTGCACAAGACTTTAACTGGTTTCCGAAGACAAGTGGAAATACATTGCAGAGACCACGACAAAATTTCGGACCTGCGCCAGTGGAGACTGGGATTTGCTTTTGGAGCAACTGGAAAATGTGGAGAGTTTATCACCTAGAACTGGAGGGTTTCAAAATGGAGAGCCCCAACAGCTATGTATAATGGAGCAGTTTCGTGAGTAACAAGTTCAGGCTGAAGGGGCCTGCCATCAATGGCTTCTATAGCAAGTGGAATGGACCGAGGCAAAACAGGAATGGAGAGCTTTGATACAAAAGCACTGTCAATGAAATAGCCCGCAGCACCGGAGTCAACAAGAGCCTGGGTGACTATGGAGGAGTCCACCCAGGAAAAGACAACTGTGACCAAAGGTTTCTCCTTTAGCGGTTCCGGGGACCAGGATGAACCACCCAAGGTCTGCCCCCGACAGGACCTTAGTTGTGAGCGTTTCCTGGCCATGTAGGAAAAGACTTCAAAAGGTGGCCTTGTAACCCACAATAGAGGCAGAGCCCCTCCCTCCTCCTAAAGACCCTCTCCGCCACAGAGAGACGCATGAATCCCAACTGCATCGGCTCAGCAGTACCTGGTGACTCGGGGCCAGGAGGCATGGGAGGAGAGGGAGGCATGGGTGGGAACAAACACGTAGGAGACAACGGAACAGGAGGCTTCTGCAAGAGCTCCTTGAAAGAGGGCCTCTCACTTAGTCTGATGTAAATTAGGATAAGAAAAGACACCAATGCCTCTGGATCTTCTGGTAAATCTCTGGCAGCAACTTTGTCTTTAATCGCATCAGAGAGCTCATGAAAGAAAGCGGCAACAAGGGCTTCATTGTTCCAACCTACCTCTGCGGCAAGCGTACGGAACTCAATGGCATACTGAGCAACAGATCTTGTACCTTGCTAAATGGACATGATTTGTTTAGCAGCAGAGAAGGAGGGAGCCAGAACATCAAATACCCATTCGTGGCCCTCCTTGATCCTAACGAGATTGTACACTCCTCTCAAATCAAGTTTAGTAAAGACCGTAGCTCCCTTGAGGTGGTCAAAGAGTTCCATAATGAGCGTAATAGGGTAAGCATTCTTAATGGTAAGATGATTAAGACCCCTTTAATCGATGCATGGTCTTAACTCGCCACCCATTTTCTTCACAAAGATGAAGCCAGCCCCTGCAGGAGAGCAGGATTTGCGGATGATCCCCCACGACAGAGCATCGGCAACATACTCCTCCATAGCACAATTCTCCGCAACAGACAGGGTAAACCCAACTCCGAGGAGTAATGGCCCCGGGTTGCAGGTCTATGGAACAATCGTAAGACTGGTGAGGAGGCAACGTACTGGCATGCACCTTGTCAAAAACGTCTAGGAACTCTCGGTGCTCCTCTGGCAATTGAGATACCGAAGAAGTGCACAAGACTTTAACTGGTTTCCAAAGACAAGTGGAAATACATTGCGGAGACCACAACAAAATTTCGGACCTGCGCCAGTCGAGACTGGGATTGTATTTTTGGAGCAACCAGAAAATGTGGAGAGTTAATCACCTGGAACTGGAGGGTTTCAAAATGGAGAGCCCCAACAGCCATGTATAATGGAGCAGTTTCGTGAGTAACGAGTGCGGGCTGAAGGGGCCTCCAATCAATGGCCTCTATAGCAAGCGGAATGGACCGAGGCAAAACAGAAATGGAGAGCTTTGATACAAAAGCACTGTCAATGAAATAGCCCACAGCACCGGAGTCAACAAGAGCCTGGGTGACTATGGAGGAGTCCACCCAGGAAAAGAAAACTGTGACCAAAGGTTTCTCCTTTAGCGGTTCCGGGGACCAGGTTGAACCACCCAAGGTCTGCCCCCCGACAGGACCTTAGGTGTGAGCGTTTCCCGGCCGTGTAGGAAAAGACTTCAAAAGGTGGCCTTGTAACCCACAATAGAGGCAGAGCCCCTCCCTCCCCCTAAAGGCCCTCTCCGCCGTGGAGAGATGCGTGAATCCCAACTGCATCGGCTCAGCAGTACCTGGTGACTCAGGGCCAGGAGGCATGGGAGGAGAGGGAGGCATGGGTGGGAACGAAAACGTAGGAGACAACAGAACAGGAGGCTTCTGCAAGCGCTCCTTGAAAGAGGGCCTCTCACTTAGTCTGATGTAAATTAGGATAAAAAAAGACACCAATACCTCGAGATCTTCTGGTAAATCTCTAGCAGCAACTTTGTCTTTAATCGCATCAGAGAGCCCATGAAAGAAGGCGGCTACAAGGGCTTCATTGTTCCAACCTACCTCTGCGGCAAGCGTATGGAACTCAATGGCATACTGAGTAACAGATCTTGTACCTTGCTGAATGGACATGAGTCGTTTAGCAGCAAAGGAGGAGTGAGCCAGAACATCAAATACCCTTCAAAAGGATGCCACAAATTCAGGGTAATTTGAAATCACAGGTTTATTAGTCTTCCACACGGGATTAGCCCAGGCAAGAGCTGTATCAGAGAGTAACGAGATGAGAAATCTCACCTTAGCTCTGTCAGAGGGAAACGCCTGAGGTAACATCTCAAAGTAAATGTCCATCTTGTTCAAAAACCCTCTGCACTGATTAGGATCGCCTCCTTAATGCTGAGGTAGAGGTGCAGAACCCGGACATGCTCCTGGTAGGACTAGGTGCAGCAGCGTAAACAGGAGCAGCCATAACTTGTGGGACAAATGTGCAGTGCGAGTCAGCAGGGTTTGCTGGGCTAGTGCAAATTGATCCAAGCGGTGATCCTGTTCATCCATCCTGGAGATTATGGCAGGTAAAGGTGGATTATTAGCACCATCAGGATTCATGGCCCTTGTGTAATGTCAGGGTGCTAGGAATGAGACTGAGACGAGAAGTGCAAAAATAATCACACCTTTATTAATAGCAAAAAATAATAAAAAGTCCACAAGTCAAATGACAAGCCAGGAATCAAAACCAGAGCTGGTAGTCAGACGAGCCGAGTCAGGAGCCAAAGTGAGTAGTCAGAAGAGGCGGAATCAGGAACAAGGAGAACAGCAGAGTCAGGAACAAGTCAGGGATAAGGAACCAGGAGGGACGTCAGACAGCCAGGTAATACACAGGAGCTATCACAAACAGGTCTGAGACAACGCAAGGGACAAGCAATCTGAACAGAGGCCCTTAAAATAATAAGTGATGACATCACAATTCTGAAACAGCATCTTGTGTCACATGGATGATGTACACCGGTCTGGCCATAAAAGGAAGTGCAGGAAGTGAGCAGCATCACACAGTATGCACCAAAGTCAGCAAGAAAGGTGAGTAAAATGGCTGCCAGCAGCACATGGCAAACAAAACAGGGGAAAAAAACCCTGACAAAAACCCCCTAAAAACCTCACTATCATCCAAAACTCACATAGCCATATCTCTTTTGCCCCGTTACAGAGGATGAAGTTTCTGCCCTTATACTATCCTCTTACCTCATTACCTGTCCCCTTGACCCTATCCTTTTACAGCTACTTCCTGCTTTCTCTTCTACCCTTACCCCTATACTCACACACATCTTCAACCTCTCCCTCAGCGCTGGTATATTTCCTTAAGAAAGATGCAGGCAGAACTCAGAGAATCTTAATTAAAAAACAGTATTTTATTAACATAAAACCAGCAGTCTGGATACAATCATGGTCGGAGGAGGAGTCCTAACATTTTTTGTGCCATACGGCATTAACTCATAGGATATCTCCACATACACCAGTTATACCTTTATAGTGACTTCAACCAATCCCAAGTTACAAAAGTGGTTCCCTTAGAAACGATGATCAGGTATACACAAGCTCAGCGTATGTTACGAATACATATATGCGCAATAATTGTTAAAAACAAAATTAAGATTACAAATATATAGCTATATGTGATAATAATAACAAATATAATATTGTATTCTTGTTGTTAGCTTTAATTTGATCTAGAAAATTGAATCAGTTCATCATAATAATACATATTCTACACATATTTTTTTGTTATTAATATTATATATCATTCTTTATCAATTCTATTTTCAATTTAATCTAAACATGGATCAGGGAAAATGCATCAATAGGATAAAGAAGGATCGCTGATAATGAATATTTAAAACTGTTGACCAACATATTCTTAATAAATTCATTATAAGAAATTAATTTTAGGAATTTAATTAATTGTAGGAAATTAATTTTAGAAGGCACAAATATGTTCAGAAATGTGTTTGAAAAAAGTTGGTTCATATATACTCATTAGATCACATATATATATATATATATATATATATATATATATATATATATATATATATATATATATATATATATATATATATATATATATATACAGGGAGTGGCGAATTATTAGGCAAATGAGTATTTTGACCACATCATCCTCTTTATGCATGTTGTCTTACTCCAAGCTGTATAGGCTCGAAAGCCTACTACCAATTAAGCATATTAGGTGATGTGCATCTCTGTAATGAGAAGGGGTGTGGTCTAATGACATCAACACCCTATATCAGGTGTGCATAATTATTAGGCAACTTCCTTTCCTTTGGCAAAATGGGTCAAAAGAAGGACTTGACAGGCTCAGAAAAGTCAAAAATAGTGAAATATCTTGCAGAGGGATGCAGCACTCTTAAAATTGCAAAGCTTCTGAAGCGTGATCATTGAACAATCAAGCGTTTCATTCAAATTGTCAACAGGGTCGCAAGAAGCGTGTGGAAAAACCAAGGCGCAAAATAACTGCCCATGAACTGAGAAAGTCAAGCGTGCAGCTGCCAAGATGCCACTTGCCACCAGTTTGGCCATATTTCAGAGCTGCAACATCACTGGAGTGCCCAAAAGCACAAGGTGTGCAATACTCAGAGACATGGCCAAGGTAAGAAAGGCTGAAAGACGACCACCACTGAACAAGACACACAAGCTGAAACGTCAAGACTGGTGAAATGAGAGTGAGTCTTGATGGGTCAGATGGATGGGCCCGTGGCTGGATTGGTAATGGGCAGAGAGCTCCAGTCCGACTCAGACGCCAGCAAGGTGGAGGTGGAGTACTGGTTTGGGCTGGTATCATCAAAGATGAGCTTGTGGGGCCTTTTCGGGTTGAGGATGGAGTCAAGCTCAACTCCCGGTCCTACTGCCAGTTTCTGGAAGACACCTTCTTCAAGCAGTGGTACAGGAAGAAGTCTGCATCCTTCAAGAAAAACATGATTTTCATGCAGGACAATGCTCCATCACATGCGTCCAAGTACTCCACAGCATGGCTGGCAAGATAGGGTATAAAAGAAGAAAATCTAATGACATGGCATCCTTGTTCACCTGATCTCAACCCCATTGAGAACCTGTGGTCCATCATCAAATTTGAGATTTAAAAGGAGGGAAAACAGTACACCTCTCTGAACAGTGTCTGGGAGGCTGTGGTTGCTGCTGCACGCAATGTTGATGGTGAACAGATCAAAACACTGACAGAGTCCATGGATGGCAGGCTTTTGAGTGTCCTTGCAGAGAAAGGTGGCTATATTGGTCACTGATTTGTTTTTGTTTTGTTTTTGAATGTCAGAAATGTATATTTGTGAATGTTGAGATGTTATATTGGTTTCACTGGTAAAAATAAATAATTGAAATGGGTATATATTTGTTTTTTGTTAAGTTGCCTAATAATTATGCACAGTAATAGTCACCTGCACACACAGATATCCCCCTAAAATAGCTAAAACTAAAAACAAACTAAAAACTACTTCCAAAAATATTCAATATTCAGCTTTGATATTAATGAGTTTTTTGGGTTCATTGAGAACATGGTTGTTGTTCATTAATAAAATTAATCCTCAAAAATACAACTTGCCTAATAATTCTGCACTCCCTATATATATATATATATATATATATATATATATATATATATATATATATATATACACACACACACACATCAGGGGCGCAATCCGATATACGGCACAGGTTTTGGCGCAAGCGTGGAAACCTGCACCGCCCGTAGTTTCAGCTTGCAACGGCTCCGTCAGATGCTAAAGTGCCGTAAGTCTGACAAACTAGCGATGTCCAGAAAACTGCGTAATTACAAATTTCTGGAGTCGCCAGTGACTTACGGCACTTTAGAAACTGCTGCCGCATAAAAAAACTGACTAAGTTTTATAAAATCACCCGTTACTGTCTAACACGCCTCCCAAACATAGCCCGACACATATACCCCTCTATCCGCAATACCCCCTCTCACTCCTAACAATGAATGTATTAAGCCCTAAACCACCGCTCCCGGACCCCGCTGCCAGCTACATTAACTATATAACCCCCTAATATGATCCCCCTACACCGCCGCCAGCTACATTAAATGTTTTACCCCCTAATGTGAGCCCCCTACCCCGTCGCTACCTACATTAACTATATTACCCCCTAATATGATCCACCTACACCGCCGCCAACTATTTAAACTATATTACCCCCCTAATATAATCCCCCTACACCGCCAAAACCTATTTAAACTATATTACCCCCTAATATGATCCCCCTACACTGCCTCCACCTATTTAAACTATATTACCCCCTAATATGATCCCCCTACACCTCCGCTACCTATTTAAACTATATTACCCCTAATATGATCCCCCTACACTGCCGCCACCTATTTAAACTATATTACCCCCTAATATGATCCCCCTACACTGCCGCCAGCTACATTAAATGTTTTACCCCCTAATGTGAGCCCCCTACCCCGTCGCCACCTACATTAACTATATTACCCCCTAATATGATCCACCTACACCGCCGCCAACTATTTAAACTATATTACCCCCTAATATAATCCCCCTACACCGCCAAAACCTATTTAAACTATATTACCCCCTAATATGATCCCCCTACACTGCCTCCACCTATTTAAACTATATTACCCCCTAATATGATCCCCCTACACCTCCGCTACCTATTTAAACTATATTAACCCCTAATATGATCCCCTACACCGCCGCCACCTATTTAAACTATATTACCCCCTAATATGATCCCCCTACACCGCCGAGAGCTATTTAAACTATATTAACCCCCAATGTAAGCCCCCTACACCGCCGCCACCTATATTATATGTACTACCCCCTAATATGACCCCCTTACACCGCCGCCACCTATATTAAAATTATTAACCCCTAATCTAATCCCCCTATACCGCCGCCACCTTTATTAAATTTATTAACCCCTAAAATAATAAAATTTCCCTACCACTAAACCTAAGTCTAACCCTACAAATAGCCCTGAAAAGGGCCTTTTGCGTGGCATTGCCCCAAAGTAACCAGCTCTATTACTAGCCCTTAAAAGGGTTTTTTGCGTGGCATTGTCACAAAGTAATCAGCTCTTTTACCTGTAATCTAATCCCCCTACACTGCCGCCACCTATATTAAATATATTAACCCCTAATCTAATCCCCCTACACCGCCGCCATCTATATTAAATATATTAACCCCTAATCTGACCCCCCTACACCGCTGCCACCTATATTAACTATATTAACCCTAATTATATTAGGGTTAATATAGTTAATATAGTTATTATATTATATATATTAACTATATTAACCCTATCTAACTCTAACACCCCTAACTTAATTATGATTAAAATATATCTAAATAATATTAATAATATTAACTAAATTATTCCTATTTAAAACTAAATACTTACCTATAAAATAAACCCTAAAATAGCTACAATATAATTAATAATTACATTGTAGCTATTTTAGGGTTTATATTTATTTTACAGGTAACTTGGTATTTATTTTAAGTAGGTACAATAGCTATTAAATAGTTAATAACTATTTAATAGCTACCTAGTTAAAATAATTACCAATGTACCTGTAAAATAAATCCTAACCTAAGTTACAAATACACCTACACTATCAATAAATTAATTAAATAAACTACAAATATCTAAACTAAAATACAATTAAATACACTAAACTGAATTACAAAAAAAACCCCATTAAATTACAAAAAATAAAAAAGATTACAAGAATTTTAAGCTAATTACACCTATTCTAAGCCCCCTAATAAAATAACAAAGCCCCCCAAAATAAAAAAATTTCCCTACCCTAATCTAAATTACAAAAGCAATCAGCTCTATTACCAGCCCTTTAAAGGGCTTTTTGTCTGGTATTGCCCCAAAGTAATCAGCTCTTTTACCTGTAAAAAAAAGAACAACCCCCCATTACAACCCACCACCCACATACCCCTACTCTAACCCACCCAATCCCCCCTTAAAAAAACCTAAGTCTAACCCCCAAGTGCTCCTTACCTGTCCTGAAGACCGGCGCGGAGCGGAGGAGTTGAATACCGATGACTGCGGAGCTGAAGACCGTCCATCTAGAACTGAAGACCGGCGATGCTGGAACTGAAGATGGGCGATGCTGGAACTGACGACCGGAGCCGGAGCGTGGAGGATCCTCTTCATACGATCGCTGCCGTACACTGAATAGGAATTCAAGGTACGCGATTAAAAATGGCGTCCCTTGAATTCCTATTGGCTGATTTGAGCCTTCAGATTCAAATCAGCCAATCCGATGCGAGCTACTTTAATTCTTTTGGCTGATTTGAATAGCCAATAGAATAAAAGCTACTGTAATAGCTATCTTAGGGTTTATTTTATAGGTAAGTATTTAGTTTTAAATAGGAATAATTTAGTTAATATTATTAATATTATTTAGATTTATTTTAATAATAATTAAGTTAGGGGTGTTAGAGTTAGATAGGGTTAATATAGTTAATATATATATATATATATATATATATATATATATATATATATATATATATAATAACTATATTAACTATATTAACCCTAATATAATTCGGGTTAATATAGTTACTATAGGTGGCGGCGGTGTAGGGGGGTCAGATTAGGGGTTAATATATTTAATATAGGTGGCGGCAGTGTAGGGGGATTAGATTAGGGGGTAATACATTTATTATAGATTGCGGCGGTGTAGGGGGATTAGATTACAGGTAAAAGAGCTGATTACTTTGTGACAATGTCCCGCAAAAAGCCCTTTTAAGGGCTGGTAATAGAGCTGGTTACTTTGGGGCAATGCCCCGCAAAAGGCCCTTTTAAGGGCTGGTAATAGAGCTGGTTACTTTGGGGCAATGTCATGCAAAAGGCCCTTTTCAGGGCTATTTGTAGGGTTAGACTTAGGTTTAGTGGTAGAGAAATATTAGTATTTTAGGGGTTAATAAATTTAATATAGGTGGTGGCGGTATAGGGGGATTAGATTAGGGGTTAATAATTTTAATATAGGTGGTGGCGGCGGTGTAGGGGGATTAGATTACAGGTAATAGAGCTGATTACTTTGTGACAATGCCCCGCAAAAAGCCCTTTTAAGGGCTATTTTTAATTTAGTTTATGGTAGGGACATTTTAGTATTTTAGGAGGTAATACATTTATTATAGGTGGCGGCGGTGTATGGGGATTAGATTAGGGGTTAATAAATTTAATATAGGTGGCGGCGGTGTAGGGGGATTAGATTAGGGGTTAATACATTTATTATAGGTTGCGGCGGTGTAGGGGGATTAGATTAGGGGGTAATATAGTTAAAATAGGTGGCAGCAGGGTAGGGTCTCACATTAGGGGGTAATAATTTTAATATAGATTGCGGCGGTGTAGGGGGATTACATTAGGGGGTGAATCATTTTAAATGTAGGTGGCGACGGTGTAGGGGGATCACATTAGGGGGTTAGACATTTAATGTAGGTGGCGGCGGGGTCCGGAAGTGGCGGTTTAGGGGTTAAACACTTAATTAGGGATTGCGGCGGGGGATCGCGGTTGACAGGTAGATAGACATTGCACATGTGTTAGGTGTTAGGTTTTATTTTGCAGCTAGTTTAGGGAGTTACGGGGCTCCAATACTCAGCGTAAGGCTTACTACACCTGCAATTTGTGGCGAGGTGAAAATGGAGTAAGATTTCTCCATTTTCGCCACGTAAGTCCTTACGCTGTATATTGGATACCAAACTGTGCTGGTTTGGTATACCTGTCTATTGGCCAAAAAACTATGGCCGAAGACAGAAATATACGAACGTAACTTCTATGTTACGCCGTATATGTGATACCAAACCAGTGCAAAATTTGTCGTCGTCAGCTTTTGTGGGCGACGATTTATATCGGATCGCTGCCCAGATTCCCTGCTAATGATGAAATTTGTAATTTTTAACTTTGTCTGTCAAGAAATAGCCATAGATATATATAAATATACTAAACACCAAAATTAGGTAAGAAATATAAATATAGCAGAAATCATCAATGTGTAAGTTTTTATTATTATATGATAGTTCTCTTTTAAAGAAAACACTAATACTAAAACAAAAGGATCAATATTTTCTAAATCAGGACCTATTCCACAAAGTAACTAATATCCAATTCCTTGTTTAGTCCTGAGGGTATCCTAGTTTCTAGTTTCCAAATCCAATATAACTCTTTTTTGGTGAGAATCTTATATCTATTTCAACCCTCAGTGGTTTTCTTGCTATGTCTATAACCCTAACAAGGAATTTTGACTCATTAGTGAAATGAATACCATTAAAATGCCTTGCTACACTTGAGTCCTTGTTATAATTTTTAATGTCTCTCTTGTGTTCCCCTATTCTTGATCGTAGGCAACACAAGGTTTGTCCTACATACTGGTCTTTGTAAAGTTCACATTTCAAGAGATAGACTACAAAGCTTGTGCTGCAATTAGCATCATGCTCTATTTTAAAGTTTTCATTAGTAGCAGTGCTTTTAAACTCTGCTCCCGATGATATGACTTCACAAGTAGCACAATTCCATGACCAACTTTTGAAAGTACCCTTCCTAGACAACCAATTACCTTCTACCTTTCTTGTACTGCTTGTAATTAAACTAGAGGATAACCAATTGGCAAGAGTTGGCTCTTTCTCTGATACAAATCTAATATTTTCAACCACACCAGCCAACAAATCATCTCCCTTCAAAAGAGGCAAGTTCTTTCTAATAATGTTACAAAGATCGTTATATTGTAGTGAAAACTCAGTTGAAAATACAACTGTTTCATTATTAAATGAATACCTTCGTTTTGAATAATTGTCTAGATTAGTATTTGCTTGTAAGGGACTTGTTTTTATTTCATTTATAGTATGTTGTTGTGTTTGTGAATCATACCCCCTACTTCAATAACAAAATAGACTCCATCAGAAATTAAATCAGCTCTCATTCTCAAACCCCCTCAAAACCTCACATAGCATAAATGTATCTCTGTTGCCCCGTTACAGAGGCTGAAGTTTCTGCCCTTATACTATCCTCTCACCTCACTACCTGTCCCCTCGAACCCATCCCCTCACAGCTACTCCCCGTGCTCTCTTCTACCCTTACCCCTATAGTCACACACATCTTCAACCTCTCCCTCAGCACTGGTTTATTTCCCTCATCTCTTAAATATGCACTGGTCACATCTATCCTCAAAAAAACCTCCTCTCGACCCAACCTCCCCATCCAAATACCGCCCTATTTCCCTACTTCCTCTTGCCTCGAAGCTTCTCTAAAAGCTAGTATATGTACCTCTATCCCATTTCCTTACACTAAACTCCCTCCTTGACCCACTACAATCTAGATTTTACTCCCACCACTCCACTGAGACAGCAATTAGTAAGGTTACTAACGACCTACTTATAGTAAAATAAGTATAGCCAATCCAAAAATCCAAAGGCCACTTCTCTCTGCTTATCCTCCTTGATCTGTATGCAGCCTTTGATACTGTCGACCACCCTCTTCTGCTATAAACCCCACAATCCTTTGGCATTTGTCACACAGCTCTCTTGTAGTTCTCTTCTTATCTGTCTAACCGTATCTTTAGTGTAGCCTTCTCTGGGGCATCCTCTGCCCTGTTACCACTTTCTGTTGGGGCACCACAAGGCTCTGTCCTTGGTCCCCTTCTCTTCTCAATCTACACATTATCTTTAGGTTCCTTAATAAAGTCCCATGGGTTTCAATATCATTTGTAAGTCGATGACACCAAAATCTACCTCTTTTCACCAGATCTATCTTCTTCCTTGCAAACCCATGTCACTAACTGTCTATCTCATATATTATTTTTGATGTCCTCTCACTACCTTAAACTAAATCTCTCCAAAACTGAGCTCTGTATTTTCCCCCCTTCTTCAAAACTCTCCACCCCCAACTTCTCTATAACTGTCGATAACTCCATCATTACCCCTACCTCACACTTGACTCAGATCTTTCTTTCACTCCTCACATTCAGTCCTTGGCTAAAGCCTGCCACTTCCACATTAAAAACATCTCTAAAATTAGACATTTCCTTTCACAAGACACAACTAAGATTCTAATCCAATCTCTCATCCTTTCCCACCTCAATTACTGTAACTCCCTCCTCTCTGTACTCCCTAGCTGCCGCCGAGCTTATTTACAATCCATAATGGATGCCTCTGGCAGGCTCATCTTCCTTACACGTCGCTCTTCATCTGCTGCACCTTTCTGCCAATCCCTTAACTGGCTTCCTCTTGCCTCCAGGCTTAAACAAAAAATTCTCACTCTGACATACAAAGCCCTCAACTGCACTGCTCCCCCCTACATCTCAGACCTTGTCTCCAGATACTCTCCCTCTCGACCCCTTTGCTCTGCCCACAATCTCCTACTCTCCTCCTCTCTTGTTACCTTCTCACATTCCCGTTTACAAGACTTCTCCAGACTGGCTCCCATCTTGTGGAATTCTCTGCCTCACTCCACAAGACTCTCCCCTAGTTTTGAAAGCTTCAAGCGCTCCCTAAAAACTGTACTATTCAGGGATGGATACAAGCTACACTAACCTTTTCTAACTACACTGCTATCCCCTTGAACCCCTTAGCATGTAAGTCCATGAGCCCAGCTGTTTGTAGACCACCCGCATAAGAGCCGATTACAACAGTGCAACTCTCTGCAGGGACCTCTACCCATATGACCCCCTATAAATGTTACCTAGTATACCGCCTATGTTTATAGTGCGGCAAAATCTGTTGGTGAGCTGCAAATACCTGTTAATAATAATAATAATAATAATAATAATAATTTATTAGGATTATTGCGTTGTGTGGTTTGGCGGATTAGGGGTTAATATTTTTATTATGTTTATTGCGTTGTGGGTTAATGGTGGATTATTGGTTAATATACTTTATTAGGTTTAGATGTGGGTAAATGGTGGATTAGGGGTTAATATACTTTATTAGGTTTATTGTGATGTGGGTTAATGGCGTATTATGGTTTAATATACTTTATTAGTTATTGCGGTGGGGGATTGCGGTTGACAGGTAGATAGATATTGCGCATGCTTTAGGTGTTGGTCAATATTTTCAGGCAGTTACGGGAGTTACGGTGCTCACATACTCAGTGCAAGACTTGCTGCGACTGCCTATGTGTGGCAAGGTGAAAATGATTTACGACGCGGTTCTATGTTAGCTTATGGGAGTAAAAATTGCAACCAACGGGTGAAATATACGTGCCGCATTTATATGCGGCGCTGTATATGTGATACTAAAACCGGCGTCACCAGCTTTTGCGGGCGACACCGCATATGTAATCTTGCCCATATAATATGAAGTTAGGTCATATAGCAGGTATATTACGGATGTGCCTGGTAATTATAAGGTTTAAGTCAATGTAGATAATAAAGAATAAATATAGAAACAAAGGTCCTGTTATAGTGAATTCTTTTAATTTGTGCTTAAATTCTGTTATAAACAGCTGATGTTACTGATTTATCCAGCATAAACTATTTAACTGATCTAGTTTCCCTCACTGCTATCACTAATCAAGAACCATCTACATGTGAAAGAGCCTTATTTAATGAAAAGTTGTCAGTAATTTGGTTTCCTGACATTTTCCTTTGACCTTTGTGTATTAAATGGTTCCATTTATTAAAGGGTGAGTTAATAAGATTCACAGCTAGGGAACTTGTCTGGGCCTTTCTGGCCCTGTTTGAAGCATGTGGGAAGCAGGGCCAGCGCTTGTTAAGGCTGGATATGCAGCTGCCTTAGATCTCCCCCTGCCGGGGGGAGCAGAAAGCGGGAGGTTTATCTGCCTTGCACCACGTGAGAAACATTTTGTACAATGCAGTAGTGCGCACACAGCAGTCAGCAGCACTAATCTGTGCTCCCGGATGGAGTGCAAGTTAATTTCCAGAGAATAAACATTGGTGCTGCTGCTTACCTCCCGAGTCCCGCCCCCAATCCACAGAACAGCAGGACCTTTAGAGAGCACACATTATTTTAGGCTGTGCACAACTTTTTTTCCTGACCTTACATCCTGACGTTCAGGTTTAGTACACAGCATGTCAGTGAAATGTATTACTCAAATAGATGGTGAAGGTGGGTGGGGAAATCTGACTGCTGTGAGCCCTACACACAGCCTAGGGCCGGACTGGTCTACCTAGACACCTGCTGAAGCAGCTGGGCTTGGAAGGGAGCTGCCATAGAGTGTGTGTGTGTGTACCTGGACAGATAGTGGCACACTGCAGTCAGGTCACCTCCTTTACAGGCCAGCCCTTATCACAAATGAAATGAAGAGCAGCTTTAAAAATCTGTGCAATGTATTCTAGGGGCTTAACATCCTCCTGGCAAATTTAAAGCTGCTCTGTCTGTTTTTACTGTAATCAGTGAAGCAGGGATCGTTAGTCTGTTCTGTGTAAGGGTCAAATTGCTCGCACAGGCATTCAGCTATACAGGATGGGTCTCTGCTCAGCGAAAAGTAAGTTGTGTATTCTAAAGAAACAGGATCCTAGTGCCCTTTACTAAATGTGAGTACATTTTCTTCTTCTAAATATATGGAATGTTTTAATATATATGTTACATCAATATTGTGCTTCATATAGGGCTGCATGGCCACTGCCAGATGCTGCAGGGAGAACACTAAAGCATAGTTAATAATGTGTTGTACTTGTGCAGTACCTTGTCCTTAAAGTGATGGTAAATCCTAGCATTTAAAAAAAATGCTAGGATTAACTATCACTAAAAATAAAGGCTACCTCCATTCATTAGTTTAAAATAAATACTAAATTTTTTTTTTTTTTTTAATTTCGCCACAGATTTACTGCTTAGCTAAGCAGCTCTAACAGCCCACAGCACTGGTCATTATTTCAATTAGGGTTGCACCGATATCAATACTAGTATCGGTATTGGTACCGATACCAAATACTTGCATGAGTACTTGTACTCGTGCAAATGCACCGATACTTAAACCGATACCTCCACTTACTACCCATATGCTATCTTGTGGTGTTTTTTTTCAAACTGCATGTTCCCATTTAATTTAAAGCTGGAGTGGGGACTAAACTAAAAATTGTTTACTACTGTTCTGCCAATACAAATTGCTGTTATTTGTATTATTGTAGGAGAGATCACTGTAATGCATTCAGACAAACCCCTGAAGTACTGGGCAGTTAATAAACTGTGATTTCCAGCTCTGGCTAAAATGGCCCAAAAATATCTTTCTGCCCCATGCAGTAGTGTGGAAAGTTGAACCTCCTTACTGATAGCAAACACAGACTTATAGCTGAACATGCAGAGATGCTTCTGTTCTGTTCCTTAAAAAGAACTTTTGAAAAATTATTCTAATTGCCTTTTATACTGCTAGTTCTCATCTTGCACAATTATGTTCAAAACATACTGTACTCTGAGGAACATCTTAGCTCATATAATTGCAGGAAGACTACTCATAGGAAAAATTAAATTAATCCCAATGAACATTCATCCTGCAATTATATGACTAGATTTAGATAACATTTGATTGGTAAGCTTTACCAATGCTCTGTTCACATTTCCAACTTCATAGCCTTTAATGGAGTAGGACGTGTAATGAGAGCATTGGTAAAGCTTACCAGTCAAATGCAATCTAGCTCATAGTGTTGTTCGCCATGATTAAACAGTATTCTGTTCTATTTTTTACTGTATTGCACTTTTGGTTGGTTGCAATTTTATATTTGTTATTTATTGTTGTTGTTAATATATTTTATTGTAATATTTTTATTTCTAAACATGTTCTGTGAACTTTGTGACAAATAAAATCTGTTTTATTATTTTATAATGTCTTTTGAGCTACAGCCCTTCATAATTATAAAGAAGGAATCTTAAATAATTCGTCTGTATTGTGCTTGGTAAACTGTCATATGACATTAAAAAAAAGTATCTGTAATTGGTATCGGCGAGTATTTGAAAAAAAGTATCGGTACTTGTACTCGGTCTTAAAAAAATGGTATCGGTGCAACCCTAATTTCAATGAAGTGAACTTCCCTTTTCTTAGCCAATAGCTATGTGGGCTGATCGGCATTATGCTGTAGGAATGCATGTCTGTTGGCTAAGAAGTGGAAACGTGACCTCATTGAAAAAAGGAGCATTTAAAATAAAGGCACCTTTATGGTTATGGGATTGTGGCGGGGGGTATCAAAATACACCCTTGCCTGTGTAGACAAAAATCCTTGCACCGGCCCTGGTGGGAAGTTGATAAGTAGTGTCCGCTGCCCTCTTTTTGTGCAACCAGTCATATGAGTTCAGGGCCTTTCAATCACCCTAAAAAAAAGTGGCATCATTAACCCTTTGAGTGCTAAGCTGAATTTAATATTTTTCTGTTTTTTACTATTTTCAAAAAACATTTTTTTTTACTTTTTTATTCCCCCCCCCCCAATATCTATACCATTGGAAAGGTTATGTGATTGCCTATGGATGAATGGTAGGTCTTGTGGGTCTGTAGCTGCTTAGATCCCTGAGATACAGGTATCTAACCAGCATGCCCCCTTTCCCTATACTTTGCATTGACAATTTTAAATAAAGTTGCGCAGTGACATCATCACATCATTGCCCGTGACGTCACTGCACGTAGCGGGAAGCCCCGGTGATGCCTGTCACTATGCAGGCCCAATTGCCTGGGTAGGAGCAGATGGGGGCCTCCAGATTGCAAAAAAAGCTAGTTGAGTGCTAATGACTGCTCTGAGCCGTCATTAGCACTCTTTAAAACACCTTCAAAACATAACAGAACAAACTATTTAGCTGAAATATTTCTTTATTTTATCACATCCGTAAGAAAGAAAATGACACACAATGGGAACAGGTCAGACAACAGAGAGTAACATACTATGCAATCTTTATCATCTAGACTGGGCGACCCCCCTCATTACATAAGCATATGCAGATGAATGTGTTCAAGTGTGGAGCACCGAGGGCATCCCAATGTCCATATAAGTAAGTACTGTATCCTTTATCTGTGCCACTTGTTGAATTACAGTCTCTTTTTGGGTACTTAGCAATCCTTATTCATTGCAGAAGGAAGCAAATTGGCATCTCCTCCTCTCCACCCTGACACACTCAATAACCTCTTGGATGAAGTCACCCCATTAGATGTTACCTAGCCCCTCATCCAAATCGCATCCTATAAATGTAATTAACATCTGTGATTTTAATACTCTCATAAAAACAAACTTCTATAACAAATAAAACACTTTAAAACAATTTAAAACAACTACATTGTCTTAATTTGCGGTTGTCTACATTAGAATCCAACTTTAGCTAATTCATTATTTTCCAGGGTATGGTTGGAGGATAATGAATTTTATCGCCTTGGTTCCCAGTACTAAAAATTTAAATTGAAAGGGCATGGCTGACATGTACAGTTATATAAATCACATCATACTGCATGATCCAATAGAACCAAAATTTTGGTAAACTGCTCTCTCATTCCTGTTAGTGTGGCTGATAATTCTGACATTCTATATATATATATAATTAATTTTATCCAAAACTTCCTGCCACTCTGGAGCCCCCACCTTCCAACGTCTGGCAATACATGTTCTAGTTGCTGTGCTAAGAGTTTTAATAAATGTGTTAATTGTCACATTGAACTGAGCTAGTCTTTGGTTTAGAAGACTTTGAGCTAGAGTTAGGGGAACTGGTTCTTGTACAATCCTACTTAGCAGTCTCTGTAACTTGTCCCATATCACCCTAATCTTAGTACACTCCCACCACATGTGTAGGTAAGTTCCTATTTGTCTGCAACCTCTATAGCAGTGTCTTGAACCCTCCCTGGTGATGTGAGAAGTTCTCTCTGGGATGAGGTACCATCTGAAGGCTGTTTTGATACAATTTTCTTTTAAATCAGCTCCTGTCAACCCTCTACATGAATCAGAGAACATTTGAATCCATTAATCTTTTGGGAGGTCTTAACCAATGTGTCTTCTCCATTTATATATAAGTAGTGAGGTATCAGTAGATTCCACCTCCTGTAAGGTTAAGTATATTGTGGAAATTATGATGCATATGTATCAAGCTCTGAAAGGAGCTTGATGCCCCGTGTTTCTGGTGAGTCATCAGACTCGCCAGAATCAGCAGTTATGAAGCAGCGGTCACAAAGACCGCTGCTCCATAACCTGTCCGCCTGCTCTGAGCAGGCGGAGAGACATCGCCACAATACTACCCAATCGAGTACGATTGGGTTGATTGACACCCCACTGCTGGTGGCCGATTGGCCGAGTCTGCAGGGGGCGGTGTTGCACCAGCAGCTCTTGTGAGCTGCTGGTGCAATGATGAATATGGTGAACGTATTGCTCGCCATATTCAGCGAGGTCTGGCGGACCTGACCCGCACTGTCGGATCAGGTCCGCCAGACTTTCATAACTAGAGGCCTATCTTTTTTGTCTCTTGGGCGGTGGAACATAAACGTTCTAGCATAGTATACGTTTGTATTGGCCATGGGGACAATATTTATTTATGGCAGAGGAAATCTGAAGATATAAAAACCACTGTAGCTTCAATGGTTGAACTCTCTCTTGTATCTGAGTGTAAGTCTGAATTCTCCCACCATCTAAAATATCTGCCACTCTATATAACCCCTTATTAAACCATTTCCCTAATTGTTGATATAAATCTGGGTTCAAGAGGTACTTCAGGGGAATAGTTTGTGATCTCAAGTGGATTATTATTATTATTGGTTATTTGTAGAGCGCCAACAGATTCCCCAAAACAAAACAATTATATTGATCAAATGGGTAGAGGGCCCTGCCAAGAGTTGCATTATTGTAGTCAACTCTTAAGAAGGTGATCTACAAACAGCTGGACTCTTAGGCTTTACATGCTAAGGGGGTTCAGGGGACAGCGATGGAAGAGAGGAACTGGTATAAAGAAAGGTTAGCGTAGGTTGTATGCATCCCTGAACAGTAGAGTCTTTAGGGAGCGCTTGAAGCTTTCAAAACTAGGGGAGAGTCTTGTGGAGAGAGGCAGAGAGTTCCACAAGATGGGAGTCAGTCTGGAGAAATCCTGTAAATGGGAGTGTGATGAGGTAACAAGAGATGAGGAGAGTAGGAGGTCATGAGCAGAGCGAAGGGGATGGGAGGGAGAGTATCTGGAAACAACGTCTGAGATATAGGGGGGAGCAGAGCAGTTGAGGGCTTTGAATGTCAGAGTGAGAATTTTGTGTTTGATCCTAGAGGCAAGAGGAAGCCAGTGAAGGGATTGGCAGAGAGGTGCAGCAGATGAAAAGCGACGTGTAAGGAAGATGAGCCTGGCAGACGCATTCATTATGGATTGTAAAGGGGCTGGGCAGCAGGTGGGGAGACCAGAGAGGACAGAATTGCAGTAATCGAGACAGGAAAGGATGAGAGAGTGGATTAAAATCTTAGTTGTGTCTTGTGTAAGGAAGTGTCTAATTTTAGAGATGTTTTTAAGGTGGACGCGGCAGGCTTTAGCCAAGGACTGAATGTGAGGAGTGAAAGAAAGATCTGAGTCAAGTGTGATCCAGAGACATCGGGCATGCGGGGTAGGGGTAATGATGGAGTTGTCGACAGTTATAGAGAGATTGGGGGTGGAGATTTTGGAAGAAGGAGGGAAATAAGGAGCTCAGTTTTGGAGAGATTTAGCTTGAGGTAGTGAGTGGACATCCAGGAAGAGATGTGAGAAAGACAGTTAGTGACATGAGTTAGCAAGGAAGGAGATAGGTCTGGTGCAGAGAAGTAGATTTGGGTGTCGTCAGCATATAAATGATATTGGAAACTGTGGGACTTTATTAGGTAACCTAGTGATGACGTGTAGATTGAGAAGAGAAGGGGACCGAGGACAGAACCTTGCTGTACTCTGACAGAAACTGTTGATGGGGCAGAGGAGGCTCCAGAGAAGGCTACACTAAAGGTATGGTTTGACAGGTAGGAAGAGAGCCACAAGAGGGCTGTGTCACAGATGCCAAAGGATTGGAGGGTTTGGAGCAAAAGAGGGTGGTCAACAGTGTCAAAGGCTGCGGACAGATCAAGTAGGATAAGCAGAGAAAAATGGCCTTTTGATTTTGCTGTAAGTAGGTTGTTGGTAACCTTAACAATTGCTGTCTCTGTGGAGTGATGTGGACAAAATCCAGATTGCAGTGGGTCAAGGAGGAAGTTTGATGTAAGGAAATGGGATAGGCATGCATATACTAGTTTTTCAAGAAGCTTTGTGGCAAGAGGGAGTAGGGAACTAGGGCGGTAGTTGGATGGGGAGGTAGGATCAAGGGAAGGTTTTTTGAGGATAGGTGTGACTAGTGCATGTTTCAGAGATGAGGGAAATATACCGGTGCTGAGGGAGAGGTTGAAAATGTGTGTGAGTATAGGGGTAATGGTAGCAGAGAGGGAGGGGAGTAGCTGTGAGAGGATAGGGTCAAGGGGACAGGTAGTGAGGTGAGAGCGCAGTATAAGTGCCAACTAACTTCTTCCGTAGTAACATGGCAAAATGAGCTAAATTTAAGGTTATGTGGGTTTGTGGTTGATTGAGAAGCTTGAGGTGGGTGAGAGAATGGAATTATGCTGGAGAGCGAATTTTTTTTCTGAGTTGATTTTGTAAATTAAGTGGCTGGAGAAAAGTTCTTGAGCCAATGATCCCGTTAAGGACTACTCCACAGCCTAAATAGTTTCCAGCATTGATAGTTGAACTAAAACCATTTTGTCTTGTTTTTGTGTAGAGTCCACAATATATCCTGCAGGGTCTCAATCTCCCCAGTAAGCTTCTATTTAGGTCCATAAGATGTTTTTGTGTATTTTACTCATGTAAGGATGCCTGTGGATAATTCTATCTGCTTGGAGTAGTAGTCAGTCAAATTTGAGGAAGCCTATCCCTCCCATCTGTTTATGTAGCATTAGAGTATATGAGGCTATTCAAACTTGTCTATCTCCTCTTAAATAGTTATTTATCATTGATTGCATCTTATATAATTCTGACTTAGGGACAGCAATTGGTAAAGCTCTGAATAAGTATAAAATCTGAGGGAGAAAATTCATTTTAACGGCAGACAGCTTACTATACCAAGGGAATCTATACGTTCTCTATTTTTTCAGATCTTTATTAATTGCTTTAATTAAAGGGACATAGTTTAATAAATATAGACTTGCATATGCGTCAGCTATCTTTACCCCAAGAAAGGTAATGTCTTTTTTGGTCCAGGACAAATCAAGTTAGCTTCAATGATTTTCCTAGTATGTTGTGGTAATGCTATGGGCAAAGCTTTGCATTTATCTAAGTTGAATTTATAACCGGAAATCAAGGTCATGTAGAACTTGGTACAAATGTGGAAGAGACACTAAAGGCTTAGTCAAGGTCAATAGAACATCACCTGCAAAAAGCGAGAGTTTATGTTCTACGTTTTTAAGTTTAATGCCTGTTATTCCTGGGGTATTCCTAATGCATGCTGCTAGTGATTTGATACAGAGGGCAAACAGAATTGGGGATAGCGGGCAGCCCTGTCTCGTACCATTAAGAATGTTAAAATTTCTCGATTGATAACCAGCAGCCCTGATGACAGCCCTGATGTTGGAGTGGAGTAGATTCCCTTCAGAGCTCTCATAAAGTTCCCATCAAATCCCATTTCAGTTAAGATAGTTTCCATATACTGTATATCCAATTTACCCTGTCAAGCGCCTTCTCTGCATCCAAAGACAGGAGCAGAGAAGGCGTTTTAGTGCCCACCAAGTAATCCACCAAAGCCACAGTTCTTCTTGCATTGTCTGGTGCCTCCCTTTCCGTCACAAAACCCACCTGGTCCAGATGGACCAATTGTGGAAGCTTTGAGGTGGGTGAGAGAATGGAATTATGCTGAGAGCGAATTTTGTTTCTGAGTTGATTTTGTAAATTAAGTGGCTGGAAAAGTCTTGAGCCAATGATCCCGTTAAGGACCTCCACAGCCTAAAAGTTTCAGCATTGATAGTTGAACTAAAACCATGTTTGTCTTGTTTTTGTGTAGAGTCCCACAATATATCTGCAGGGTTCTCAAATCTCCCCAGGTAAGCTTCTATTTTAGTCCATAAGATGTTTTTGTTATTTTTACTCAGTAAGGATGCCTGTGATATTCTAGCTGCTTGGTAGTAGTCAGTCAAATTTGAGAAGCCTATCCCTCCCATCTGTTTATGTAGCATTAGAGTATATGAGGCTATTCAAACTTGTCTATCTCCTCTTAAATAGTTATTTATCATTGATTGCATCTTATATAATTCTGACTTAGGGACAGCAATTGGTAAAGCTCTGAATAAGTATAAAATCTGAGGGAGAAAATTCATTTTAACGGCAGACAGCTTACTATACCAAGGGAATCTATACGTTCTCTATTTTTTCAGATCTTTATTAATTGCTTTAATTAAAGGGACATAGTTTAATAAATATAGACTTGCATATGCGTCAGCTATCTTTACCCCAAGAAAGGTAATGTCTTTTTTGGTCCAGGACAAATCAAGTTAGCTTCAATGATTTTCCTAGTATGTTGTGGTAATGCTATGGGCAAAGCTTTGCATTTATCTAAGTTGAATTTATAACCGGAAATCAAGGTCATGTAGAACTTGGTACAAATGTGGAAGAGACACTAAAGGCTTAGTCAAGGTCAATAGAACATCACCTGCAAAAAGCGAGAGTTTATGTTCTACGTTTTTAAGTTTAATGCCTGTTATTCCTGGGGTATTCCTAATGCATGCTGCTAGTGATTTGATACAGAGGGCAAACAGAATTGGGGATAGCGGGCAGCCCTGTCTCGTACCATTAAGAATGTTAAAATTTCTCGATTGATAACCAGCAGCCCTGATGACAGCCCTGATGTTGGAGTGGAGTAGATTCCCTTCAGAGCTCTCATAAAGTTCCCATCAAATCCCATTTCAGTTAAGATAGTTTCCATATACTGTATATCCAATTTACCCTGTCAAGCGCCTTCTCTGCATCCAAAGACAGGAGCAGAGAAGGCGTTTTAGTGCCCACCAAGTAATCCACCAAAGCCACAGTTCTTCTTGCATTGTCTGGTGCCTCCCTTTCCGTCACAAAACCCACCTGGTCCAGATGGACCAATTGTGGAACAATTGCCTTCATTCCTTTGGCCACAACAAACTATTTAAAGCTAAAAAAATTACTAAGTACTGCATGGCAGGAAACATGTGAGGATTATTCCTTTCTCCTCTTGTATGTTGTACAGTTTTTAAATCGTATGGAATAAAGATGGATGTTTTAAATACCTTCTGAGCCACTGGAGTGCTGCCATATTTTGTTGTTTTTAAAGCAAAAAAAATGTCTTTTGTAAAACTATCTAATATATTCAACAATTTTTTTTTCAAATCTGTTTTACTGAAAGATAATAAAGGTAAAAAACAAATACACATAATTGTCGTATTCAAATGTGTACAAAAAATTAACGAATAAAGTTTGGAAAACATAAAATACGTGATCTTAATCAAAAAGTACAATGTTATATAAACATTACGTGTAGTGGAAAACTGGAACAAACATTATTCACATTATTTAGAAATAGTAATAGAAACGTGATGTATGTCATATTATCAGAAACATTAATCTGATGAAACAATCTGCACTGGGGTCAACCAGTAATAACTAACTACCAAAAGTCATAGTAGATAAACTGGATCTAAAGTAGGGGGGGATGGACTGTGGAAAATTATGATCAGGTCAGAGATGCCTGGATCTAAATTGAGTAACTAGTATGGTAAAGAAGAGGTTAGGGATTAGAAAAAAGGGGGAGGGGGTAGAGGGGAAAGAGAGAGGAAATAAAAGGGGGGGAGTTAGAAGAGGAAGAAAACATACATCCACAAACATGTAGGTGCTTAAATATCTCAATGTGTATATATGTGTAGGGTTCATCCTATTTTTGTAGGCAAGCGTCCCACACTAGCCAGTATATGTCCATCTGATCAATCGAATTGTAGAAATGTCTCTCCATAATGGCCATATAGTCAATTACACCTTTGATTTCTGAGAGGCTAGGGGGTTTGGGGGATTTCCAAGACCTTGCTATGCAAAGTTTTGTTGCCGTGAAAATGTACACCAACATTCTCTTCGACATTTGCGTTGCATCGTCTCCCAGTATATGTAGTAGGGCACTAAATGGTGAAATCTGATTTATTAACACATGTCTTCAACTTCTCTCCACATTGGAGATAATTTGGGGCATTTCCACCAGATATGAAAGTCGGTACCCTCGTCTCCACATTCTCGCCAGCACATGGGAGAGGACTCTGGGAACATTTTGGACAGTTTAAAAGGGGTTCTCTGCCATTTTAGCAATTCCTTGATATATACTTCTAGCATGGTGACAGAATGTATGGTTTTCTTTGTAAGAGAGATAGCCTTTTCCCAATCTTGATCAGGAATGTTGGTGCCTACTTCTCGGATCCAGGCCTTATATTGCCACGGAATTCCTTGGGTGAGGTCTGTAAGGAGGAGGTTATAGTACAATGCAAGAGGTTTAGGTTGTTTACAACCCCTGTTCCAACCGACTTCCCATGGTAAGAGTTTTCTAATGGTAGAGGTAAAAAAAAAACAATTTTTCAGGAAACTAATAACTCTTATGTATTCAAAAGGAAACCAAGGTGGGTTTGGGTTCAATCTGGTTTTTAGGAGCGAAAGGTCTAGGGTTTGATGTGTGAAAAAATCTCCAATAGTGGCGAAACCTTTCAATACCCAATCACCTGAATTGATATTTTTGAGGTCCCAGAATAATGCCACCGTCCCATGTACTAGCAAAGTGTGGGGGGCGATCAGTAATCTATGTCTTAGAGATTCCCAAATGTTTAAATTATGTTTCACTACAACATTATGCAAACGCAATTGGAGTTTGGTTCTGTTAGGGACCCAAATTAAATCCATCAGACCTAGGTCTTCCGGTATCCACGAGGCCTCTAGGAGATACCAGCCTGGTCTATCTTCTTTGATGCTCCACTCAGAAACTAAATAATCTTGTAGCTTCATAATACATGAAGATATTAGATGCCGCTATACCCCCTCTGGAAAAAGATCTATGCAGTGTGTTAAAGGCAATTCTGGGGGCTTTGTTTTGCCATATATAGTTAGCAAAGAGTTTATGTATCTGAAATAGGGTGGGTTTTGGAACATTGAGTGGGATACATCTGAATATATATAAAACCTTTGGGATCAGGGACATTTTTACTGCGGCTACTCTTCCTAACCAAGACAGCTCTTTGAAGTCCCATTTCTCTATTAAGTCTTGAAGATTACAAAATAATAAACTGTAATTATCATGAATTATTTGTTCGGGGTCTGCACTTAGGAGGATACCTAAATGTTTTGATCATGGATCCATGTCTCATATGTTAAAAAACTGTTAGCGTTCACAAAATAGTTATCACAAATAGTTAAAAGACAAGGATAAAAACGCAGTTGATACAAAACATAAGATCTAGTCTGTGGTTGACTGAATATAAAATACAATATACTCCTCTCAGGTGTGGAGGGGTAGTATTATATCAATACATATGTAACAATAATTACAAAAATATAAAAATAAAGATAGATATATAGATAGATAGATAATGGTACTAATATAAAAGACGTGTGTTAAATGTGATACGTGCGTATCCGCACTGGATGTTGCAAGTCCCTAGTTATAAAATAAATATCCAAGTCTCTCTGTGACTGCCAAAATAAAAAAATGTAACTTCCACTTTATCCTGTATGAGTGATGAGTAATATGTGAAGGTGTCCAAGAGATGGTGATGAGGTTAAAAACAAAATGTGAAAAATCACAAAACATAGAAAAAAAATTAAAAAAATCACAATTGTGAAAAAATTACAAAATCAAAAAATTCCTTGGTGAAAAAATGAGTGAAAGAATGAGTGAAAAAATTATAATGCTGCTATCCTTGGTGTTTTGGGGTAAATTCCATATAACAGTAAGTATATTCAGACCAATGATAGAATAAACCTTCCCAGTGAACCTGTGGAATACAAAAAAAACAAAGATAGTGCAAGATTGCTTCTTAAATCCTAAATATAAATGAAATGAGGCTTGTCATAAATAGCCAACGCGTTTCGGCCCTTCCTTAGGCCTTTTTCAAGACTGTATTTATGGTAAGTCACATAAGCCTCCTTAAATATAGTGATGTATCCAATCAAAAAGTGCCAATTTTTGCGCCAAAAATGTACCTCTGAACCAGAAGTAATATTTTCCAGTCCGTTTTTTTAAATTAGTCAAATATACACCTAATTATTAACAAATGTAGTGACCAACTTTCTCACTGTTGGTATTATATGACTGCAATCATATGAAGCCTAATGTTGCTTCTCTGAACTCAAAGTGTTTATACAAGTATCCATGTTCATTTTCATCAAACCGGAAGTGGAATCATGTATCTAGCATCACTTCCGGTTCAATGGTACTTTGTTTACTTATCCGGGAAGTCTGATTAAATCTTAGCCCTAATAATATGCGTTAAGTTGTATGACCTATATCCTTTGGTTTAGAGGGTCTTGTAATGGTAGGTTGTGATAACGTATCTGCAAATCGTTTCGTCAAACCGGAAGTGACACCACTTCTGGGTTCCACACTGTTCAATACATAATATTGTCCAAAATATCTAGGCTGGGGGTTAGCTTACTTAAGGGGACCTCGCATCAGAGGTCATCATTGCAAGTTAGGGATTTAATGGAAAGAGATGTTTAAAAATAAATGTAATAAACATCGCCAGACCGGAAGTGATCTGATTACCCGTCACTCACGGCATCCCCGGTGCATCTAAATCTTAATTTCAATAGGGTGATAGCGTAGAATGAGAACATCATATGTGTGATGTTCATCTATCAGAAGTTGAGATCATTTCTTGCCATAAGGTATAAGAATACTACGGTTCCTTCAAAATAGTTCATGCATATAATGAATGAATGGTCTTTCTCTTTTCTCTTTAAAAATGATAAATTTTATTGCATCTAAAATTGGTTGCTAAGGGGTCCCAGAACCTAATAGTTCAGTTTATACATATACCTAGGAATCTGTATGAGATTCTCATTCCTCATAATTTAAAATTTAAAATTGTGCGGAGTAAGAAAGCCTTGCATTAGTTGGAACATGGTGTTAACTGATAATCTAAAAATGTGAATTTTTGGGGGTAAAAACATTACTAAGAGAGATAAAATGGAGAGGTATGCAGGAGATCTGGTAAATTTATAAAAATATATAAGAAGATAACTGTGCCTATCAGCTCATAAAATGAGATTCGTACGATCAGATTGTGCCTTCCAACCTAAAGAATAGTGTTCAGATGACACCCAGAAAATAAACATCTTATGCTGTACTCTACATTTAGGAATTATTCAATACTAAAAATACTAAAAATTTGGAAAACAAGGTTTCGTAACTCTACTGGGAATCTAGGAGATGTGGGGGAAAAAGGGGGGTAATGCTCAACCTAAAACACTGCTGATGTTAGACATGAATATAACTCTGGATGGTCCCCATGTATGAATATAAAACTCATACGGCTAGATTTGGAGTTTGGCGGTAGATGGGGTGCTAACGCTACGCATGGTTTATGTCTAACACACGGCATTGTTTGACTCCGGTATTTAGAGTTCAAACAAAACCTTCTAACGATACTCCCAACGAGTGTATTTCACACGTGGAATCCTGCCCGCGTTAGACAGTCTCCCATAGAGATCAATGGAAAGGCAAACAAACACGCTTTTGTCATCTAACACTCGATCTCGCGAGAAATACGCACAGCTCGGTCATATGACGCATACCACATCATGCACAACAATAACACGCCGCAAATGTCACAACAACAATCACTAAACAAAGCACATAAGCATTACACATTCACAAGCGGGGGGAATTTTATTTAAATAAAATACAGGGAATACGCATATACTTTAAGATGCGGAAATACGCAAAATAACAACAAGGAAAATAAAAAAAAAAACATACACTAGCAAAATAATCGCATTCATATTACTATATATTAGGACAAACATACATATACAAAACTTCACTAATACCACACCATCGCAAATTAAACTTTAACCATATACTATTGGTTCATTGTTATAGAAAAATGAGCACTAATGAATCATCGCATTCTACACATTCCACAAATACTAACTTCCAAATGAGCATGAGGCATGCGCAAATTCACACACCTAATACACATTGCACAAATAATCAGTAAGAATAAAGCACACCTGAACACAATTTACAAATCAAACTGGTACATCATTAAACATTTACACAAGGGTATAAAGCACTCACACAAGGCATGGCTTCTTTCACTGTGTTGCTGGTGGGTTTTTGGAGATTGGAGCTTAGAGATTTTGTGCATTATTGTGAGTAAGTTAGTGTTATCGTGAGTGAGTTAGTGGTAGTGTGAGTTATTGAGAGTTAGTGGTAGTGTGAGTTAGAGAGTTAGTGGTAGTGTGAGTTAGAGTGGTAGTGGTAGTTTGAGTTATAGAGTTAGTGCTAGTGTGAGTTAGAGAGTTAGTGGTAGTGTGAGTTAGAGAGTTAGTGCTAGTGTGAGTTAGAGAATTAGTGCTAGTGTGAGTTAGAGAGTTAGTGCTAGTGTGAGTTAGTGAACGACAGTTGGTTTGGGTGAGTGTGCGAGTGCTTTTTCTGTACACTTAACACATTTACACGCAAACACATTCAATACATACATACACTTATCAATAACACTACATACACTCCATACCCCATACCCTCTCATACTACACTCCATACCCCATTCCCTGTAGTCCCATTCCCTTTCATCCCATTTACTCTTATCCCATACCCCATCCCATACCCATCCCCTAGTTACATTTAGTTTACATATCCTCCTTTTAGTCTTCTTCTTCATTTTGTTCATTTAAATACTCCTTACCCTCTTTTATTTATATCCCTTTCACACTTTCAGCACTTTTTTTTGGTCTTTTAGTTCTTTATTTTGACCCCCTTTCATTTGATCACACTCACTTTTTGTTTGCTTAGTTGGGGTTTAGTTTAGGGAAGAGATGGAGGGCAGGCAGGGGAGAGGTAGAGGGGGAGGAGAGGGAGGGGGAGAGGAACAGGGCAGGAAGGGGGGCAGGAAGGGGGGCAGGAAGCGGGGGTGGAAGCTGTGGGTGGACCCAGCCACTTGGTTCAAGATGAACAAGTGGCTGGGCCCAGTGGCGGACAGAGTAGGGCTTCACAGTCCGGGAAACAGAGGGCATCGTCACAGGGGAAGGCCAAGGCGACTAGGGAGGCGAGGTTTTCGATGGAGGAGAAGGAGGCCCTCGTAGAAGCCTATATGGCCAGGTATAGGAGGCTGCAGCATCAGAAAACCACCCCGACTGAGAAGAGGAAGCTCTGGCATGAGATAAGGAATGCAGTCAATGCAGTGGGTGGCCGGAACAGAGATATGGACTCTATTAAACATCGATACCGGGACTGCAAGATGGATCTTAAGAAAAAGTTAAGCCGGGAGGCCCGACATGCCGCAGGAACCGGTGGCGGCCCTGCACTGGAAATCGATTACTGCCGATGGGAGGAAATGTTGCGTCCCAGCATCTCCGCGGTGGATATAGTCGGTATCGGAGGAATTGATACCGGGAACCTGCCATTCTCATCTGACGGTAAGCTCATTTAAGAATAAATTAACATACGAATGTATTTCAAGGGACACTATACGCAAACCTTTACTTTCATGATTGAGGTAGAGAATACAATTTTACAAAACATTCAAATTTACTTATATTACCTAATTTGATTCATTCTTTAGATATACTTTAATGAAGAAATAGCCATGCACACGGTGAACCAATCACAGGAGGCAGCTATATTCAGCTACCAATCAACAGCTTCTAAGCATATTTAGATATGCTTTTCAGCAAAGAATATCCAGAGAATGAAGCTAATTAGATAAGAAAAGTACATTAGAAAGTTGATTATAATTGTATGCTTCTAAATCATAAAAGATAAAACATTGGGTTTCATGTCCCTTTAAGGATCAGATTAATGCTATAACGTTGTTTACACGCATTCACAGTTACTTTGCGGTTACATCAGTATCTAGGCTATAGGTTAGGTGTGCATTTAAACAGACTGAAAACAAACGCTAAAACATTCAGATTGACCAGAGATATCACAAACACGGTTTAGAAAATGCGGAAATCGTATTGATTGTTAGATTTCAAAGTGGATTAATGAGGCTGCATTTGTAATTGTATCGTAAGCTAAGTAATTTAAAGCTTTATTTGGAAATATGCTAATATATACATTTCTTTCTTTTTCAAATATACAGAGTCTGGGGAGGAGGCAGCACAGCAAATACAGGCTCCTCCTTTTCCCCGGGATGAGAGTGGTGGGGATGAATCTCCACCTCAGAGGGAAGAGGCCCCCCTTGACGAAGAGGCCACCCTTGACGAAGAGGCCCCGGAAGCAGAGGAAGAGGCCGCGGAACCAGAGGCCCCTCAAGGACCAGCAGGCCGCCGTGCACGGGCACCCCGCCGTGCACAACAAGAGGAAATAGCGGAGGCGCGGGTTCTACCAGACTACATTGACCAGATGCGTAACTCCCGGATACAAAATATAGAAGGCAGAACTAGAATTCTTGAAGGACAAAACAAAATCATTGAAGGCCAAAACCAAATAATAAACATCCTTACTCGAATAGAAGAAGGCCAAAACAGAACCTTTAATCTCCAACAAGAGATGTTTAATTTCTTCCGGGAGGCACATGCTGGTCTGCCTCCTGCTGGTCTGCCTCCTGGTCCGCCATCTGCTGGTCTGCCTCCTGCTGCTGGGCCTCCTGCTGCTGGGCCTCCTGCTGCCGGGCCATCTTCTCCTGCCGGGCCATCTTCTCCTGCCGGGCCATCTTCTCCTGCCGGGCCATCTTCTCCTTCCGGGCCATCTTCTCCTGCCGGGCCATCTTCTCCTGCCGGCCCATCTCCTCCTGCTGGCCCATCTCCTCCTCCTCACCTTGGTCGTCCCAGTACTCTTCCTTCCACTCTTCCCACAACATCTCCAATGAGAACTCGTCGGAGTTGGCAGTTGACCCTCCCAGAGCCTCTGCCCCGTGGGAAGAGGGGAAGGAAGAGGAAGTAAGTATTTGTTTTCATGTTTAATGTTTTTTTTATTTAATGTGTAATGGATAGGTATGTGATGATGTGGTTTTCATACACTTGTGGACCACACTCTGTATATAATCTACTTCTATGGGACCGGGTCCATGGAGGCATATTGTTTGCAGAATGTGGGTTATAAGTGTGTGAAAACCACATCACATACCTATCCTTGTTCATGATATTGATTGGTTTCTGTGATGTGATGACCAAACTGTTTCCCGAATCGCAAAAAAAATTAACATTACAATTATCCATGATGGCATATTACTGTTTGAATGACAATAACACAGCTTAAAGGGACAGTCAGAATTATTGATTACAAAGAAAACACTGTATTACGCATTATAAAGTTGGAAACAACAAAACATGGAGAAATACGTGTGACTTATGTGCTTACCCTTGTATCTATGCCTATGAAAAATGACCACTTATTTGTTGTTCTGACATAACAACATTTTAGACATCAATGATCAATACATGGTAAATATGCTGTATGAGCTCAAGGATTTACATATACAAATGCTATCCAAATGCCCTCTAGTGGTCAAATTGCATAATGATTACATGCACTCTTCAAGCTCTAAGAAATGAGCACACGAACCTCATAGGTTTAGCTAGCAATTTAAAATAAACACAAATGATTAATTGGTGAGAAACCTTTGATATCATTGATATTACAAAATTGACTTTTTTAATAATGCAAAACATTATTTGTTTTCTAAACTGTCCCTTTAACAAAATTACATATGCTAACATAATATTTGCAGATTGTTCGTATATCTACATGTACTTGTTCAAACAATACATTTTGAAAAAATATTTATATTGACGTGTTAAATAAAGTCTATTTTCTTAAAGAGACATTATTGTTTTTTTTTTTTTTTTTAAGACATTTGTTTTAACAATGAATATGGTTTAAAGTCCTTTTAGGAGTGTGGGGGGGGGGAAATATGCTAACAATAATATATTTGGAGATTAACCAATGTGGAACTCAAAAATCAACATTTGCATTAAAGGGACAGTATACTATCTTTTTAACAGAACTGCATGTAATAGACACTACTAGAAACAACAAGATTAACATATACTGATATCAATATTAGAAAGCTTTAAACACTTTCTAATAAATTCGGGTTATCTCTATTGAAAACATAGATGAACCCCCATTACAAAAGTAAAACAAGACAATACCCCATCATTAACATATGAAAAGATCCTTTACACAAACTGGAGAAAGCTGGAGATGGTACTCACATGAAACTTTGAGGCTTGGCGAGGAGTCTGAAAAGTACTTAAATTTTATTTGAACAGAAGCAAAATGAGACGTGTATTTGGTAAACAATGGACTATATAACTAGAGACCAAATAAAATATTTTGGTTTTTAATGTGAGTGTCTAATGAACCTTTAATAAAATATACGACGAAATTACATTTAGAAGAAGTCGGAATCATATATTTAGCATATGATAAAGATAAATGCATATTGATTACTTTATTCTAACACAATGGCACATATTTATGAATTAGATATCTTTAACATTAAACACAACAGTCATTTTTCATAAAAAGGAACATATTGTTGACAAACATATTAAACAACATGGACTATAGAGATTTGCACTTGCCTCGAAATATCTTATGCATGAAAACATTTTGCTTTCGTTCATTTATTCAACCAGACATCCAGCAAGAGAGAATGTGGTGGTCTTTATCAGCTATGGGTCAACAATGTAACATGATGCAAACAATCCATATTCGCCATGTTTTTAAACTTGTCTTCTCATTCAAAAACGTGTTTAACGTGCACAAACAAATATTGCGGGACTACGTAATACAATCAGACATTTTTTTACCTTTGCATGTGACGTCTTAATTAACATGGCACTTCCTTATCACGTAAGAATGCAATCCAATAAAAGGCGCATTATTGATTACGTAAGAATGCAAAGCAAAAAAAGGCGCATCCTTGATCGCGTAAAAACGCCATCCAATAAAAGGTGCATCCTTGATCACGTAAAAACGTCAGTCAATACAAGGAATCATTGGACAGCCTGGCAGGTGACATCTTAAGCAACATGGCGCATCCGAGATCAAGGAAAAACCGCAGCCAATACAAGGACTCAGTTGACAGCTTGGCATATCAATAAGAAACGTAATTATATTTTAGTAACTAGTATGGGTCTAGATTGCTATCTAGGAATGTCATGAAATCATGAATCATCTTTTCGGACTTGACTGTCCCTTTAACTATAGCTATGGTGTATATCTTTAACATTTAAAAGATACATATGAGAAATACATATGCCATTGATGTTTTAAGATATGTTTAGATTGTTTTGGAATAACAATAATGACACATGTATTGATCAAGCGAGTCATTTATTCAAGTTGAAATATGGTCAGCCTACAATATTTGTCAAAACATATTCTTCATCTAAAATATGCGCATTACACACAGAGATTGATTTGGTTACACTTTTACAATAAGATAGAATTGAAAATGAAATACATGTGCTGTCAACATTACAATAAGATTGTTTATTAATAAGATTATATGTCCTTGTTCATGTAAAAAGGACAAAAACGCTTTAGAAATGGAAATCCATTCATTAACAATTGTGCTCACCATCACTTAAAGGGACATGATTTTTATTTTTAAAAAGAGGATACACAGAGACAATACTATTTCAATAAAATGAACACTTTACAGGGATTATATCATTGTATCAATCCTCAGATCATTTGTTAAAGGTGCATCAATTCATGCAGAGTTTATAAATACACACATGGATGTGAAATTTGAAATATACATATATATACACAAATAACAATCTATATATACATATATAAAATAATTACTATGCTAATCATAATCATGCAATGATAAAGCTTTTAGAAAAATATATAAAGACAAATAATAAAATTACTTTGCAGATGTTAATCTTAAAGTCATTTACAATTGTTTTACATATATGATTCAGGAAACACCATTATTTTGGTAGGTACCTTTAAGGATACACCAGATAAACTAGAGATTTCAATCAATGACATGAATAAGGAGGACAAAGATTCGTGCAATGACATGTCTTTTATTAGTATGTCAGAAAACAGCAACAACATTTATAAATAATCTGGTAAAGATCAGGAAAATTGGAGCCATATGACAAGGTAACAGAGTGCATCACAGTCCATGAAGAGAGTTGCCAAGGGCCAGCATAGCCCCATTGGAGCCATATGACAAGGTAACAGAGTGCATCACAGTCCATGAAGAGAGTTGACAAGGGCCAGCATAGCCCCATTGGAGACATATGACAAGGTAACAGAGTGCATCACAGTCCATGAAGAGAGTTGACAAGGGCCAGCATAGCCCCATTGGAGCCATATGACAAGGTAACAGAGTGCATCACAGTCCATGAAGAGAGTCGACAAGGGCCAGCATAGCCCCATTGGAGACATATGACAAGGTAACATAGTGCATCACAGTCCATGAAGAGAGTTGACAAGGGCCAGCATAGCCCCATTGGAGACATATGACAAGGTAACAGAGTGCATCACAGTCCATGAAGAGAGTTGACAAGGGCCAGCATAGCCCCATTGGAGCCATATGACAAGGTAACAGAGTGCATCACAGTCCATGAAGAGAGTTGACAAGGGTCAGCATAGCCCCATTGGAGACATATGACAAGGTAACAGAGTGCATCACAGTCCATGAAGAGAGTTGACAAGGGCCAGCATAGCCCCATTGGAGACATATGACAAGGTAACAGAGTGCATCACAGTCCATGAAGAGAGTTGACAAGGGCCAGCATAGCCCCATTGGAGCCATATGACAAGGTAACATAGTGCATCACAGTCCATGAAGAGAGTTGACAAGGGCCAGCATAGCCCCATTGGAGACATATGACAAGGTAACAGAATGCATCACAGTCCATGAAGAGAGTTGACAAGGGCCAGCATAGCCCCATTGGAGACATATGACAAGGTAACAGAGTGCATCACAGTCCATGAAGAGAGTTGACAAGGGCCAGCATAGCCCCATTGGAGCCATATGACAATGTAACAGAGTGCATCACAGTCCATGAAGAGAGTTGACAAGGGCCAGCATAGCCCCATTGGAGACATATGACAAGGTAACAGAGTGCATCACAGTCCATGAAGAGAGTTGACAAGGGCCAGCATAGCCCCATTGGAGCCATATGACAAGGTAACAGAGTGCATCACAGTCCATGAAGAGAGTTGCCAAGGGCCAGCATAGCCCCATTGGAGCCATATGACAAGGTAACAGAGTGCATCACAGTCCATGAAGAGAGTTGCCAAGGGCCAGCATAGCCCCATTGGAGCCATATGTCAAGGTAACAGAGTGCATCACAGTCCATGAAGAGAGTTGCCAAGGGCCAGCATAGCCCCATTGGAGCCATATGACAAGGTAACAGAGTGCATCACAGTCCATGAAGAGAGTTGCCAAGGGCCAGCATAGCCCCATTGGAGCCATATGACAAGGTAACAGAGTGCATCACAGTCCATGAAGAGAGTTGCCAATGGCCAGCATAGCCCCATTGGAGCCATATGACAAGGTAACAGAGTGCATCACAGTCCATGAAGAAAGTTGCCAAGGTCCAGCATAGCCCCATTGGAGACATATGACAAGGTAACAGAGTGCATCACAGTCCATGAAGAGAGTTGACAAGGGCCAGCATAGCCCCATTGGAGACATATGACAAGGTAACAGAGTGCATCACAGTCCATGAAGAGAGTTGCCAAGGGCCAGCATAGCCCCATTGGAGCCATATGACAAGGTAACATAGTGCATCACAGTCCATGAAGAGAGTTGACAAGGGCCAGCATAGCCCCATTGGAGACATATGACAAGGTAACAGAGTGCATCACAGTCCATGAAGAGAGGTGACAAGGGCCAGCATAGCCCCATTGGAGACATATGACAAGGTAACAGAGTGCATCACAGTCCATGAAGAGAGTTGACAAGGGCCAGCATAGCCCCATTGGAGCCATATGACAAGGTAACAGAGTGCATCACAGTCCATGAAGAGAGTTGACAAGGGCCAGCATAGCCCCATTGGAGACATATGACAAGGTAACAGAGTGCATCACAGTCCATGAAGAGAGTTGCCAAGGGCCAGCATAGCCCCATTGGAGCCATATGACAAGGTAACAGAGTGCATCACAGTCCATGAAGAAAGTTGCCAAGGTCCAGCATAGCCCCATTGGAGACATATGACAAGGTAACAGAGTGCATCACAGTCCATGAAGAGAGTTGACAAGGGCCAGCATAGCCCCATTGGAGACATATGACAAGGTAACAGAGTGCATCACAGTCCATGAAGAGAGTTGCCAAGGGCCAGCATAGCCCCATTGGAGCCATATTACAAGGTAACATAGTGCATCACAGTCCATGAAGAGAGTTGACAAGGGCCAGCATAGCCCCATTGGAGACATATGACAAGGTAACAGAGTGCATCACAGTCCATGAAGAGAGGTGACAAGGGCCAGCATAGCCCCATTGGAGACATATGACAAGGTAACAGAGTGCATCACAGTCCATGAAGAGAGTTGACAAGGGCCAGCATAGCCCCATTGGAGCCATATGACAAGGTAACAGAGTGCATCACAGTCCATGAAGAGAGTTGACAAGGGCCAGCATAGCCCCATTGGAGACATATGACAAGGTAACAGAGTGCATCACAGTCCATGAAGAGAGTTGCCAAGGGCCAGCATAGCCCCATTGGAGCCGAATGACAAGGTAACAGAGTGCATCACAGTCCATGAAGAGAGTTGCCAAGGGCCAGCATAGCCCCATTGGAGCCATATGACAAGGTAACAGAGTGCATCACAGTCCATGAAGAGAGTTGCCAAGGGCCAGCATAGCCCCATTGGAGCCATATGACAAGGTAGCAGAGTGCATCACAGTCCATGAAGAGAGTTGCCAAGGGCCAGCATAGCCCCATTGGAGCCATATGACAAGGTAACAGAGTGCATCACAGTCCATGAAGAGAGTTGCCAAGGGCCAGCATAGCCCCATTGGAGCCATATGACAAGGTAACAGAGTGCATCACAGTCCATGAAGAAAGTTGCCAAGGGCCAGCATAGCCCCATTGGAGACATATGACAAGGTAACAGAGTGCATCACAGTCCATGAAGAGAGTTGCCAAGGGCCAGCATAGCCCCATTGGAGCCATATGACAAGGTAACAGAGTGCATCACAGTCCATGAAGAGAGTTGCCAAGGGCCAGCATAGCCCCATTGGAGCCATATGACAAGGTAACCGAGTGCATCACAGTCCATGAAGAGAGTTGCCAAGGGCCAGCATAGCCCCATTGGAGCCATATGACAAGGTAACAGAGTGCATCACAGTCCATGAAGAGAGTTGCCAAGGGCCAGCATAGCCCCATTGGAGACATATGACAAGGTAAAAGAGTGCAACAGGCACAACAATAATCAGAAAAAAAGGCCAAATGGCAACCATAACAAAAACATCAACATGTGGACGGAGGATTCTTATCTGCGCCCTTGGAGCATCTCCAGATCCTCCACTTACTGGTCATCCCCTTCATCGTCCTGTGCATGTCCAGCTACAGATTCAAGCATTGAGTTCCACCGCCTCATCTGACGTAAAGTCATATGCTGAACCTATAGCTGGGCCTGCATGGTGTCGGCCATCCCTCTCAGGACAGCTGCGTTCCTCAACACGGCCTGCTCTATGCGTGCTAGACCTTCGAGCATGAGCCATGTTGAGTCACAGCCTAAAATAAAGAATAAATAAAATATTAATGATAATTACACAACAGACAAAATAAAAAGCAAAGATACATTGTCATCATAAAGACAAATAATTCTTTAAATTAATTTGTTGACATTGATTATTTACACATGAAATATGTTATTCAGACAGACCTAAACCATTAAATGGACATTTTAATCCAACATGTTGTCCCCTTTAATTGGTTTTTGATGATCCACTTTTACAGCTTGAGTGTCTAAAATCTTGTTAAAGGATTTACATTGTACTTACATTAGCAATTTTAAGATTTTAGTTATACTGTGGTAGGCACACCTATCCTTAAACATTTTGGCGTTGAGGACAAGCTGTTTAAACATAGCAACCAGAAGAAATTACATTCCCACTGGGTTATACAAGAAATAATGTATGATCATTTGGACATAAATATTTGGATCCAAATAGTGGTGATTGGTATATGTAGTGATATCAAATTAAAGGGACAGTAAACCTAAATATTTTAGTTACTGATTCAGATAGAGCATGACATTAAAAAGAATTATTAATTTACTCGTATTCTTTAAATGTTTGAATTCTCGAGCTCTATTTTAAATGCAAGAATGTAAGTTTATAGGGCAGGCCATTTTTGGTTATCAACTTTAGTTGTCCCTGCTGATTGATGGATACATTCATCCAACTATAAAGAAATGATGTCCATAATTTTTTTATTAATAAAAAAAATATATAGGCATTTCTTTGTTTCAATAAAGATAGCAAGAGAATGAAGAATAATTGATAAGAGTAGTAAATTATAAATTTGATTAACATTGCATGCTCTATTTGAATCACAATTGAAAAATATTCATTCAGTGTACCTTTAAGTATCTTATAATGTTGATTTTGAATGATACTTACAGCTGTGCCTGGGAAGGACAATCCGACACCCAGGACAATGAAGGTTGAGACAGGTGGGAGGGATGGGATTGGGTTGGGGAGGGATGGGCTGCTGCTCTGGGGTAGCCCGTACTGCTGGGGAGTGGTGAGTTGGGGGCTGGGCAGCTGGGGTAGCTGTATGGGCCAAAAGACGGGGAGAGCGGCGAAGGGGGACGAAGGGGCGTTTTTTGGGAGGGATACGACAGGACAAATGGTAAGGGCCGGGAGGGGCAGGGGGCTGGGCAGGGGACTGGGCAGGGGGCTGGGCAGGGGACTGGGCAGGGGGATGGGCAGGGGACTGGGCAGGGGGCTGGGCAGGGGACTGGGCAGGGGGCTGGGCAGGGGACTGGGCAGGGGAGGAACAATGATGACCAGAAGCAGATGATCCATCTGAAATAAATATAATAAATATATTAACATCTCATACATCATGAAATCAAATCAACGCATTTCAACTTGATTATGTTTGCAATATACTTAGGAGTGTGTTTGAATTTCTAAACAATGATGACATGAGGATATGGTATGCATATAGGCACTCACATGAATATCAATGACTGTCTGTACAATTCTAAAATTATTATTGTGGTTTGGCCTAGAATATGCATGTGACATCATGATGGCATGAATTTCAAATCCAAATATTTAAACAAATCCAAGAATATCTTCATGCTGCCTGATATATAAAGGGGGCAGTAGTGTATTTGAACAGACAAATAATATTCCTTTTTAAAGTGCAAAAGCTGTAGACTTTGAATGTCTTCAATAAAATGATTTCCAATAAAGCAACATGTTGGAAACATGTTAGATATATTTCACATACCATCAGACTTCAAGGGAGCCTCTTCCTCCTCCGTCCCACATGTTAAATCAATCTCTGTAAAACATAACATGTTGTGTACACGTTAAGATCAGATATTATAACATATGTTACTGTTGCTCAAAGACACACATCAATGTTGCATTAAAGATATACATACCCAAAGTTATGATTTACATCATTTTGATGGAGCATACAAATGACATTAGATTTGTTATTCTCAATGATTCAGATTTTCTATTTATTGTTTGTATTAATTTTAAAATCATAAAAGCATAGTACATTGAACATTTAAGATTTCTCATGTGTGTATCACTTGATGATTGTTGTCAAAAATGAACCTGGAAACAAACATATGCTATACATCTTCTGAATAACAAAGGTGTAGACTAAGAAAGTTTTAATTATTAATCTTTCAATATTCAAATAAAATTAATATATAATCAGAGGAGTCAATTATATGTTTGTTTCAAATGTTATGCTTCATCAGAATCATGCTCATAATATTGATTACCAATACACCTTCAATGACATATAAATGAGTCAATGGACTTACCAGAAGACCGCAAAGGCAGCTCTGTGTTGGTGCTGGATTCCTCTGGGCTCCCCACACCAACTCTCTCTATGATTGATATAGATATATATTAGTGAACACATTTGGGATAGCACTAAATCACATCTGTATCGATTTATAAGAATAATCAACTTGAAAATGTGAAGAATAGAGCAGTCATTATAAAAAAAATTTGCTTCATTGAATCAAGGGGATTCTGTAAAAAATTATGTATTGAACATATGTTTAATTTCTGACTATATTAGACATCAAACTCATCTCATACGATGCTATTGCATATCTAAATATACCCATTGATCAATGTTCTTAAAAGAATACACACAAACCACATTTTGAATAACAGCTGTTGACAAATATAAACAAAGACATGTGGCACATCGAGCCATTTGTGCAATGTACAGTAATCTTGTTTAGGACACAACACATATTGATCACAATACCAAACCAAATTGATTAGTACAAATATGTAATCATGGTGCTGTTAGAGTATGCTTATATCTATAAAGTAACTCCAACAGTGAATATGTGAATTATATATCAATATTGTCTAATCCAAAGAATGTAAGGATTAATGAATCAATTGTTTATTAAAGGGACACTGACATGATTTATTTCAATCATTGATTTCACTGTTCAAACTGTTCCAAATGATTTAACATTGACTCCTATTATAATTTTAATGTTGATACATTTTAATCTTAAAGGCAGATAAGCAATATTGGATTCAATAAATATTGTTTGTTGAAAGTATCCACCAATCATCAATAAAAACCCAGGTTGGTCAACCAAAATTGAGCTGCAGATAAACGTACATTCTTGTTTTTAAAATACATTTAGCAATAGAATATTTCACATATGATTATAGTATTATATTTAAATGTTGCTTAATATTGCATGCTCTATCTGAATGACAACATTAATAATTTTCGCTCAGTGTCCCTTTAATATAAAAATATATTGATTTGACAAGGTTGGTGTTAATGAATTCTCTACTCCATATGTTGATGTAATGAATGTGATTGAGCATGCAATTCGAATCTAATATGTTATTTAAGGATATCCTAAGAATTATTTAATTTTCATCTATTAAAGGGACATGAAGCTCTAAATGTGTAATTGTATACTTTTTGAAACTATGTACTACTGTTATCTGAACACATGATTTTAACTTTTGACCCAATGCCAATATATGCATAAAAAAACAGCCGGATAATACCAGTAATGTAGAAGAACTAAAACAATAGACTGAACCAATGTAGCTCATAAAATGTTTAAACAAAAAAATAAAATCACGTTTACAAATCATTCAATGTAAAATTTAGTTGGCATGTCCCTTAAATGACGTGATCAATTTCAAATATGGAATCTATATTTTTAAAAACAAATCATATGCAAATGTGTGTGAATTTTTTCAAAATGTATACAAATAAGATTAAGCAATACACAAGGGAAGAATATAAATTGGACATTCAAAGAATCTTACATTAAAATTAAGATATCCAGAATAGATGGGATATTTTAAATTTGAAAAAAATTCAGAGTAGTCTTACAATGTAATCCTATGTTGTTGTTTTTTTTATTCTTATTTGTAAATATTTTACTAATCCATTTTGCAGATACATATAAATATTGAACAATGTGGATTTAGTATGTAATGTTCTGTCCATGTTTCTAAGACAAATGTCAATTAAAATGAGACATACCATACTGTGACAAGCCCTGGCTTGAGGATCCAGCACCAACATCCAGATCTGTAATATATTAAATGAGGATTGGATATCATTAATACAAATCATGCCATGTTTAAAATCTTTACATTATTAGCAAATCAATTAAAAACTATTAATCTTTTGGTAGTCCCATGAGTTAATTGTTTCCTCAATTCAATTCATGATAAATATATCCTGTACTGTTATTTTCAATCAGTTGTGTTGTTTACTGTAGCTTTAATTATTTTTTTGTGTTATTTCATTCTCATCAATTGATGGGTATATGTTATTTTTTTTTGGATTCTGCTATTTTTTTTTTTATTATGTATAATATTGAAAATAAGAATACTGTATTCTTCACATATATAATAATTCACATTTCATTTTGACCAACATGTATAAAGCAATGCCACTTACAGCAAACCCATGTTAACGTGTATGCACAATTATAATTTTCGCGATCATTGCGCAATGATTCCAAGCGGAATTACGCATCCGTCATTTGACCAACATGTATAAAGCAATGCCACTTACAGCAAACCCATGTTAACGTGTATGCGCAATTCAAATTTTCGCGAATCATTGCGCAATGATTCCAAGCGGAATGTACGGCATCCGTCATTTGACCAACATGTATAAAGCAATGCCACTTACAGCAAACCCATGTTAACGTGTATGCGCAATTCAATTTTCGCTCTGTGACGCATATCTGTAGAGCGCAAGAAACATCATTCCTATTTCATGTGTCACTAATCTAAAATCATATATCTAAACATCATATGTAGTGTATGGTTGTGAGATCTGTATAGGTTTAGTATCTGACTATATACACATTTTCTAAAATTCTAACAAATATTAAGATATTATAGAAGTTGGATAGTTACCTGGTTCAGATTCTCTTTCATCTCCTCCCAAGGCCACCGGACGGAGAAGCAGCTGCCCTGGCCCCCGCGTCAGGGACTTCAGATCCCGCAGCTGGGAGGGAAGAAGAGGAGGCCGAGGATGGCGAGGATCTAAATCTTTTGGGGACCCGGAGATTGAGGAGCTCGCATAAAGTCACCTCATAAGGGAGTAGGGTATAGTTTCCGCGGGGCCGTTTCTTTAGCCCCCTCTTTTTCGGGCTTGTACCCAGTCGCCTTATGTGGTTGACTTTTTTTTCAAGCGCAACCTCATATCTCCGAATCTCCTCATGATTTAATCCTGGCTCCTCTGGGACGCCACACACCAATTTAACCGCATTGGTGATAGACTCCCAGAGGGCCTTCTAACAGGCGCATCTGTCGACCTCCTCTTGTTCCCAAACAGCTGGGGATAAAAGTCCTTGACGGCGTGGACCAGTGCAGCGCTCTCCTGCTTGGTGAACCTGGGAGATGACATGCCTGCTGGGTTGTCCAATAAAGTATATTATAATAATATAAACTGCCTGCAGCATTGGAGAGACTGACAAAGATGGGCAACGTGGTATTGGACTTTATATGGTGAAGTAAACAATGAGATGCACCATGGGACAAGTTATCTGTACATCTGATTGATAAAGTTTGAAATATTGTTAGAATGTCTGTGAGACCATCCTTGACTCAAGTTGTGTTTGTGTGATGAACTCTGATTGGCCGTTCCTTAATGTTTCATATCTTAGTAACTTCCTTACACATACCTCCGGGTGGTGCTGTTACTTCATTTTTCATGTACACTTATTTGTAACTCATGGGCCTGTCATGCGAATATGTGTGACGCAGATTTAATATCCGTGATCCGTTAAATATTAATGTTTAGCATTTATCGTTAAATCTAATACTGTCACATTATTAAATGTTGTATACATTTTTCGGTTTAATAATGGTCTGTTTCTTTAATACAAATACACATTTAATATTGTATGTCTTTATTGTTCATAAAAATCAATTTGTTGACTTTATTGTGAAGTATTGACATTGCTCTATTAAATATTTCATAAGGGCACATTTGATTTGTGTGCTATTGCGTGACATTAGGACTCTAATGTTTAAAGATGCAAATCTGGTGTTTCAAGATCCGGTTTCCCACGCAACATTTCTGAATGTTCAAATTCAGGTTATAATGTCAGTAACTTGGTTAATCTGTTATAGATGTTAAACTGTTTGTTTGTTTGTTATTAGTAAATAAACCTCGAGCTTGTATTTGTCTGAACTGCTCATATATTTTATTGTGCAATGGCGTATTTATTTTTAAATAGACATTACAAACAAACAATTGTATCAAATGATCTGTAGAGATCGAAAATGTTTAGGACTTTAAAATGTAACTCAATTTATCTTAGTATTTAGATATCCTCAACAGATGAAATTTAAATGCACATGGTGAGCCAATCACATAAGGCATCTCTGTGCATCCACCAATCTTCATCTACTGAGGCCTATCTCGATATGCTTTTCAAGGCAAAGTATGTCAAGATAAGAATGAGAAGTAAATACACTCTTTAAATCTCTTAAAGGGACACTGTCCAAACAAATTTAGCGTTCGTGATTCAGATTGAGCATGAAATGTTAAGCAACTTTATAATTTAATCCGATTCTCAAATGTTAAGAATTATCTTGTTATCTTTCTTTGCAAATCAATAATGATATTTTAGATTACGGACAATTTTTGCAACAAACCTGGGTTGTCCTTGATGATTGTTGGATAAATTAATCCAACCAAAAAAAAACAAGTTCTGTCCAGAGTACTGAAGCAAATAAATTATCAAAGTTGCTTAAAATAGAATACTCATTCAGAATGTATAAATCATTAATTTTTTAACTGTCTCCCTTTAAGTATATTTTGAGTTCATGTCCCTTTAAAGAGACATTTCACAATAATGCTTGAAAAATCATAAACCTAGGCACCTTCCTTTTGCTAAATTAGTATAACATATGAGTAAAGCATATTTAGATTAACTTCTGGATTGTTTTACACACTGACTAAAATATATATTGTAATGGATGTATTTCGCAGTCTTCATCTTAGAGGGACATTAAGCTATATGTTATTTATGCATTTTTGATAAGATTATAATATTTGAACAACTTAATATGTTTTGGTATTCAATCATTAGATTGTAATTATATATATTCTTGTATTAAATACATATCTACATAGGCTATTTTGATGCTGATTGTTGGTTGCACATAGATGCCTTATGTAATTGACTAAGATATGTGCATTGATGTATATTTTTCAAAGTATATTTAAAGACTGAATGTAATTCTATACTACTTTCTAAATATGTTTAAATTTTTTATGATTTTTTAAAAATCAATACACAATATACTTTGTGAATGTCCCTTTAAGGACCAAAACATTCGGAATGTTGATTTAACATTGTCGAAAGAAACTAAAGGGGAATGAAAATTATATATAGATATGTGATGTCTAACCCAAGAGGTAAGATTTTAAAAGCTACATTAATAACTATAGTTAAATGTCCCTTTAAATGACTCCACTAGAAAATAAAATCTATTAACATGGCATCCAATAACTAGCTTGTGAAAAATATGAAGTTAAATGACCTACCATTTATAAATGTAAATATTTATAAATTTAATAAAATAATGTTTTGACATACCTAAGGAAGATACAAGATCTTATAAAATTAATCAACAACACTGTCACTTTAATGTAAGTGAACTACTTCCCCTTCTTAAAAGTGAAATGAAAAAATTTAGGTCAAATTCTGACTACATATCCGAAATTATTTTAACATCTAAGAATTTCAAAAGAAAAGCATCAATGGATCTCACTCCCCAATTAATTTTAAAAAGATAGTTTAATTTAATATTCTCTGAATCAGTGGATTTTCTAAAATTAATGCATAATTTGATCTTATGCATGTGCTTGTCAAATAGCCAACTACCAGTCATGGGAGTCAAATTGTTTTTTATTGACAGATTATATGGATATTTATTATAATCTGTTCAAAAGAGTGTATTTAATAATAAAATGTTGATTATTACCATTTAAAAATAAAAAGTTTTTAAACAAAAACTAAAACATATTCCTTAAAGTCATCAGATGACAATCTGAAATTAAAAAACAAAATTTTACAAAGTTAATACACACGTCAAATATTCATAAAATACATTTACAATCATCTTGTGTCTATGCTCTAACTTTGTGCAACATTTTATCAAGATATTTATGATTTAAATTTAAAAATAAATACAATAAACATACACCATTATATTGTGTAATAAAAATTAAATTTAAATATCAGAATTTCTAATTATACATAATAATGTATATCACATTTCAATAATAAATATATATGTATGCTGAACATAAATGTAATATTTCATGTCCATTCAAATACCTCTATATCAACTATAATATGTATTCCTTTTTCTGATTGTGATACCTAAATATCTAATTATGAACTAAGTCTGACTAATGTATTTAAGCTACTAATATTCGACATTCTTCCTGTGATTCTTAACTAGCATGCATTGGTAAACCAACCTGGATAATGCATGGTCTTTGAAAGTCAATTCAGGGGTAAACAGTTGATCTTCAATAGGTGTCTTATTCATCATTTCATAAAATAGAGGACTGAAATACCATCTAAAAAAGTAAAATCATCTAAGTGTCTGATTGTGATACCTAAATATCTAATTATGAACTAAATATGACTAATGTATGTAAGCTACTAATATTCGACATTCTTCCTGTGATTCTTAACTAGCATGCATTGTTAAACCAACCTGGATAATGCATGGTCTTTGAAAGTCAATTCAGGGGTAAACAGTTGATCTTCAATAGGTGTCTTATTCATCATTTCATAAAATAGAGGACTGAAATACCATCTAAAAAAGTAAAATCATCTAAGTGTCTGATTGTGATACCTAAATATCTAATTATGAACTAAATATGACTAATGTATGTAAGCTACTAATATTCGACATTCTTCCTGTGATTCTTAACTAGCATGCATTTGTACACCAACCTGGATAATGCATGGTCTTTGAAAGTCAATTCAGGGGTAAACAGTTGATCTTCAATAGGTGTCTTATTCATCATTTCAAAAATAGAGGACTGTGAAATACCATCTAAAAATTAGAAAATAATCTAAGTGTCTCCAATAGGATGCCTCCACAGCCTTATTCTATCAAATAGTTGGCACTTACCGGGGGGCGGAGCCGGCTGGCAAAGAGAGCAGACGCATATTCATGGAGCTCCTGTACTATGTCTAATTAAAGATTTTTGCATCTAGTACTCAAGTGAACCAGACCTATAAACTTTACAGATTCCAAGGACAATCATTTCTGCTTATTACTCTGTGAACAGACCCTGAATTTATGGCGTGTCAACCTATATAGAATGCAGTGAAGTTTGAGGCCTTGCATTTAGATCAGACCGGGTGAGGTGCAATTTTTTATGAAGGGCTCGATGAAACCTTGCTTTGCCACTAAGAAGATGGACCTAGAGTCAGCACTAGATGAATTTGAGGATCGCTGCTGTATGACCCTGGAAGTTCATTATTTGGAGATGAATGACTTACTTGTACAGCTCAGTATACAGCTCATTGGCCCACGTGGGAGTCAAGATGGCGGCGATCAGCGGAGACCGTCTTACACCACTAATACCCAGCTCATGGGAGACTCAGAACCCACTATCCCTGAGAAAGCCGATACTACTAGGGCTACACAAACAAACAGTCGTGCGCTAACCACCTATGAGTCACCTCAGGTCACTCTGAGTGAAAGGCGAAGTGAACTTGGCGTACAGGTGCTTACATCAGCTGAAGACCCGGGGCCCAGTATCTATTTAGAAGAGCGCAAGAGAGAGGCAGCACATACACTACCTGTGGCAGCGGAGATGGGGCTATTGGATTCAGAACGGTCAGCGGTTGGATCTATACGGCTCAAGGGAGCACTTTCTCAGCACGAAGTTTGGCCGCAATCCAGAGGGAGCATGCGATCCCTCCTCAGACAGACCTTGTGCAGCGCGGAGGTAGAATGGCCTCCCTTGGGAGCAGAGTTCCAGGCGGCTCAGCACACACAGATCTGGCTGCGAGTACATGGTGATGCACACACCAAATATGTAAGTTCTCTCCAGGGCAGACTATAATATTTCTTCTCTCTACACACCGGGAGTATAAGCTCCAAGGGTCTCATAGACACAGACACTAGCCCTCCTTATGGCCAATGATGATAGTACCTGCTGGATAGCAGCTTTGGCTTCAGGAACTGTGCAGAATGTTGGCATAGGATAAATTCCCTGCTCTTAGGCATTATGCTGAAGCGATGCCCTTCATAACGCACATGGACTGTTCTCATCAGTTAGTAATACTAACACCAAAGTGTTTTACTCTGTTTATATTTTAAGCCATCACATTTATTATTATGTTTGATGTTCTCTATAATAATTTCTATTACACACCAGTAATTTAGTGCAATGTTTCTATTCCTTTATAATATACTTGCATTGATAAGTCTAATATATGGCGATATTTGTTATATTTGCAGTCAGAAGCAGATAAAATTTCGGTAGGCAGCTTTGGGAATTTTTTTTATCTTTTAATATGTTTTATTCCTTTTTTTTTTTCATGTATGCTTAGCCCCAAATATGGTTAAAATATTCAATACATCGACTAAGCTAGCTAGGCGGCTTGAAAGTATGTGTTATATATTATTGCCAACCTATATGTTTGTATTGAAGTATTGTGTATCTGTCAATTAAGAATATAGCATAGCCTTTTGTGTAGAACGAGACAGTGTAAATTTATGCACACAGAGGAAAACTATGCTGCCTGAAGGTTGCTGTATAAGCAAATAATATGGCTCATTTAGGGCCACTTACTATACTAAATTGCCTGTTTATAATGCAGTGCTCAACTTCCAACTTTAATAGCGGCACTTCTTGACGCAAATATCCTCCTTTAAATTTTTAGGTAGCTATATAGATAATCTTACATAAGTAGTATCGTATAGTGGCAGTATTACACGCCTAGCAATCTCTGAGGTAGCTGGGAATGATTTTTTTTAATATATATTGATAATATTGTAGCAAGGAACCTAATGAAGAGGTCTGACTCTCACTAAAATAATCTGAAAGGCATATGTTTTTAATAAATCAAGCATTACTGCCCGTAGTGAATCGCTATAGGGGATCGCATCTCACCCCACACCTTCCTACTATAGTACCCCTAGTTTGCTAACTTTGCCTTTACACGCAGCCATATTAAACCGCCAATATGATATAGGATTATATTATTTCAGAGAGGTAAGTGTGGCGCTGACTATGTTCTTCACTGTCGAGCCTTATAAAGACAGAATATACTCTATATGTCAGGAGTTATATCTTAGAATTTTGCAGTCTATTTCATAATGATACAATACTCTATATACCCTAAAACACACTAAGTATTCAGAGTGTTAGACAGATATACAATATGTCCTGGCAGATTGCCAGCTAAAAGTAAACAGACTCTCACTATTCATGTTCTTATCAGGAGAGTGACTTGAGATCTAGAAGTAATTTTCTATGCTGTGATTAAAGGAGGCTAATACTCCCTATATTAAATAGAAACCCTAGTTCTGTTAAACCCCTCTACAGTTTAAGCTTACATAGAGGCTGACAGAATTCTAAGCTCCAGAATGCCTTATGTAAATATATATTACAGTTTGTATGATATATTTTTCTGTTATAGTTTAAATGCCTGTTGCATTGAATAATAGATATATATGGTGATGTATCGTGGACTAAAACAAACTATTTTGCTCATTAATAGAAGCTGTATTTAGTATATTTTTTGCTGCCAGTGTGAGCTATTGCACTTAACATTTATTGATGTGCAAAAAGCTAAAGTAGGATAGGCTCCTGCCCTTAGGAGGTAGGGTGAAGTTTTAAGTTATTGCCCCTATAGAAATAGTATGTTACAGTCCATACTCACTCCACTGGAGTACATTATAAGTACTGAATATGCAATACTAACTATAATAGTACAGACTCTCCTCTTCCACTACGATGTAAGCTGATGTTTAACTAGCAGACATAGCCTTAGGGGCCCCTATATAACTACTCTTTTTTTTTTTTGGGTTAAGAGGTCACTGTATACCATAATCTATTTCTAAGTATAGTTAACTCTCCAAGACATACTTAACTTATACTACGGTGAACCCGTCGACAGGCCTAAGATCTCAGTGATCGGGCACTCCTAGACCCACTCCATGTTCTCTATTCTACTTGCACATATATATGGCTCCGACCCTCCATCCCTTTTCCTATAGTATATAGCGGTGCTTATCCGCTGAATCTCCCCCCCCCCCTATATAACTCGGGCCCAAGAGTGGCCGTTACTTAAGGTAATTCTTTGCAGACAGTTATTTTGGTCTTAGATAATATACTATTATACTGTGGAGATCATACGCCAATAATTTACCATAAAATGAAGTTCTATTTCATCTCGCCTAAGCTATTGTCTATCTTTATATTCAGATTTGAAATGTATTCATTTTACTGTATGTGCATATTGCTTCTTCAATAATGCCTCGTATAGACAAAGGTGTTACTCTCTTGTTGTAATTTTGGCCTAAGGGCGAGTCTTTGTTTGTTGATTCATGCTTTAACTTCAATAAAAAAATTATTTAAAAAAAAAAAAAAAATAGTTGGCACTTACCATGTGATCATGTCTTTGTATGGTTTTCAAGGTCAGCAGATTTGAAAGATAATGCCAGACATGATCCCATTGGTATTCTTCAATTTCAATCTTGTCTTTTTCCACTGTCAGTCTGGGAATTCTTCACTGTCATTCTTCGAATTCTTCCCTTTCAGTCTTTACAGTGAAGTCATCTCCCTAATGGCATAAAATTGTTTTTTAAAATTACTAATACAAGTGTGTGAATCAGTTCTGTACCCCTCTCCCACCCCCCATTTCTGATATATTTCTGTCACTAGCTTACTAAGCATGTGTAGCATCTTGTGTTATGTTCTATCAAGTGTGAAGATGAGACATATTGAGCAGAACGAACCTCTAATGTGTGACATTGAACCATAGTCATGCTAGAGGATAGTTATGCTAGATGATCCCTTTCTGAGTATTTACATTTTAAGTAATGTGTAAACTAAATACTAGTTTAGAAAATGTATGCCATATGATGTATTTGTGTACAATTCATGCCAGCAACAGTCCATACATTTATACTTACCAGCTGATGTCCTCTTTAAAAACCAGGTGGCAAAGACTCGCTACAGGACCCAATGACCAGAGCATCACCTATATTAAGAAATCAAACACATTTTTAGCATTTGATGAACAATCCTAACATGTTTGCACAATTCTCTACTTGTCATTTCCCTAGCGTTCACATCTATTGACAATACTCCAGTCTAACTTCTATTATTTACCGTCTAAAGTGGCGGTTGATGATGTCTGCTCTGACATTGAGCCCCTCGTCCCGGAATGGCCCCTCTAGAACAGGATCATCCTCCTCATCTCTGAGGAGGTTTCGGTGTGCCTGGACGCCCTGCAGCATCCCAGCCCGCTGTGCAATATTATGCAGGACACTACAGGCTATAACGATCTTAGCCACCTTCTTTGGGTTGTACTGGAGGGCTCCTCCTGACCTGTCCAGGCACCTGAACCTCATCTTCAGGAGCCCGAACATTCATTCAACCACCGCCCTGGTTCTCTTATGAGCCCTATTGTAGCGCTCCTCAGACACATCAGTCGGGCTACGCAAGGGGGTAATAAGCCAAGGCCGGCTCATGTACCCAGAATCACCTATAAATGATGAACAGAACATAATTCAAACTGAATCATCAAAATAGTATTTCGAGTCCAATAAAAGTTTTTGTACACGATAATCCACTAACAAATGTTTATTTTTTAAAAGAATAATCTAGTTAAATATTATTCTCTATCTTCCCATTTCAGCTAAGACATGCTACATATGCGTATTTCTCCTAAACCAAACCTTGTGTAAAATGCAAACTAAATGGTTACATTGCATTCTCTATCTGAGCATTTAAGGTAAGACATGCTACATATCTGCATTGAACTAAAAGTAGACATTAGCGGAAAGAGACAATGACATGGTTAAATTACATTAGCTAATATCTTCCCATTCAGCTAAGACATGCTACATATGCGTATTTCTCCTAAACCAGACATTGTTAAAATGGCAACTAAATGGTTACATTGCATTCTCTATCTGAGCATTTAAGGTAAGACATGCTACATATCTGCATTGAACTAAAAGTAGACATTTGCTTGAAAAAAAATAAATGGTTAAATTGCATCCTATAGCTGAACATTACGCTAACATTTTAAAACTACAGTGGCAATTGTCAAACTAATTAACCATTTTGTGCACAAATACTCACCAACGAGATACCCAGGGGGCATTTGTCTTTCTCAAACGGTCTCCACAGGACGACTGAGCGAGGATGCGGGCATCATGACAAGCTCCTCCAAAATTCGCATACACATGCATAATCCTCATCTGTGCGTCACAAACATACTGCACGTTGAGGCTATGAAAATGTTTGCGATTTCTGAAGGGCAAGTCATCAATTGGAGCATGCAGCGCAATGTGGGTACAATCTATGGCTCCCAAGACATTGGGCAATTGAGCAATATCAAAGAATTCCCGCTTCAGGCACCTCCAATCACCATCATTTTGTGGGAATCCTATGTATTGCTTACTGATACGTACCATGGCATCCAGAAAGTTATCAAACACCACAGAGAATGTACCTTGAGCCAGGCCATGCATGTACATTTCTCCGGATTGAAACTCCCGGAGGCCAGGACGTATAGACAACTTAGCATCTTACTCATGGCGGGAACAGCAGTCCTTATTCTTATACGTGGCTTCAAATGAGGTTTAAGAAGATCGTAAAGGCCAATGAGCTGTTCGCGATTGAGCCGATACTTATCATAAACCTCAAAGTCGCTCATGTTTTTCCAAGGTGGGTCTCACCCTGTAGACACGAGGACCTCGAACCAGACGACCCCTTCGTCTCAGTCTGAGCCGCCGAGGCTGCCTGATTCGATCAACAGCTAGTTCACCAATAGCAGCACAAGCAGTGTCTACCATGTCATCGTCATCCATCTTTCAAAACAGCGTAACAAGGTATGCACTTGATCTGATGTGGATCACAAGTGATGCATTGGCCATGTTGTTTGGGGGATTTATAGTACAATTAGTCCAATGGTAGTGAGTTTGTAATGATTGCTGATTGTATTCACTTGTTTGTATGTGAGCGGCGCGAATGCTTTCACAGTGGGCGTTTTTTTGTTGTTTGCTGAAATGTTGTTTTCCCACAATGAATCTCAATGTGAAAGTGTCAAATATCACACATACAGTGCATGTTTGTAATGTTTGATCATATGCGTAATCAATATTTCTTAAACGCGATCTTATAGTAACAAGCACACGTCCAGGCTAACATGAATGAAAGTGCATAGTTGTGTATAATGTGCATCGAATGTGATCGATCAATGTTGCTGCAACATTGTTTGAAAACGATAAAGTAACATCTGCCATCTGTAGTATTGTATATATAAGTGATTGCCGAGCTGTCAATATTGTATGCGTCCCTTTAAAATCGCAATAATAATTCTGAACTTCCCGTCTGCCATCTGTAGTATTGTATATATAAGTGATTGCCGAGCTGTCAATATTGTACGCGTCCCTTTAAAATCGCAATAATAATTCAGAACTTCCCGTCTGCCATCTGTAGTATTGTATATATAAGTGATTGCCGAGCTGTCAATATTGTATGCGTCCCATTCAAATGGCACTAATACTGAATAACTTCCGGCTGTCATCTGTAGTATTATATATATAAGTGATTTGCGATCTGACAATATTTATTAATTGTCCCATTCAAATCTCCCTAATAATGCTGTTCCAAACTGTTATTTACGTATATGTTGTATTGTAGTATTGAGTGTTAAAGTTCAGAAAGGGGCGGTACAGTCGCGAATCTGTAATGTGTATGGTTGAATCTTCTAATGACGTCATCATATTATTAACCTGCCTATGTAGTTCTGAAATCCTCATTGTGTTGTTGTATTGTGCTACATTGTTATTGTGTGCTGAATAAAATCTAAATGTGTGCTTTGTGGTTGCGTGATGGGTGATGCGTGTTATGTACATATACGTATATATTGTGATTGTGTCCCACATATGCTGACTTCTATATAGCGGTCTGGCATTGTTGTTCCTTCCCATAAAGTGACATCTGTAATCTGGTGTAATGATGTTCTTCTTGTACGTAATTCCTAATGGTTTATTGTAATGGAATCATGATGTTAAAAGTACAGTAAAATCCATATGTTCTGTTTTGTGATTCCTAAAGAGAATGTAATGTGTTTTCCCCCATCATTTGAATGCACATGTATGAGTGAAAGCTAAAAGTAATGTATGTGCATCCATGACTGATCATGTGTTAAGCCTATGTAGATATGCAGTTGCTGCAAGCATATGAGTTGAATAAATGAAATGCAATAATAAAGGTAAATGAGAGGTGTTTCCCATTGTGTATTGTTTGTGAATCCTGAAAAGTTTAAATTATTTTTGTGTCCGTTTAAATGTGATTTTTTGGTAAAAAAGTTTGTTAGTAGTGATGTTGATTTGTAGTTGATGTAATATAAAAGTATGAAACAATTTAATGCTGTTGTGAATATTCAATAAGTACAATCCATAAGTCCACCATAGGGAAATAGTAATTTCTTAATCTATTTATCATAGCTGGGTCTAACGCAGAAAAGCATGTATTTCTTTCCTATTTCTAGCGCTGGTATTTGGAGTTTTTTTGTCTACGCTATTTGCGTGCGTTAGGGAAATCTGTCTGTCGCGTGCACAAGCACGTCTTCCCCATAGAAGTCAATGGAGGCTCAAAATTTTGAACAAATTTTTTTCAAAGACTGGCTTTCCTCGTAAAGTGAGTAACGTCATGAGCTTGTGTGAAAAAGTAACTAAATCGTGTTCATTTTGTAATAAATAACATTTTTGTGTATGTAATGTGGTGTATATTGTTTGTATGCATCGATGAGTGTATGTTTGTGATAATCTTATTAGTTAGATGTAGCTATATGAGGGTCTTTTCCCGTGTGTCAATGTAAGTCAATGGTAAAATGGATTTGTGTTGTTTTTTTTTCTAACACCCGAGCTCTCGCAACTTTGATCCTTTGTATTTTGATGAAAAATTATTAAATATGAAAAATAAATATAGCGTAGTGTTTGTATGAGTGTAAGTGTACTTGTGTAATATTGTTTTGTGATTCGTGATGTTTATTTTGTTTGGTATATGTTAACTACTTGGGTTTGAGCTGTCGGTAGAGATTTGTGCGTTGGGTGATTTTTGAGTGTCGGTAACTGAACTCTAAATACCGGAGTCCGTAAAAAACAAGCGTTAGGAGCCTCTAACGCTGGTTTTGACGGCTACCGCCAAACTCTAAATCTAGGCCTTAGACTATGGGACACAGGACACAGGACTCAGTTACGCTAGTATGAAAATACATGCTAATAAAAAGGTTATGTGTTCACCTTAGTGAGTATATATGGTAGGGGATTATCTCAGGTTAAATAAATGTGATAGGTCTTCCTTATTATTTAGACCCCTGGGGTATAAACAGTAAATTAAAAATCCATCTAGATTCCTCTATTAGTAATTTCTTTTCTTGGTCTCCTCCTCTCCAACTGGGAGTTACCAGTTGTATACCACAGTAGCTGAAATAAGGAAGACCTATCACATTTATTTAACCTGAGATAATCCCCTTACATATACACTCACCCTTATTTCAGCTACTGTGGTATACAACTGGTAACTCCCAGTTGGATAGGAGGAGACCAAGAAAAGAAATTACTAATAGAGGAATCTAGATGGATTTTTAATTTAGACTGTTTATATCCCAGGGGTCTAAATAATAAGGAAGACCTACACATTTATTTAACCTGAGATAATCCCCTTACATATACACTCACTAAGGTGAACACATAACCCTTTTATTAGCATGTATTTTCATACTAGCGTAACTGAGTCCTGTGTCCCATAGTCTAAGAGTTTTATATTCATACATGGGGACCATCCAGATTTAGATACATGTCTAACATCAGCAGTGTTTTAGGTTGAGCATTACCCCCCTTTTTTTTCCCCACATCTCCTAGATTCCCAGTACAGTTACAAAACCTTGTTTTCCAAATTTTTTGTATTTTTAGTATTTTTAGTATTGAATAATTCCTAAATGTAGAGTATAGCATAAGATGTTTATTTTCTGGGTGTCATCTGAACACTTCTTTAGGTTGGAAGGCACAATCTGCTCGTACGAATCTCATTTTATGAGCTGATATGCACAGTTATCTTCTTATATATTTTTATAAATTTACCAGATCTCCTGCATATCTCTCCATTTTATCTCTCTTAGTAATGTTTTTACCCTCAAAAATTCACATTTTTAGATTATCAGTTAACACCATGTTCCAACTAATCTTTCTTACTCCGCACAATTTAAATTTTAAATTATGAGGAATGAGAATCTCATACAGATTCCTAGGTATATGTATAAACTGAACTATAAGGTTCTGGGACCCCTTAGCAACCAATTTTAGACACAATGAAATTTATCATTTTTAAAGAGAAAGTTTAAATAAGCCCAGTCTCCCACACATCTTTTAATTTTGTTTTACTATGGCCGATCATACACTGACCATTCATTCATTATATATATGAACTATTTTGAAGGAACCGTAAGTATTCTTATACCCTTATGGCAAGAAATGATCTCAACTTCTGATAGATGAACATCACACATATGATGTTCTCATTCTACGCTATCACCCTATTGGAGATTAAGATTTAGATGCACTGGGGATGCCGTGAGTGACGGGTAATCAGGTCACTTCCAGTCTGGCGGTGTTAATTACATTTATTTTTAAACATCTCTTTCCATTAGATCCCTAACTTGCAACGATGACCTCTGATGCGAGGTCCCCTTAAGTAAGCTAACCCCCAGCCTAGATATTTTGGACAGTATTATGTATTGAACAGTGTTTCGGTTTGACGAAACGATTTGTAGATACGTTATCACAACCTACCATTACAGGACCCTCTAAACCAAAGGATATAGGTCACACAACTTAACACATATTATTAGGGCTAAGATTTAATCAGACTTCCGGATAAGTAAACAAAGTACCATTGAACCGGAAGTGATGCTAGATACATGATTCCACTTCCGGTTTGATGAAATGAACATGGATACTTGTATAAACTCTTGAGTTAGAGAAGCAACATTAGGCTTCAAGATGATTGCGGTTATATTATACCAACAGTGAGAAAGTTTGGTCACTACATTTGTTAATAACTAGGTGTATATTTGACTAATTTAAAAAAAAAAAACGGACTGGAAAATATTACTTCCGGTTCAGAGGTATGTTTTTGGCGTAAAAAATTGGCGCTTTTTTTTTTTTTTTTTTTGGACTTCCGGTGGGCGGGCCAAGGAGAAGGCAGCTAGTGCTAACAGCTCCTGAGTTAGTTGGCATATTAATGCATAATTAATACTTATATACCCCAACAACATATAAAACTAAGCTCCTGAATTGACCGAGTGCATGATAGCCTTGATACAGCTGGTATCCTCCGGCGTGTTTGAGCACAGGCGACAACCATCTCCGCCCCCCCGGCAAGCTGACCTGCACATGGAAGTGCGACCACATCAAACAGGCTCCCTGATAAATTATCTTTGCCTGAATGACTGAACTTGCCCAGCAGTGTAAACATACGGACAACACGCTTCCCATACCTAGGCCTGGCTTAGAGGAGAGGGAGTGAGGCTCATACCGGATTCGGGCCTAGGAGCAGTTCGGAATCCTGCAGCCACGGAACACGCGGGTGCGGAGACTCCCCCACACGTCTCACTGACCGAGATCAGAGAACCGGCAGCAACAGCACCCCAAGCGGAGCATTCGGTGAATCCCCAGAGTCTGCAGTATCACGGGAGGGAGCGGGCGGCTAGAGAGTGAGCAAAGCCAAGAGAACACAGACTGAGGCAAAAAGGCGCGAAAGCGGTGAGCGCCATATTGCCGCCATATTGCTACCATACCTCTGCCGGGAAGAAGAGTAGTGCTGAGGCGGCAACGCATCTTGCTGCACTGGGGGGCGGGGTGTGCACTGCTGGCCAGCCTAACCGGGACCCTGACATCGCACCTCCGGAGGGACTGGTCCTGCAAGGAACAACGAAAAGAGAACGTTCTGCCCTGCTGGTGTGCGGATAGGGCCTCTGCCGCTGTGGAGTGTCGACTCCGGCTCAGGTAAACGACCTATCGACCGCACAGACACTGAGGGCTGACAAAAAGGGAAAGGGCTTTTGGTTTACCAGAGACATAGTTGGGTGTTAGACCAGTGGCAGCCTACCCTCCCTCCCCGGACACAAACAGCGACACAGCTCTGCTGGTCCCCCTCTGTAAAGGCTCTTTGCTCAAGGGGAAAACTGTTAAAGACTGCATTGTGTGACTCTCTCCATAAGGGCAAGCTAAGAATAATTAACTCTTTCAAGGGACTGATCCAACATAGCTGGCCCTTTCCTGCACCATTAAACCCGGCTGATTGATGAATATATTATCTGGCATAACAGTCTAGTGCTTCTGCGGGGCAAAACCCAGTGCTTCAGTGTGTGACTGATAGTTTTTCTTACAGCTATACAAAACCAAAATTTAGGTGCTGTCAGCTGGAACACAGATGTATTGCCTAGGCTCACCTTGTAATATCAAAGCATAACTAAATCTGGGCTGACCTACTGTCTACTTTGCACCTATATAATGTCTTTTAAAGCATAAGATAATTATTGTTGAGACATATTATATCCTAGGCTTACTTGTTACGTTACTGATTCTGCAATAACCTTTTTATGTGTGCTGGGTACATATTGATACTGTATGCATAGGTAAACTATTTCTGTGCCTAGGTAACTTTTATGGATAAATTCCTGGACAGGCAGTAGAATGTCAGGGAAGAACAAGAGTTCTGGAAGGACGAGGGGAGCTGCAGACCATCCACAGGAGTCAAATTCTGTCCCACAAAATGAGCAGACAATCTCTTTGGACACACATGTGGTGGTGCGGCAGCTCTCCTCCATCTTTCTCCCCAAAATTGAAAGTTTACAAAAAAGGTCTTGATCATTTGACAGGGGAGATGAAACAATTCTCCGTCAGATTTACCGAGATGAGGACAGGGTGTCAGGGCTCGAAGACACATCGGTCACACATGATACACATTTAGATGTTCTACTGAAGCAAAATGTAGTCCTACACCAAAGATTAGAGGATTTAGAAAATAGATCCCGTCGCAATAACCTGCGCATCCTGGGATCCCAGAAAATGTTAAGCCCCGAGACCTCATTCATTTCATTCAGGATACACTACCTACACTACTTAATCTAACCCCTGCACTGTCAGGGGTAGGCGTAGAGAGGGCGCATAGAGTAGGCCCCGAGAGACAGCAAGACAGAGGCAACACGCACCTAGGCAGGTCATGGTAAAATTTCTACACTTTCAGCTCAAAATAGAGATAGCTGAGGCTTACAGAAAGGTTTCCCCAGTTTTGTATGAGGGATCAAAATTGCTAATATTTCAAGATTACTCCTCCGAACTCATGCGTAAACGCAAGGATTCTCCCCCCTTTGCTCTCAACTAAACGGAGAGGGCAGAAAAAGTGTACCTTTTATATCCAGCCAGACTAAAGTTACTAACCCCCTCAGGACCTAAGTTTTTTGATACCCCACAAGAGGTTACTGACTTCCTGGGTAGAGAACACAGGGGCTCAATGGCAGGCTCACCCAGATCAGCGCATTCAGACCCGGGATGAGAGATGGGGGGTCCATATTGTGTACTAAGGGATCTTCTTATCTCTTTTCTTTGAATTTAAGGGTTAATGGAAACCTTTAGAGACACGGTGCAACGACACCACTTGTTTAGGGGGGAATATAAACAATGCTGTTGTTTTAGTTAAACCTACTGTTCTAAGTTCAACTGTTAGAAATTTAGGTTATGTTGCAATGTTATTGACTACTTCAATGATTTTCTGCGTATGTTACCTCTTTTAAAAATTTCAGCCAATTTACTTATATCTTCTCTTAGGAATGGCCCATTAATTCTATACCCGGATGTGGCGTACCAGGGTTCATTAGTTTAACTGCTCATTACAAGGTATATGTAAAACATAACCCCCATTCCAAACGATTTATACCCTGTCAAGTGCTCCTTCTGGCTTGCAGGTCACTATCACACTTTTATCCATGATAATGGAAACCTTTAGAGATCTGATGCAGCGACACCACTTGTTCAAGCAGAAATGTAACACCGCTACTGTTTTGGTTAAACCTAACGTTGTAGGTACAATGGTTGAAATTATCTGATGCAACGACACCACTTGTTCAAAGCAGAATTGTAAGTACCGTTACTGTTTTGGTCAAACCTAATGTTGTAGGTTCAATGGTTAGAAATTTATATTATGTTATTATGTTACTGACTACTTTAATGACTCCTGCATGAGTTTGTATATGTTTACCTTTTTAAATACTGCAACCAATATATTGATATACTCACTCAGGGACGGCCCAATGATTCTATGCCTGGATGTGGCGTTCCAAGGTTCATTAGTTTAACTGCTCATTACAATATAAATGTAAATCACAAGCCCCTCTCCAGAGTGCTTTATAACTTGTCAAATGTCCTTTGTGGTCTGCAGGTCATGATTCTGCTTTCATCTAGGATATCACAGAAGGTAATGTGAAATTGCTGTGGGTGCGGGGGGAGGGGAGGGAGAGAGAGTTAGGATGCATGCATTATTATTATTATTTTTTTCCTTTTTTTTTTTTTTTTTTTTTTTTTTTTGTTGTCTTTTCCCCATTTCTCCCCTCCCGCAGGATACCGGAGAGATCCTAACTCACATGACATCGCTTGAATGGCGGTAAGGTTTATGACATGGAATGTGGGAGGGATTAATTCTCCCACTAAGAGGAGCACTATACTGACACACTTAAGACGATTGGGAACTGACATAGCACTACTACAAGAAACCCATCTATCTGAGACAGAACACGAGAAACTAAAGAGAGACTGGGTGGGGGCAATAGAACACATTTCATTCACTAACTCTAGTAGGGCATTGCTATTCTATTTGGGAAAAGAGGGAACGTTGAAATTTTGCACACACTCAAAGATAAGGAGGGCAGATTCCTGATAGTCAAAGTTAAGATAAATCAGAGGGTACTAGTGATATGTAACATATACGCGCCAACTGTAAATCTAAAACCTTCTGGACGCGACTCATACAAGCACTTGTCCCCTTCTCGGGTTCTGAGATTATCCTGAGGAGGAGACTTTAATTTGACTCCAAACCCAGCATGTGACAGATGCGGGATCCAGATCGCACAACCGAGAGTATCGCTCGACGTGCAACAACACTTTCGAACAGAAAACATTTTCTAGAATCTCTGAATCCCTACAACTTGTTGATTATCTGGAGGCTAAGAAACGCGGATAGTAAAGATTTTACTTGTATCTCTAGGCCACTCCAACACTGTCGCGCATAGACCTCTTTATGACGTCCTCTAGCTTAATCCCTAGGGTTACTGGAACTAGGATTCACAATGTTGTGGTCTCGACCATGCACCGGTTGAACTAGTGCTCTCAGTTTGGAACCATAGTTGCCAATAAGCAGAACGCTTAGGTTCCCAAGCTTCCTTTACACTTCTGACGCATTCTCCAAGCATTTAACGCATGCATGGAATGACTATTACACAGACAATCTGGCGCACCAGGACAATCCAAATTGTTTTGGAACGCGGCAAAAGCGGTTTCTCACGGGGGATATCATCTCCTATGTATCCGCCCTACGGAGAAAAACTCAGGCTAGACTGCAAAACCTGCAGGAGGCTTTAACGGAAGCCTACCAAGCATACTGTGGAAGTCCATGCCAAGCCCTAAGGGATAAATACCTTGAAGGAAGGGAGAGTTAGATGTGTTTTCTGGCCACCAGGCTGTCTCACGGCTACTTAGAACCCAGGCTAAGTATTACAGAGAGGGGGACAGATCAGGTAGACTATTAGCCTCCTTGGTAAATAAGAAGACTGCTTGCAAGCCTATAGCGGCAATTACTTACCGCAATAAGACTCATAAAACACCAGAGTCTATAGTGACGGCTTTAGCGGATTATTACGCCGACCTATATGCCAGTCAAAAGAAACCGCCTCGGGAGATCATAGCATCCTTCTGGAAGGAGCTTGATCTTCGCAGCTCAGGGAGGAACAATTGGCGGTTCTCAACTCACCCATAGCCCCTGAAGAGATCCTAAATCCATCTCCTCTATGTCCAATGGGAAAGCGGCAGGTCCTGACGGCCTCCCGGCTGAGTTCTTCAAACTATTGAAGACCCAGATCACACCGACTCTAACAAAATTATACAACTTATATTACAAGGAGTTGATACCTTCCCTCTCAAACATTTACAATGCACATGTGTCATTGATTCCGAAGCCGGGGAAGGATCCAGGTCGCCCGAATCTTATCGTCCCATCTCCCTACTCAACTCGGACTACAAGATCTTGATGAAGATCTTGGCTGATAGACTAAAAGAAGTCCTGACCGACATTATCCACCCGGACCAAACGGGATTTATGAGCCACAGAACATCAGTGACTAATGTGAGAAGGGTACTACATGCCATTGCTCACTATGAGGGGGGACTGGAATTCCCGAGACGGCAGATCAACCAGAGGCCTTCCTGCTATCTTTGGATGCAGAGAAGGCCTTCGACAGGGTTGAGTGGAGCCACTTGCAGGACGTACTCCAGCGCTTTGGCTTCTCGGGATCATTTCCCCAATATATCAGCAATATCTACAAGGCCCCATGGATTGCTATCATGGCTAACGGGTTATTCTCGCCGCGTATCACACTACAAAGTGCACCCGTCAAGGGTGCCCTCTATCCCCCCTTCTTTTCAACCTAGCCCTTGAGCCACTGGCTGTTAAGTTGCGTAAAGTCTATCCGGGTATGAGGATGGGAGAGGAAGGATGCATCTGGCATTATATGCGATGACATGCTCTTATTTGTGGAACATCCTGCAAAGCATATCCCAAAAATCCTGGCAACCATTGAGGCCTTTGGGTCCTTTTCCGGCTATAGGATAAACAAAACAAAATCAGAAATCTTATGGCTTTGGAGACATAAGGCACAGTCACGCTCCTATCCATTTCAAGAGGCTGGGGACACCTTGACCTATCTGGGCATTAAATTGTCCACCAATAGGCAAACCTTATACCGTAATAACATCACGCGGGTGTGTTATGACATAGCTCAAACCTTAGAAGGATGGAGAAACTTACCGATCTCTCTCACTGGGCGAATCAACTTGGTGAAAAATGGTCATCCTACCAACGGATACTAGATGCTCTCTTGATGCTGCCCTTTTCTGATTACACCGAAAAGACCTGGCGATCTACTCAAAAGCCCTATCTAAGTTCTTATGGAAGGGGGGGCAGATCTAGAATAGCTCTCAAGAAATTATATGCACGGCCCTCCTCGGTGGTCTGGGTCTCCCCGACCTGAAGCTATACAACTGGGCAGCACTCAACCGTCTAATGCTGGATTGGCAATTAAAGACGGACCACTTCTACACACCCGAACCTCGAGAGGAATGCACTAAAAAGGGTTTGAACCTCACTTCTGCCTTACAACCCCGTCTAATAACCTCCCGACGGGGGTCATGATAGTTTCCTCTATAAGGACGTACTGCGGGCATGGTGGGCAAACCCTAAAATACCTGGGCCGGCGTCACGCGTCCCCCAGGCTAATCCTCTGCGAAATAATACCTGCTTCCCTCCTGGGATTGATACTTCCCCGTTTACCCAACTGGGAAACCAAAGGCTTATGCTCAGTGGGAGATGCTCTTGACATCTCTAAAAATGCGTTAAGTCCTTGAGGAATTGCAAACTCAATTTGGGCTACCGCGGGCCCACTTCTACGCCTATCTTCAGATGAGGCATTACGTGAACCACTATTAGAGAGGACCCACAATCTGGGAACCGCACATATTTACTGTGTCAATGTCTACTTTTAAGCTTGGAAGTTTCTCTATCTCGGGGGATTTACAAAACACTGCTGAGCCATATTGAATCTAAACATCTGGCCCTGCTAGAGAATAGATGGAGAGGCCACTTGAAAGGGAGGATCTTCCAGAGCTAATCCAGCGCAGTGTAGAAAACGCTAAAAAAGCAACGCTGTCCATGACATTGAAGAGTCCCAGATCAGAATGCTGCATAAAAGATTACATTATACCATCGCAGGCTAGCTAAATGGAACATGGGTGAGGAATGAGTGTAGTAAGTGTAGGATTGGTGACCCGAACTTTCTTCATTACTTCTACACCTGCCCACGAGGTTCACCAGTTTCTGGGGTAAAATAGCCTTATGGATCACAAGGGTAATTAAAATCAAGGTCAAGATAGGGATAGAGCAAGTCTGCTTCCTGAGTTGGGAAGAACAAGATACTAGACACACCTCACTACTCACCACTATGATCTTGATTGCCAGAAAGGTCATACTGAGAGTTTGGACCGAAAACGCTGCTCCCACCTTTATTGCATTTAAACACAACTTGCATAAGCAATTACTCACTGAACAATTAGACACCAAAATGGACACTGACAGAAGGCTTAGACACTTCATTACTAAATGGCGGAAGTACATTGATACTCTACCATTGGATTCACAAAAACAATTATTGCTCCCATTTGCGCATACTGAATACATGTTGACGGCCTCTTTAAGGGAGAATGGACATTCCTACAACAAACACGAGGGGGCGGGGGGGGGGGAGAGAGAATACCGCTATCTAGGATGATGAAGCTGCTCTATGGCCCCTACCCCCTCCTGCTTACCCCCTACCCCTGACCCTTGTAGACCCTTTGATGTGTGAGTGGATTTTTTTTTTTTTTTTTTTTCTCTCTCTTCCTCTCCCTCTTTTATCCGGACCGCACAGTATAAATTGAAACAGCAACCTTATATAGAATGTTGGAAATGGCTGCGCATTAATGCTAGGCGCAAATGTTGGTGTTAATTAAGGTTTTAAGGGGGGTGGGACTGGGGAAGGGAAAGTTATTATCCTAAAGGAAAACTGTCATAGAATAACTGTAAAAACCAGAAAGAAGGACCTGAAGATTGATATATGATATACGACATTTTTGTACATTGCAACACGTTTACTCAGTTGTATACCTGCCTATTTATTCATGTCAATGTTGTCCTGGATGTAAGGACATAACTGTATTTTTGCAATATCTCTTTGTCCTCAATTAAACAGAATTTAAAAAAAAAAAATTGGCGCTTTTTTGATTGGATACATCACTATATTTAAGGAGGCTTATTTGACTTACGATAAATACAGTCTTGAAAAAGGCCTAAGGAAGGGGCCGAAACGTGATGGCTATTTATGGTAAGCCGCATTCATTTATATTTAGGATTTAAGAAGCAGTCTTGCACGATCTTTGTTTTTGTATTCCACAGGTTCACTGGAATGTTTATTCTATCATTGGTCTTAATATACTTACTGTTATATGGAATTTACCCCAAAAACACCAAGGATAGCAGCATTATAATTTTTTCACTCATTTTTCACCAAGGAATTTTTTGATTTTGGTAATTTTTTTCACAATTGTGATTTTTTTCATTTTTTCTAGGTTTTGTGATTTTTCACGTTTTGTTTTTAACCTCATCACCATCTCTTGGACATCTTCACATATTACTCATCACTCATACAGGATAAAGTGCAACTTATTTTTTCTTATTTTGGCGTCACAGAGAGACTTGGACATTATTTTATCACTAGGGACCTTGCAACATTCAGTGCGGATACGCACGTATCACATTTAACACATGTCTTTTATATTAGTACCATTATCTATCTATCTATCTATCTATCTATCTATCTATCTATCTATCTATCTATCTATCTATCATCTATCTATCTATCTATCTATCTATCTATCTATCTATCTATCTATCTTTATTTTTATATTTTTGTAATTATTGTTACATATGTATTGATATAATACTACCCGCTCACACCTGAGAGGAGTGTATTGTATTTTATATTCAATCAACCACAGACTAGATCTTATGTTTTGTATCAATTGCGTTTTATCCTTGTCTTTTAACTATTTGTGATAACTAGTTTTGAACGCTAACAGTTTTTTTAACATATGAGACATGGATCCATGATTATATATCTAAGTATTTTATGCTGATTTTTTATGTTAAGTTTACATGACTGGTCATTATTTTTTAGTTGTGCATACATTGTATAATAAAATTTGTAATATTTTTACAACTTTTAAAAATGTGTACACCATCTATAATAGCTTATCCGAGTTATGTCCTTCGCCCACTTTGAGGTGCTCCCTAGATCTGACACTTATCTAACCACAAGATATACTAGGTATCTTGATTTTTGGGGAGCCAGAAGGAAACAGATAGGGTGCTGTGAGACACACCCCCCCCTCCTACTCTTGGATAGCTAAATGTTTCAAGTTTTGTGTAGACCATGAGAATGAGTATAGGGACTGCAAACGGTCAAAATGGATTGGTCTATCTGAATGGGGGGAATCCTTCAGTCTTAGCGAAATTGATTTTATAATAACTGAGTTCACCAAAGTTATGAATCACATTAAAGACTTCGGGTATGAGGTCAATGGCATCGTTAAAAGCAGGGTCACATCATCAGCGAAAAGAACTATCTTTTCTGGGGGGATATGATTGGTACCCCTACTATCTGGTCAAACTGTCTGATTCTCTGGGCATATGGTTCCATTGCCAGCGCAAAGATGAGTGGAGAGAGAGGGCAGCCCTGCCTAGTACCATTGCTAATTGGAAACTCCAGCAGAATAGAATCCCATGACTTTCACTCTCGCATATGGGGCCGAGTATAGGGTCCAACTGCAGTGATAAAGGGTTTGGCGAATCCAAAAGAGCGGAAAAACTCCCAGATGTAATCCCATCTGACCCTGTCGAAGGCATTTTTGGCATCTAGCGACAGGGCCACATGGGAATGTCCAGTCTATTCACCTCTGTGAAGACCGAGGTCAACCTTTTTGTGTTGTCCGGTCCTTGTCTGTAAATCCAACCTGGCCATGGTGTAATATTGTGGGGAGTAAGTGGATGATTACAGTTGGTGATTAGGTTTGAATAAATCTTGGTGTCCAAGTTAATAAGTGAAATAGGGTGGTAATTACCACATTCTGTTTGGTCTTTTCCTGGTTTAGGAATGGGGATAATCGTATCCTCCAGAAATTCCTTACGTATCTCACCCGACAGACTCCCAGGAGCTGCTGGCTTTAAATTTCTTATAGAATGTTCCCGTGAAGCCATCTGGGCCTGGGGATTTGTTGTTTTGTATCTGTTTTAAGACATTCTCAACTTCCTAGACGAAAACGCTGCAGCAAGATCTCCGCATCTCCCTCCGTCAGTTGTGGTAGTTTTAAAGTTTCAAGAAATCTGAGATATCCGGAACTGGGTCTGCGATGGGGCGCTCATGTGCATCTATATTGAACAATTTAAAATAGTATTATCTGCAAACATGGGTGCTGATGTCTGCTGGAGTGGATACAGTTCAGCCCTCATGGGATAGGAAGGGGATACGTGCAAGTTTTTTCGCTAAAAGCGTAGTCAGCTTTATTAATCTTAGAATACATAAGTTGCCTAAAACCGCATTACAAGCTTCCTGCAGTTCTTTGTTTCCCTCTCTTTAATGAGGGATTTAAGGTGAAGAATTTCATTTAAAAGGATTGGGCTGGGAATTGATTTGTTCAACCTATCTGCTTTTTGTAGGTCGCACACCAACTTCCCAGAGGGGCCCTCCTTTATCTTTTTTAGCCTTAGCTATTTGCTGATACAAAAGCCTCTGATGCATGCTTTAAATACCCCCCATCTAGTTTGCTAATAGGTGTCATCCTCTGAATTATGTCAGAAGAAGTCAGTTGTCGCATCCTGAAGTGACCCCAGAAAAAAGGGGGTCTGTTCACCATAAATTGTGTGAAAATTTCCAACTTGGTCTAGACGTAAGCAACGTATTATTTGGCATGTAATAGTCCACTGAGTCATGATCCGCCATGAACACGGGGATATAAAAGCTGTGCAGACTTCATTTAACGTCCAAGAATCTGTAAAAAAAGTCTATCCTGGAATAGGATCTATGAGTCGGGGACAGATATGAATAATCTCTTGTGGTAGGGTTTAGGGAGCGCCAGATGTTGAAGAGTTGATATTGGTAAGACCAAGTCCCGGAACCTTGGGGGCGGAGTGAATTATATAGGTAACTCTAGATCCTGGACCGAAAACCTCTTATCTAACTTGGTTCCACACTAGGTTAAAAATCCCCTCCAATAAGGACTTGCCTTGTTTAGATTTGATAAACTAAGGCTAAGGTCTTTCTCAAAAATGTCAATTGTCCCTGATTGGGAGCATATAGATTGACTAGGGTGTACGTGCAATTATTCAGCTTGCATACTATCATGACATATCGTCCCTCTTTATCTTGTTCTGTATGCAAACATTGGGAAGAGAGATTTCTGTTGATCAAGATCACAACTCCTCTACTTTTGCCTAATATAGGACGATGACTGTACATAGGGGAAAAGCGGAGTTTTAAGTCTCAATTCGTCACCTGCGATCCAGTGGGTCTCCTAAAGGAAGCCGACATCAGTTTTAGGTGATGTCAAATATTTAACAAGATGGCTCCTTTTAGTTGGGGAATTTAATCCTCTAACATTTAATGTAGTAAACGTAAGGGGAGGGGGAGCGTATCATGTTTGGAAAAGGAATGGGGGGGGGGAAGAAAAAAAATTATATAGGGGACCAAACTAGAAGAATACGAGTAAATAAGAAAGTTGTGGGAGAAGGTTAGTAGAAGTGGGGGAAATAAAAACAATTGCAGTACAGGAGTAAGGGGGAGGGGGTGTCAGGGTTTTTTCCCTGTTGTGTACGGTTTGTATAGGAGGGCCACAGGCTAAGGTAAACGACAGGTTAATATACCGACACCACCATTAGTATTCTAATGGTGTATAAATTATCTCCACCAACAGGTGTTGTTGCTCTAAATGTTTATTAACATATACATATAATCATACATAAAAACTATGGAAAGTCAATATGACCATCAGACCTCAAAACTAGGGATATAGTTATCTAATAGAAATGCAAAAAATACGATATAAAAAATTGCCTAGGCAAAAGCGTACTAATTATAAAAATTATGCTGATAAAAGATTTTTTAAAATCGTGTTCCGAAGAAGTTAACCAATATACTGTATTAAGAAATACAGAAAGGAATCAGGCATTGATATAATAATGCATACGAATCAGGCACTGATAAATAACCCAATAGTAAGAGTTATACAAACCGTACACATCAGATTTCTTTAGGACCTATTAGGGGGTCTGTTTATAGCGTAGCAGGTAAATAAATTCAGGCGCTAGTTGCTCACCCTCCAATCTGCCAATTTTTCCCTTTGTGTTTGCTATGTGCTGCTGGCAGCCATTTTTACTCACCTTTCCTTCCTGACTTGGTGCATTGTGGGGGATGCTGCTCACTTCCTGCACTTCCTTTTATTGCCAGACTGATGTGCATCATCCATGTGAGACAGGATGCAGTCTCAGAATTGTGATGTCATCAATTATTATTTAAAGGGGCCTCTGTTCAGTATACTTTGCCTTTGCATTGTCTCAGACCTGTTTGTGAGAGTTCCTGGTATTACTTGGCTGCCTGACGTCCTTCCTGGTTCCTGATACCTGGCTTGTTCCTGACGCTGCTGTTTCCTTGTTCCTGATTCCCGGCTCATCTGACTATTCGCTTTGGCTCCTGACTCGGCTCGTTTGACTACCAGCTCTGGTTTTGATCCCTGGCTTATTATTTGACTTGTGGACTTTTTATTATTTTTTCTATTAATAAAGGTGTGATTATTTTTGCACTTCTCGTCTGTCTGATTCCTGGCACCCTGACATTATGCAAAAGCCATGAATCCTGATGGTGCTAATAATCCACCTTTACCTGCCATCATTTCCAGGATGGATGTACAGGATCACCGATTGGATCAACTTGCACTAGCCCTGCAAACCTTGCTGAATCACACTGCACATTTGGACCAAAGTGTCCCGCAAGTTATGGCTGCTCCTGTTTCTGCTGCTGCACCTATGCCTATCAGGAGCATGTCCGGTTCTGCACCTCTACCTCAGCGATATGGAGACGATCCTATTCAGTGCAGAGGGTTTTTGAATCAGGTGGGCATTTCCTTTGAGATGTTACCTCAGGCGTTTCCCTCTGACAGAGCTAAGGTGGGGATTTCTCATCTCGTTACTCTCTGACACAGCTCTTGCCTGGGCTAAATCCTTGTGGGAGACTAATTAAACCTGTGGATTTCAAATTACCCTGAATTTGTGTCCTCCTTTCGAAGGGTATTTGATGTTCCGACTCCGCTCCTCCTCTTCTGCTAAATGACTCATGTCCATTCAGCAGGTACAAGATCTGTTGCTCAGTATGCTATTGAGTTCCGTACGCTTGCTGCAGAGGTAGGTTGGAACAATGAAGCTCTTGTTGCCCAGCCTTCTTTCATGGACTATCTGATGTGAATAAAGACGAAGTTGCTGCCTAGAGATTTAACAGAGGATCTTGAGGCATTGGGTGTATTTTTTGATCCTAATGACATCAGACTCAGAGAGAGGCCCTCTTTCAAGGAGCACTTGCGGAAGCCTCCTGTTCCGTTGTCTCCTACGTGTTTGTTTCCCACCCATGCCTCCCTCTCCTCCCATGCCTCCTGGCCCTGAGTCACCAGGTACTGCTGAGCTGATGCAGTTGGGATTCACACGTCTCTCCGCGGCAGAGAGGGGCCTTTAGGAGGAGGGGAGGGGCTCTGCCTCTATTGTGGGTTACAGGGCCACCTTTTGAAGTCTTGTCCTACACAGGCCGGGAAATGCTCACACCCTAAGGTCCTGTCGGGGGCAAACTTTGGGTTATTTATCCTCGTCCCTGGAACTTCTAAAGGAAATCCTTTGGTCACGGTTTGTCCTTTCCTCGGTGGACTCCTCCATAGTCACTCTGGCTCTTGTTGACTCCGGTGCGGCGGGCTATTTCATTGACATTGCTTTTGTATCAAAACACTCCATTCTTGTTTTTGCCTCAGTCCATCCTACTTGCTATTGAGGCCATTGATGGCAGGGCCCCTTCAGCCCGCACGCGTTACTCACGAAACTGCTCCGTTGTCCATGGCTGTTGGGGGCTCTTCCATTTTTAAACCCTCCAGTTCCAGGTGATAAACTCTCTGCATTTATGGTTGTTCTGGGTTATCCCTGGCTCCAAAATCACAATCCCAGTCTTGACTGGCGCAGGTCCCGAAATTTTGTCGTGGTCCATGCAATGTATTTCCACTTGTCTTCAGAAACCAGTTAAAGTCTTGTGCACTTCTTTGGTATCTCAATTGCCAGAGGAGTACCGAGAGTTCCTAGACGTGTTTGACAAGGTGCGTGCGATACGTTGCCTCATCACCGGTCATACAATTGTGCCATAGACCTGCAACCCGGAGCCATTCTTACTCGGGGCCAGGTGTACCCTCTGTCTGTTGCAGAGAATTGTGCTATGGAGGAGTATGTTGCTGATGCTCTGTCATGGGGAATCATCTGCAAATCCTGCTCTCCTGCAGGGCTGGCTTCATCTTTGTGAAGAAAAAGGGTGGAGAGTTAATGACCATGTATCGATTATAGTGGGTCTTAATCGTCTTACCATTAAGAATGCTTACCCTATTTCCGCTCATTACGGAACTCTTTGACCGCCTCAAGGGAGCTTCGGTCTTTACTAAACTTGATTTGAGAGGTGCGTACAATCTCGTTAGGATTAAAGAGGGCCACGAATGGAAAACAGCATTTAACACCAGGAGCAGGCATTATGAGTATCTTGTTAATGCCCTTGTCACCTATTTAAGGCTCCTGCTGTTTTTCAGGAATTTATTAATGATCTCCTACGAGATATGTTGCAACAGTGTGTTGTGTGTGTACTTAGACAACATCCTCATACACTCACCCACACTTGAGGCTCATCGTTTTGATGTTACATGGTTCTTCAGAGACTATGTGAGAACGGCCTGTTTTGTAAACTCGAGAAATGTGAGTTCCATCAGACTCAAGTAACCTTCTAAGGTTATGTTATCTTGCAGGGGTTCTCCATGGATCCTGGTAAGTTATCTGTAGCTCTGCAGTGGCCTCGCCCAGTTGGTCTTCAATCTACTCAATGATTTTTCGGGTTCGCCAATTACTATAGAAAGTTTATTAAAAACTTTTCTTCCTTGGTCAAACCTATCACAGACATGACCCGTAAGAGAATGATCCACTCCATTGGTCACCTACTGCCATTAAGGCCTTTGATAGTCTTAAGACTGCCTTTGCTGCCGCTCCAGTCTTGGCTCATCCTTACCCTGTCCTGCCTTTGGTTCTTGAGGTTGATGCGTCTGAGACTGAAGTAGTTGCCCTCTTGTCTCAAAGTCCTACGCCTGACGGTTCCTTGCATCCGTGTCGTTTCTTCTCTAAGAAATTGTCTCCAGTGGAGTGCAATTATGAAATTGACGACAGGGAATTACTGGCCATAATTTTGGCACTCAAGGAATGGAGGCATCTTCTCGAGGGTACTAGTGTGACAGTGCTCATTCTTACTGACCACAAGAATTTAACTTATCTATCTGAAGCAAAACGTTTGTCTCTCCAACAGGCCAGATGGGCGCTATTTTTGTTTTGGTTTAATTATGTGGTCTCCTACCTGCCTGGTAGTAAGAATGTTAGGGGCTGATGCCCTCTCTTGACAATTTTTTCCTCTGTCCAAGGAGGAGTCTGTACCTACTCCTGTTATACCTCCTGACCATATTTTGGCTACCATACGTACTAATTTGACTTCTCCCTTGGGGGAGGACATCCTGGCTGCACAAAACAATGCACCTCCTGAGAAATCTAGTGGTAAGTGTTTTGTTCCTGAGAATCTTCGAACTAAACTTTTGCACACTTACCACTATCCTAAAGCCGAAGGTCACCCTGGGCAAGAACCAAATGATTTGGTCTGTCACTCGACAATTCTGGTGGCCAGGTCTTCGTTCTGATGTTGCTGCATATGTTGCCTCCTGCTCAGTTTGTGCACAGAATAAGACTCCTCGACGTCTTCCTGTGGGTCTTCTTCAACCTATTGCTAATGATGAGCATCCTTGGACTACATCTTTCCATGGACTTTGTGACAAGACTAATCTCGCCACTGTGCATTGGAGGAGCCTGGTTTGCCCGCCTTCTGCTTTAGACTATGGCCCCATGTTGAAACACTTGATTTTCCCCTGCAGGGAAACGAAGGCGGGTCGTTCGGTGCTTGCCCTATTTGAACAGTAATACCCCAGATAGCTATGACTTTGGCTCCATGGCAATTGAACTGTATGTGTGTGACCTGAGCACCATTCAGTAATAATGTGCGCTCAGATCTACGCTATATGGGGATATGTTGAATGTACCTGTTTATGCAATAGCTGCACAGTGATATATTTTTATGTATATTATTGTCCTTTGCTACCATATGTTCAATGGAGTTTTGCCTCTGTCCTTGTAGATTAATTGGATTACTTCCCAATTATCTCCAGGATAGAAGACTCTGTGGAACTGGATTTGGGCAGAAAAGCCATGCTTCATTTGGTCACAAAGGAAACTGTATTTCTCTGCTGTGATAATTACATTAACCCATTGTGTAAGGTAATTGGTATCACAGGCAGAGGGGAGGATTTTGTAACCCATTGTGTAAGGTAATTGTATCACAGGCAGAGGGGAGGATTTTGTAACCCATTGTGTAAGGTAATTGTATCACAGGCAGAGGGGAGGATTTTGTAACCCATTGTGTAAGGTAATTGTATCACAGCAGATGGAAGGATTTGTAACCCATTGTGTAAGGTAACTTGTATCACAGGCAAGAGGGGAGGATTTTGTAACCCATTGTGTAAGGTAATTGTATCACAGGCAGATGGTAGGATTTTGTAACCCATTGTGTAAGGTAATTGTATCACAGGCAGAGGGGAGGATTTTATGATGGGAGTGTCTGAGAGTATTTTATGTGTTTATTGGTTGTTTTAACAAAACCCTGTGGGCAGGTTCGGGCTCCAAGGGGGGGGCTTTGGGGGGGCAATGCCCACCCAAATGGAATCTGTGCCCCCTCAAAACACAGGATTTTTTAAAATTATTTTTTTAGTAAAAAAAAAAATTTTGCCCCGCAACCTTTCTGGGGGCTTTGTACCGCGCTAAAAATGACTGAATTTACTATGACACAAGCGAAGGGGGGGAAGTCATTTATGCAGAGCAGAAATAGTGATCTGCCTTTTTCCACTCACATCCCACGTTCACACTCTGGAAGACAACCGCGGACCATAAAAATTCACTGGTGACTTCCTTGAGAGACAGTTACCTGCGCAATCACTACTTACTGACTGCTTAGCTTTAGCTTCACTCGCTAGTACAGAAGCTGTGCACTGGGAAAATTATATATTTTATTAATTATCACATTGAGCAGTGCAGGTGTACAGAGCTACTGTTATTTCTCTGTACACTTGCACTGCTCAATGTGCTAATTAATAAAATATATAATTTCCCCAGTGCACAGCCTTTGTACTAGCGAGTGAAGATTAAAGCCAAGCAGCCAGTAGTAGTATTGCGCAGTAACTGTCTCTCAAGGAAGACACCGTGGACACAAGGCACTGACTACTGTCACAGATCCACTGTATCTGGCACTGACTACTGTCACAGATCCACTGTATCTAACATTTTAGTTTTGTCCTGCGATAAAAATATGTGCAGGTACCCAGGGGCAATGTTCCCTCTAAGGTCTTCCTTCTCGGTGTCGCACAGGCAGAACATCAGGCCGTGCAACACAAGAGGTAGGTGAAAAGCTCATTATTTTTTTCCAACAGTGCTGACCTCTTAAGGAAACTGTGCAGCAAGACGCGGAAATAAAAATAAACAAAGCCATTTTCACATCCCCGTGCAGCACAGCTAGTTCCTGAATTCCAGTCCTCACACTGAGAGGGAAGGACCTAAACTGACTGACAGCTGTGTGCATAAATCACACAGCGCTGTCAGGGACCGGGAAAATTTAAACAGGGAGAGCAGCAGACACAATGCATTACACAAGTATATTAGTAAAACTCCGTAAATAATAAGGACAGCCACTTCCAGCAAACAAGAATGTCAGAGGAAAGAAGTGCTGTCCTCAATACAGACACCAGAAGCAGCCGAGTAGGTGAGGCTTTATTTCTCTCAATTCAGCATTCTTTCAAGAAAAACACTATTTAACCCCATGGCTACCAAGGAGGATAGCAGTGTATTCCTGTACAATGCACTGTAGCCTTTTTTTGGCAGACATGGGGTTAAATGATGCTCACAAGCTGTAAGGAGGTGAGGAGGTTAAGCAAGAGATGCTGCTCTATGTCACAAGCTGACAGTTTTTATATATTTAGAGCAACTATACCTTTAGAACTAAGTATGTGTAAGGCTATTGCTTCTTTTAGGCAAGGGTCTACTTAATCAGTTTTGCTATGTGAACACAGGCAAAGCAGATGTGTTAATGGTTTAGTTAACTAGCGCAGGAATATTTTCTTTTAAAATAATTGATTTAAGGACATGGCGATTTTGTTATAAAACAAAAAACAAACATGTACTTGCATTCGCTGAAAAGAAAAAGAAAAGTAGTCCATGTTACTGCAATATGTGTGTGTTTAATCTTTGTGTGTGATTGGAGACAGAGAGAAAAGAGAAAAGTGAGAGAGAGAGAAAAGAGAGAGAAAGAAAGTAAGAGAGAAAGAAAAGTGAGAGAGAAAAGTGAGAGAGAGAGAAAAGTGAGAGAGAAAGAAAAGTGAGAGAGAGAGAGAAAAGTGAGAGAGAGAGAAAAGTGAGAGAGAGAGAAAAGTGAGAGGTAGAGAAAAGTGAGAGGTAGAGAAAAGTGAGAGAGAGAAAAGTGAGAGAGAGAAAAGCGAGATAAAAGTGAGAGAGAAAAGTGAGAGAGAGAGAGAAAAGTGAGAGAGAGAGAGAAAAGTGAGAGAGAGAGAAACGTGAGAGAGAGAGAGAAAAGTGAGAGAGAAAAGTGAGTGTGAGAGAGAGAAAAGTGTGTGTGAGAGAGAGAAAAGTGTGTGAGAGGGAGAGAGAAGTGAGAGAGAGAGAGAGAGAGAAGTGAGAGAGGCCGGGCCCTAAGATCACAGTGCACTTTTGAGGCATCGATAGAAGCTGGTAGCCATTTATAGACTTATATTTATATGATACAATCATATTCTTATAGGTTCTTAAAGGTTCACAGTACATAGGTTGTATTAAGTAGCCTGATATCAATTTGTTATTGTAAAACAGGTATAGCTAAATCTAATCTACAAAATTTCCAGTACCTAAAAACCTAGTATCCTCACTGCTAGTGCAAACAAAGGAGTTAATTGCATTGGGGGGTTTGGGGGTGCATGGCTGTTTAGGGGACATGATTGAGATTTGAGATTGAGTTTAAGGGTTTTGGATCATGGTGGTTAAGGGGTGAATTGTTTTTAAGGAGCTATTGCACTGGGGGTCTCAAGTTTTAAAGCTACACTTTCTTGCAGAATATGTAGGTCTGCTCTTATTTTGACTCTCATACATGATTTGTAAATGCCCCCTTGTGAAAAAAAAATCCCCCCCCCCATTTCATTAGTTCTGGAGCCGACCCTGCCTGTGGGTGATACTAATGTGTAAGAATGTGTATATAAGAACAATAAACCCACAGCTCTGGCTGATCACTGCTTGATCCTCAACACAGAGCTTTGTCTCATTCTTGGGGGGGATTTACTGTATGCTGTTAGAGGCAGATTGCCAGGAGTGTAACCCCTTGTGTGCAAAACGGTCCATTACAGACTTCATTGTCGATCTCCCTGTTTCCAATGGCAATACTGTTATCCTTATGGTGGTTGACCGTTTTTCTAAAATGTCACATTGCATTCCCTTGATGAGGCTGCTTACCGCTCAGGAGCTTGCTTCAATTTTTGCCCAGGAGGTCTTCCATTTACATGGGTTACCCAAGGAGATAGTGTCGGACCGGGGTAGCCAGTTTGTCTCCAGATTTTGGCGTTCCTTTTGTGCTCAAATGGGGATCCAGCTTTCCTTCTCCTCTGCATATCACCCTTAATCCAATGGGGCTGCGGAGCGGTCTAATCAAGCTCTAGAACAGTTCCTCCATTGCTATGTCTCAAATCACCACAATAATTGGTCTGAACTGTTACCTTGGGCAGAGTTTGCTCGTAATAGTGCTATTAATGCTTCCTCCAAGTTATCCCCGTTCATGGCGAATTATGGGTTTCAACCATCCTTGTTGTCCGATTCATTCATGTCTCAGGGTATTCCGGCTTTGGAGGAGCATCTTTGGCAACTCCATTCCACTTGGGTGCAGATTCAATATTGCCTTTATCATTCTATGCAGCGCCAAAAGTTCCAGGTTGATCGTAGGCATCTGCCCGCTCCTTCCTACCAGGTTGGTGAGAGAGTTTCGCTGTCCCTCGCAACTTGAAGCTTCGTGTGACTTCCAATATATTGGCTCCCCGATATGTTGGTCCTTTTCGATTACTCCGACGGGTTAATCTTGTGGCCTACGCTCTTGACCTTCTTCCTGCTATGCGCATCTCCAATGTTTTTCATGTCTCCCTCTTGAAACCATTGGTTTGTAATCGGTTTACCACTGTGTTGCCTCGTCTCCGTCCTATCTTTGTTAACAACCATGAGGAGTATGAGGTCAGCAGCATTATTGACTCTCGTATGTTCAGGGACCGTGTACAGTATTTGGTTCACTGGAGGGGCTACGGTCTGGAGGAGTGTTCTTGGGTTCCCTCCTCTCATGTTCATGCCTCCCCCCTCCTCCATGCCTTCAATGCCCGTTTCCCCAATAAGCCTTTTGTCCTCCCATGGGGGAGGGGTTGTTGAGGGGGGGGTACTGTCAGGGTTTGCTTTCCTGTTGTGTTTGCCATGTGGCATCCATTTTACTCACCTCTCTTCCTGACTTGGTGCATTGTGGGGTATGCTGCTCACTTCCTGCACTTCCTTTTATGGCCAGACTGGTGTGCATCATCCAGGTAAGACAGGATGCAGTCTCAGAATTGTGATGTCATCACTTATTATTTAAAGGGCCTCTGTTCAGTATGCTTTGCCTTTGCGTTGTCTCAGACCTGTTTGTGAGAGTTCCTGTGTATTACCTGGCTGCCTGACGTCCTTCCTGGTTCCTGATACCTGGCTTGTTCCTGACTCTGCGGTTTTCCTTGTTCCTGATTCCGTCTCGTCTGACTATTTGCTTTGGCTCCTGACTCGGCTTGTTTGACTACCAGCTCTGGTTTTGACTCCTGGCTTGTTATTTGACTTGTGGACTTTTTATTATTTTTTGCTATTAATAAAGGTGTGATTATTTTTGCACTTCTCGTCTAAGTCTGATTCCTGGCACCCTGACAGGGGGAATGCTAGGGTAGGGTAGGGTAGGGAATGTCAGAAACTCAATAATTGTCACACTCAGTTGAAGGGTAAGGGAGGGGAGAAGTCAGTGGGAGGCAGAGGGAAGGGAGGAATGGTTAGGGATTAGGGAATGGAGAAGAGGTGGGGGGCGGAGTCTTAAAAGACAGATCCGCCTAAGCTTGTAGTTATCCTGGGCTAATAGCCTAGAAGGGAGGTGGGTACTTAAATGCAGCCAAATGGAGTCTGGATCATTGCAAGACTCCAGGTTTAACATAGAACAATAAAAAAAAAATAGTGATAATGAGAAAGATATTAGTAATATGGGGGCCTATCCCCTGGGGGGCATATTGAAATGAATACTATAATGAAACAATCGGTGTCTTGTGGGGCCGAGGAATAATTTACCTCATGGAATAATAATAGTATATGGGTAAAAAACAGTGAACACCAAATAGGCGTCACAAAACAGAACCTCTTATTAATATTAACACAAAGCTTGCGAGGGGGGTATCAAGTAAGTTTGACTACTGCTAAATAGGAGAAAGAACATGAAATAACATCCCATAATAAACACATTTTAGGCATAACTTTACATTGAGAGGAATTAACCCGGAAAATATTTTAACATATTAAAGCTGGATTATGTTAATATGGGGTCTCCCACTGTCGGGAAAACGCCGTCTAAGGAGGGTAGCTGGTTCTGTTTCCTGTAGTTTGTCACATCATTTGTTAAGTTAATGTGTCAGAAAGTGTTTAACCAGCTGTCTGTGGGTTTAGTGAAGCACTGATCTCTTCTAGAGAACGTATCTAAAGCTCTTGAAAGTATCAGACTACCCTTATCTTTTGATAGCTGTTACCATTTGTGACTTCACTGACTAGCGAGTGTCGGTGTGTCTTGTAACTAGAGAGACATGTACTGTATGTGGTATTGTCCTCCTTAAGTAGCCTGAGAGTGTATCCTGGATATGGTGTCATGTCAGTTGAGAATGTGAGCATGAGGTTTCTGTATCTAGTGGTGTGTCCTCATGGTTAAACTCATAGTCATGTTGGAATTATCCTTATCACAATGTACAATAGAGGTCCATTTGGGACCCATCATCAAAGCATTCAACAGATATGGTTCTATATGTAAACATAGATAACAAATAAAGAAAAACATTTTAACATGAAGAAGAAGAAAAATTATACATTACAGATCAGCAGTAACTGAGTTCGTGGCTTATTTAATCTAGGAACAAACAAAAACAGATACAGCATAATCAGGTCAAGACCGAGTCCAGTTCCTGATTTTGACGCTTTGCACTTGGGGCCTGTAGTCTCTGTGGGAGAGGATCCCACTCCTTAGCCATAGGGCTGAGTCTCTCAAGTCTGAGATGTATTGAGGTTATGGTATCCTGAGTTTCTAGAAGTTGAGTCCACGTGGAATCCAGGGGCCTTGAGGGCTCCTGGAACCACCTGTCTAGAAGTCCTTTTCCTCAGGAGGAGTCTTCAAGAGTGATTAATTATCGAGCCTTATGAATCAAAAGCTTTGTCTGGTATCCCCATCTATATTTGATTCCTTTTTTCCAAAGTATAGTTGTGATCTCCCAAAAAGTATTTCTTTTTCTTTCATGTAATTAGCAAGAGTCCATGAGCTAGTGACGTATGGGATATACATTCCTACCAGGAGGGGCAAAGTTTCCCAAACCTCAAAATGCCTATAAATACACCCCTCACCACACCCACAATTCAGTTTTACAAACTTTGCCTCCTATGGAGGTGGTGAAGTAAGTTTGTGCTAGATTCTACGTTGATATGCGCTCCGCAGCAAGTTGGAGCCCGGTTTTCCTCTCAGCGTGCAGTGAATGTCAGAGGGATGTGAGGAGAGTATTGCCTATTTGAATGCAGTGATCTCCTTCTACGGGGTCTATTTCATAGGTTCTCTGTTATCGGTCGTAGAGATTCATCTCTTACCTCCCTTTTCAGATCGACGATATACTCTTATATATATACCATTACCTCTGCTGATTCTCGTTTCAGTACTGGTTTGGCTTTCTACAAACATGTAGATGAGTGCCCTGGGGTAAGTAAATCTTATTTTTTGTGACACTTTAAGCTATGGTTGGGCACTTTGTTTATAAAGTTCTAAATATATGTATTCAAACATTTATTTGCCTTGACAGACAGTCAGTTTCATATTTGGGATAATGCATTTGAATCAAACATTTTTTCTTACCTTAAAAATTTGACTCTTTTTCCCCTGTGGGCTGTTAGGCTCGCGGGGGCTGAAAATGCTTCATTTTATTGCGTCATTCTTGGCGCGGACTTTTTTGGCGCAAAAAATCTTTTCCGTTTCCGGCGTCATACATGTCGCCGGAAGTTGCGTCATTTTTTGACGTTCTTTTGCGCCAAAAATGTCGGCGTTCCGGATGTGGCGTCATTTTTGGCGCCAAATAATGTGGGCGTCTTATTTGGCGCAAAAAAATATGGGCGTCGCTTTTGTCTCCACATTATTTAAGTCTCATTTTTTATTGCTTCTGGTTGCTAGAAGCTTGTTCTATGGCATTTTTTCCCATTCCTGAAACTGTCATTTAAGGAATTTGATCAATTTTGCTTTATATGTTGTTTTTTCTCTTACATATTGCAAGATGTCTCACGTTGCATCTGAGTCAGAAGATACTTCAGGAAAATCGCTGTCTAGTGCTGGAACTACCAAAGCTAAGTGTATCTGCTGTAAACTTTTGGTAGCTATTCCTCCGGCTGTTGTTTGTATTAATTGTCATGACAAACTTGTTAATGCAGATAATATTTCCTTTAGTAATGTACCATTGCCTGTTGCAGTTCCTTCAACATCTAAGGTGCAGAATGTTCCTGATAACATAAGAGATTTTGTTTCTGAATCCATCAAGAAGGCTATGTCTGTTATTTCTCCTTCTAGAAAACATAAAAAATCTTTTAAAACTTCTCTCCCTACAGATTCATTTTAAATGAACATCATCATTCTGATTCTGATGACTCTTCTGGTTCAGAGGATTCTGTCTCAGAGATTGATGCTGATAAATCTTCATATTTATTTAAAATGGAATTTATTCGTTCTTTACTTAAAGAAGTACTAATTGCTTTAGAAATAGAGGATTCTGGTCCTCTTGATACTAATTCTAAACGTTTAGATAAGGTATTTAAATCTCCTGTGGTTATTCCAGAAGTTTTTCCTGTTCCTAATGCTATTTCTGAAGTAATTTCTAAAGAATGGGATAAATTGGGTAATTCATTTACTCCTTCTAAACGTTTTAAGCAATTATATCCTGTGCCGTCTGACAGATTAGAATTTTGGGACAAAATCCCTAGAGTTGATCGGGCTATTTCTACCCTTGCTAAACGTACTACTATTCCTACGTCAGATGGTACTTCGTTTAAGGATCCTTTAGATAGGAAAATTGAATCCTTTCTAAGAAAAGCTTATCTGTGTTCAGGTAATCTTCTTAGACCTGCTATTGGCTGATGTTGCTGCAGCTTCAACGTTTTGGTTGGAAACTTTAGCGCAACAAGTAACGGATCATGATTCTCATAATATTATTATTCTTCTTCAGCATGCTAATAATTTTATCTGTGATGCCATTTTTTATATTATCAGAGTTGATGTCAGGTTTATGTCTCTAGCTATTTTAGCTAGAAGAGCTTTATGGCTTAAGACTTGGAATGCTGATATGGCTTCTAAATCAACTCTACTTTCCATTTCTTTCCAGGGTAACAAATTATTTGGTTCTCAGTTGGATTCTATTATCTCAACTGTTACTGGTGGGAAAGGAACTTTTTTACCACAGGATAAAAAATCTAAGGGTAAAAACAGGGCTAATAATCGTTTTCGTTCCTTTCGTTTCAACAAAGAACAAAAGCCTGATCCTTCATCCTCAGGAGCAGTTTCAGTTTGGAAACCATCTCCAGTCTGGAATAAATCCAAGCCTTCTAGAAAGGCAAAGCCTGCTTCTAAGTCCACATGAAGGTGCGGCGCTCATTCCAGCTCAGCTGGTAGGGGGCAGGTTACGTTTTTTCAAAGAAATTTGGATCAATTCTGTTCACAATCTTTGGATTCAGAACATTGTTTCAGAAGGGTACAGAATTGGTTTCAAGATGAGACCTCCTGCAAAGAGATTTTTTCTTTCCCGTGTCCCAGTAAATCCAGTGAAAGCTCAGCATTTCTGAATTGTGTTTCAGATCTAGAGTTGGCTGGAGTAATTATGCCAGTTCCAGTTCCGGAACAGGGGATGGGGTTTTATTCAAATCTCTTCGTTGTACCAAAGAAGGAGAATTCCTTCAGACCAGTTCTGGATCTAAAAATATTGAATCGTTATGTAAGGATACCAACGTTCAAAATGGTAACTGTAAGGACTATCTTGCCTTTTGTTCAGCAAGGGCATTATATGTCCACAATAGATTTACAGGATGCATATCTGCATATTCCGATTCATCCAGATCATTATCAGTTCCTGAGATTCTCTTTTCTGGACAAGCATTACCAGTTTGTGGCTCTGCCGTTTGGCCCTAGCTACAGCTCCAAGAATTTTTACAAAGATTCTCGGTGCCCTTCTGTCTGTAATCAGAGAACAGGGTATTGTGGTATTTCCTTATTTGGACGATATCTTGGTACTTGCTCAGTCTTTACATTTAGCAGAATCTCATACGAATCGACTTGTGTTGTTTCTTCAAAATCATGGTTGGAGGATCAATTTACCAAAAAGTTCATTGATTCCTCAGACAAGGGTAACCTTTCTGGGTTTCCAGATAGATTCAGTGTCCATGACTCTGTCTTTGACAGACAAGAGACGTCTAAAATTGATTTCAGCTTGTCGAAATCTTCAGTCACAATCATTCCCTTCGGTAGCCTTATGCATGGAAATTTTAGGTCTTATGACTGCTGCATCGGACGCGATCCCCTTTGCTCGTTTTCACATGCGACCTCTTCAGCTCTGTATGCTGAATCAATGGTGCAAGGATTACACAAAGATATCTCAATTAATATCTTTAAAACCGATTGTACGACACTCTCTAACGTGGTGGACAGATCACCATCGTTTAATTCAGGGGGCTTCTTTTGTGCTTCCGACCTGCACTGTAATTTCAACAGATGCAAGTCTCACAGGTTGGGGAGCTGTGTGGGGATCTCTGATGGCACAAGGAGTTTGGGAATCTCAGGAGGTGAGATTACCGATCAATATTTTGGAACTCCATGCAATTTCAGAGCTCTTCAGTCCTTGGCCTCTTCTGAAGAGAGAATCGTTCATTTGCTTTCAGACAGACAATGTCACAACTGTGGCATACATCAATCATCAAGGAGGGACTCACAGTCCTCTGGCTATGAAAGAAGTATCTCGAATTCTGGTTTGGGCAGAATCCAGCTCCTGTCTAATCTCTGCGGTTCATATCCCAGGTATAGACAATTGGGAAGCGGATTATCTCAGTCGCCAAACGTTTGCATCCGGGCGAATGGTCTCTTCACCCAGAGGTATTTCTTCAGATTGTTCAAATGTGGGAGCTTCCAGAAATAGATCTGATGGCGTCTCATCTAAACAAGAAACTTCCCAGGTATCTGTCCAGATCCCGGGATCCTCAGGCGGAAGCAGTGGATGCATTATCACTTCCTTGGAAGTATCATCCTGCTTATATCTTTCCGCCTCTAGTTCTTCTTCCAAGAGTAATCTCCAAGATTCTGAAGGAATGCTCGTTTGTTCTGCTGGTAGCTCCGGCATGGCCTCACAGGTTTTGGTATGCGATCTTGTCCGGATGGCCCTCTTGCCATCCGTGGACTCTTCCGCTACGACCAGACCTTCTGTCGCAAGGTCCTTTTTTCCATCAGGATCTCAAATTCTTAAATTTAAAGGTATGGAGATTGAACGCTTGATTCTTGGTCAAAGAGGTTTCTCTGACTCTGTGATTAATACTATGTTACAGGCTCGTAAATCTGTATCCAGAGAGATATATTATAGAGTCTGGAGGATTTATATTCTTGGTGTCTTTCTCATCATTTTTCTTGGCATTCTTTTAGAATCCCGAGAATTTTACAGTTTCTTCAGGATGGTTTAGATAAAGGTTTATCCGCAAGTTCTTTGAAAGGACAAATCTCTGCTCTTTCTGTTCTTTTTCACAGAAAGATTGCTAATCTTCCTGATATTCATTGTTTTGTACAAGCTTTGGTTCGTATAAAACCTGTCATTAAGTCAATTTCTCCACCTTGGAGTTTGAATTTGGTTCTGGGGGCTCTTCAAGCTCCTCCATTTGAACCTATGCATTCATTGGACATTAAATTACTTTCTTGGAAAGTTTTGTTCCTTTTGGCAATCTCTTCTGCCAGAAGAGTTTCTGAATTATCTGCTCTTTCTTGTGAGTCTCCTTTTCTGATTTTTCATCAGGATAAGGCGGTGTGCGAACTTCTTTGAATTTTACCTAAAGTTGTGAATTCCAACAACATTAGTAGAGAAATTGTGGTTCCTTCATTATGTCCTAATCCTAAGAATTCTAAGGAGAAATCGTTGCATTCTTTGGATGTTGTTAGAGCTTTGAAATATTATGTTGAAGCTACTAAGTCTTTCCGAAAGACTTCTAGTTTATTTGTTATCTTTTTCCGGTTCTAGAAAAGGCCAGAAAGCTTCTGCCATTTCTTTGGCATCTTGGTTGAAATCTTTAATTCATCTTGCCTATGTTGAGTCGGGTAAAACTCCGCCTCAAAGGATTACAGCTCATTTTATTAGGTCAGTTTCTACTTCCCTGGGCATTTAGGAATGAAGCTTCGATTGATCAGATTTGCAAAGCAGCAACTTGGTCCTCTTTGCATACTTTTACTAAATTCTACCATTTTGATGTATTTTCTTCTTCTGAAGCAGTTTTTGGTAGAAAAGTACTTCAGGCAGCGGTTTCAGTTTGAATCTTCTGCTTATGTTTTTCTTTAAACTTTATTTTGGGTGTGGATTATTTCAGCAGGAATTGGCTGTCTTTATTTTATCCCTCCCTCTCTAGTGACTCTTGCGTGGAAAGATCCACATCTTGGGTAATCATTATCCCATACGTCACTAGCTCATGGACTCTTGCTAATTACATGAAAGAAAACATAATTTATGTAAGAACTTACCTGATAAATTCATTTCTTTCATATTAGCAAGAGTCCATGAGGCCCGCCCTTTTTTTGTGGTGGTTATGATTTTTGTATAAAGCACAATTATTCCAATTCCTTATTTTATATGCTTTCGCACTTTTTTATCACCCCACTTCTTGGCTATTCGTAAACTGAATTGTGGGTGTGGTGAGGGGTGTATTTATAGGCATTTTGAGGTTTGGGAAACTTTGCCCCTCCTGGTAGGAATGTATATCCCATACGTCACTAGCTCATGGACTCTTGCTAATATGAAAGAAATGAATTTATCAGGTAAGTTCTTACATAAATTATGTTTTTTCATAGTATACTGAGATAAGTCCGGGAAAACTGGAATATGTCTGACTCCTTCCGGTAAAGAGGAGGTGTTGAATCCTGCTTTAAGTATTTGTTCTTTGTATGTGAAGTAGTGAAATCGCACAATAGTGTCTCTTGGTTTGTCAGCTGAGATATTCCTGCCTCGCGGAAGTCTGTGTACCCTGTCTAAATGGGATTCCGATGTATTTATTGTTTGGTTGAGATGTTTGCAATATTCTAGTATAAAGTCTCCCAGTTCACTGGGCGATACATCTTCAGAAATACCCCAGAACCTGAGATTGTTTCGTCTCAAGCGATCTTCGAGGTCTGCCACCTTCGCCTCAATAATATCAACATGATCCACTATATTTTGTGAGTAGGAAATTAAATTGGCTTGTTCTATGGCTAAATCATCCTGCTTGCATTCTAAGGCTTCAGTGCGTTAGTTTATAGCACCAATGTCTCTCCTCAATTCAGCAACAGATCCCCTTATAGTTTTAGTGAGCGTCTCTTCTAGAGTCTTCATTCTCTCAGTGAGAGTATCAAAAATTTCAGAAACTGTAGTGTCAGTCATCTTAATTAAAGAAGCTGGAGTTGTAGCGAGGGGTTTTGTCGTAATGTTAGCCTGGGACTCAGGTTGAAGTACTATCTCAGGGCTTTGTGGCGTAACTTCAGGTATAACAGCTGCTTTGAAGTGATCAGCTAGAGACTTTTTAGGTAGTGTAGTAGAATGCTTCTTTCTATTGCCTTGTGGCATGTTAAGTTCAGTACAGTCTGGAATCTGGTTCTATAGGGCCCCCACAGACTCTGCGTCTTCCCCCAGGTGTATATAGCCGTGGAGTATTAAGCCATGAGGGTTCTCAGCAAAGCATTATAAAAATAGATATTCAGTGATGGAGTAGGTGGTCATTGTTCTCACTGTCTAAACCAGGTCTGGGCCTAGACTGCTGTCCGTCTTAGATATGTGTCTCCCCTCAAGGACTATGCCATCACTGGGCCCTGACGAGAAAGGGAAAGAGGATATGACCCGCTCTTATGCTAGGATCGGGAAAGGGTGAGGGGGGAAACTATGGCCTAGATTTGGAGTTCGGCGGTAAAAGGGCTGCTAACGCTCCGCGGGCTTTTTTTCCTCGGCCGCACCATAAATTTAACTCTGGTATCGAGAGTTTAATCAAATGCTGCGTTAGGCTCCAAAAAAGGAGCGTAGAGCATTTTTACCGCAAATGCAACTCTCGATACCAGAGTTGCTTACGGACGCGGCCAGCCTCAAAAACGTGCTCGTGCACGATTCCCCATAGGAAACAATGGGGCTGTTTGAGCTGAAAAAAAAACCTAACACCTGCAAAAAAGCAGCGTTCAGCTCCTAACGCAGCCCCATTGTTTCCTATGGGGAAACACTTCCTACGTCTGCACCTAACACTCTAACATGTACCCGGAGTCTAAACACCCCTAACCTTACACTTATTAACCCCTAATCTGCCGCCCCCGCTATCGCTGACCCCTGCATATTTTTTTAAACCCCTAATCTGCCGCTCCGTAAACCGCCGCAACCTACGTTATCCCTATGTACCCCTAATCTGCTGCCCTACACATCGCCGACCCCTATATTATATTTATTAACCCCTAATCTGCCCCCCTCAACGTCGCCGACACCTGCCTACACTTATTAACCCCTAATCTGCCGAGCGGACCTGAGCGCTACTATAATAAAGTTATTAACCCCTAACCCGCCTCACTAACCCTATCATAAATAGTATTAACCCCTAATCTGCCCTCCCTAACATCGCCGACACCTAACTTCAATTATTAACCCCTAATCTGCCGACCGGAGCTCACCGCTATTCTAATAAATGTATTAACCCCTAAAGCTAAGTCTAACCCTAACACTAACACCCCCCTAAGTTAAATATAATTTTTATCTAACGAAATAAATTAACTCTTATTAAATAAATGATTCCTATTTAAAGCTAAATACTTACCTGTAAAATAAATCCTAAATAGCTACAATATAAATTATAATTATATTATAGCTATTTTAGGATTAATATTTATTTTACAGGTAACTTTGTAATTATTTTAACCAGGTACAATAGCTATTAAATAGTTAAGAACTATTTAATAGTTACCTAGTTAAAATAATAACAAAATTACCTGTAAAATAAGTCCTAACCTAAGATATAATTAAACCTAACACTACCCTATCAATAAAATAATTAAATAAACTACCTACAATTACCTACAATTAACCTAACACTACACTATCAATAAATTAATTAAATACAATTCCTACAAATTAAATACAATTAAATAAACTAGCTAAAGTACAAAAAATAAAAAAGATCTAAGTTACAGAAAATAAAAAAATATTTACAAACATAATAAAAATATTACAACAATTTTAAACTAATTACACCTACTCTAAGCCCCCTAATAAAATAACAAAGCCCCCCAAAATAAAAAATTCCCTACCCTATTCTAAATTAAAAAAGTTACAAGCTCTTTTACCTTACCAGCCCTGAACAGGGCCCTTTGCGGGGCATGCCCCAAGAATTTCAGCTCTTTTGCCTGTAAAAGAATAAATACAATACCCCCCCCCCCCAACATTACAACCCACCACCCACATACCCCTAATCTAACCCAAACCCCCCTTAAATAAACCTAACACTAAGCCCCTGAAGATCTTCCTACCTTGTCTTCACCATACCAGGTTCACCGATCCGTCCTGAAGAGCTCCTCCGATGTCCTGATCCAAGCCCAAGCGGGGGCTGAAGAGGTCCATGATCCGGTCAAAGTCTTCATCCAAGCGGGGCAGAAGAGGATCTTCCATCCGATTGAAGTCATCATCCAGGCGGCATCTTCTATGGTCTTCCATCCGGAGCGAAGCGGCAGGATCCTGAAGACCTCCAGCGCGGAACATCCATCCGGACCGACGACTGAACGACGAATGACTGTTCCTTTAAGGGACGTCATCCAAGATGGCGTCCCTCGAATTCCGATTGGCTGATAGGATTCTATCAGCCAATCGGAATTAAGGTAGGAATTTTCTGATTGGCTGATGGAATCAGCCAATCAGAATCAAGTTCAATCCGATTGGCTGATCCAATCAGCCAATCAGATTGAGCTCGCATTCTATTGGCTGATCGGAACAGCCAATAGAATGCGAGCTCAATCTGATTGGCTGATTGGATCAGCCAATCGGATTGAACTTGATTCTGATTGGCTGATTCCATCAGCCAATCAGAAAATTCATACCTTAATTCCGATTGGCTGATAGAATCCTATCAGCCAATCGGAATTCGAGGGACGCCATCTTGGATGACGTCCCTTAAAGGAACAGTCATTCGTCGTTCAGTCGTCGGTCCGGATGGATGTTCCGCGCTGGAGGTCTTCAGGATCCTGCCGCTTCGCTCCGGATGGAAGACCATAGAAGATGCCGCCTGGATGATGACTTCAATTGGATGGAAGATCCTCTTCTGCCCCGCTTGGATGAAGACTTTGACCGGATCATGGACCTCTTCAGCCCCCGCTTGGGCTTGGATCAGGACATCGGAGGAGCTCTTCAGGACGGATCGGTGAACCTGGTATGGTGAAGACAAGGTAGCAAGATCTTCAGGGGCTTAGTGTTAGGTTTATTTAAGGGGGGTTTGGGTTAGATTAGGGGTATGTGGGTGGTGGGTTGTAATGTTGGGGGGGGGGTATTGTATTTATTCTTTTACAGGCAAAAGAGCTGAAATTCTTGGGTCATGCCCCGCAAAGGGCCCTGTTCAGGGCTGGTAAGGTAAAAGAGCTTGTAACTTTTTTAATTTAGAATAGGGTAGGGAATTTTTTATTTTGGGGGGCTTTGTTTATTTTATTAGGGGGCTTAGAGTAGGTGTAATTAGTTTAAAATTGTTGTAATATTTTTATTATGTTTGTAAATATTTTTTTATTTTCTGTAACTTAGATCTTTTTTATTTTTTGTACTTTAGCTAGTTTATTTAATTGTATTTATTTGTAGGAATTGTATTTAATTAATTTATTGATAGTGTAGTGTTAGGTTAATTGTAGGTAATTGTAGGTAGTTTATTTAATTATTTTATTGATAGGGTAGTGTTAGGTTTAATTATATCTTAGGTTAGGACTTATTTTACAGGTAATTTTGTTATTATTTTAACTAGGTAACTATTAAATAGTTCTTAACTATTTAATAGCTATTGTACCTGGTTAAAATAATTACAAAGTTACCTGTAAAATAAATATTAATCCTAAAATAGCTATAATATAATTAGAATTTATATTGTAGCTATATTAGGGTTTATTTTACAGGTAAGTATTTAGCTTTAAATAGGAATCATTTATTTAATAAGAGTTAATTTATTTCGTTAGATAAAAATTATATTTAACTTAGGGGGGTGTTAGTGTTAGGGTTAGACTTAGCTTTAGGGGGTTAATACATTTATTAGAATAGCGGTGAGCTCCGGTCGGCAGATTAGGGGTTAATAATTGAAGTTAGGTGTCGGCGATGTTAGGGAGGGCAGATTAGGGGTTAATACTATTTATGATAGGGTTAGTGAGGCGGGTTAGGGGTTCATAACTTTATTATAGTAGCGCTCAGGTCCGCTCGGCAGATTAGGGGTTAATAAGTGTAGGCAGGTGTCGGCGACATTGAGGGGGGCAGATTAGGGGTTAATAAATATAATATAGGGGTCGGCGATGTTAGGGGTAGCAGATTAGGGGTACATAGGGATAACGTAGGTGGCGGCGATTTGCGGTCGGAAGATTAGGGGTTAATTATTTTAAGTAGCTTGCGGCGACGTTGTGGGGGGCAAGTTAGGGGTTAAGAAATATAATATTGGGGTCGGCGGGGGTTAGGGGCAGCAGATTAGGGGTACATAAGTATAACGTAGGTGGCGGTCGGCAGATTAGGGGTTAAAAATTTAAATAGAGTGGCGGCGATGTGGGGGGACCTCGGTTTAGGGGTACATAGGTAGTTTATGGGTGTTAGTGTACTTTAGGGTACAGTAGTTAAGAGCTTTATAAACCGGCGTTAGCCAGAAAGCTCTTAACTCCTGCTATTTTCAGGCGGCTGGAATTTTGTCGTTAGAGCTCTAACGCTCACTTCAGAAACGACTCTAAATACCAGCGTTAGAAAGATCCCATTGAAAAGATAGGATACGCAAATGGCGTAGGGGGATCTGCGGTATGGAAAAGTCGCGGCTGAAAAGTGAGCGTTAGACCCTTTAATCACTGACTCCAAATACCAGCGGGCGGCCAAAACCAGCGTTAGGAGCCTCTAACGCTGGTTTTGACGGCTACCGCCGAACTCCAAATCTAGGCCTTAGGTTTTATTAGCAGAATCAAACAGCCAGATGCTCTTTAGGGTTCTGTTCTTTATTCGGAAGCAATACTGGCTGCTGCAGTTAATATTGTATCCCCAATGCAGTTTGAAAACTTTAAAGCAAAAGAAAGACCCACTCCATGTGGGATCTGTGAGTTGTAAATTCCTGTATTGCAGGTTAAGTCTTGTGAAATGTTTGCAGACAAGCTTTCACACGTATAATTGAGTCCTGTGAGTTAACTAAGAAAACTGCCCCTGCTGCATAAGATGGTCCAGGGATACTAGTGTAGGTCAGATGTGCTGGGGGTTAATAGGTACAGTTATAATATCATGGGAGTTATGTGAGGTGGTGCTGTGTCTCTAGATAACCTCTCCTGTTTATAAAATGAAGGAGTTGTACTCACTGTAAGCCGCGTGGGTATGACTGCATTTCCTCCTCAGAGCAGTACCTAATTCAGGTGTTGTCTCCCTTGAGCAGCTAACTGTCTGATAACCTCTTTGCTGTTTTGTTACGGCTGCTGGCAGACATCTAGCTCCCAAGCTCTCTGTGTTATGCAAGATTCGTTCCGGAGCGAAGCCCCGACCCTCCGGAACAGGCAGTGTCACCTTATACCGTAGCAAGATAGGTCTGTCTCCTTAGAACCCTGTGTGATAGCTCTGATGGTGTGTATGGATGTCGGAAATCCTCTAATCTCCCGACCGCTAAGTCAGTCCTTCATATCGCACTGCTGTGTCACTTTAAAACAGCGGGAGCTTTCTCTGCAGTTTCTTCCCTGTGACGTCATTTAGTAATGGCGCTTTTCATGCCACTTGTTACTTGGGCTCCCCGGCTACAGTTACACTTGGCAGTTGTTGTTTTTTTTCCTTTTTTTCCCAGCTTTACCTCACCTCATCCCTCGGGTGTTCCCACATCCAGCCGCTTTGTAGAAAGTCAGAAGGGGTGGTTAGGACTTTACAGTCGTCCCTGTCAGGCACTTAGACCGCTATCCACTTATCTTGTATCCTCAGGCAGGGGAGAAAGATAGTATGTTTCCAGTCCTATACTGCTATAAGTCCTCCAACACTTAAATTTGTTAATATATCCCCAATTATATATAGGTGGCCAATTCTAAACTTTAAATCTAAAAAACAAGCAGGGGCTCTGTCAAGTTACGTCTTCACACTTCTCAGGCTAGCTCCGCCCCCCCATATATTCAACATTTAAATATATTAAAAAAAAAAAAAACTTGAAAACTTTCATTGAGAAATAAATACATTTTTTAAGAAAAGAAACAATGGGGCAGATTTAACAAGGGCTGAATGGCCCCTGATCCCCCTGTTTCCGCGTGAGCCTTCAGGCTTACCGGAAACAGCAGTTAAGAAGCAACAGTCTTAAGACTGCTGCTCCTTAAATCTGAGGTGGCGGACAGCAATTAACCCGATCGGATAAGATTGGATTGATTGACACCCTCTGCTAGTGAATCTGCAGGGGGTGGCATTGCACAAGCAGTTCACTAGAACTGCTTGTGCAATGTTAAATGCCGACAACGTATTCTGTTGGCATTTAGTGATGCAGGGCGGACATGATTCTCTACAGCCATTTGATAATTTGGCCCCATAGTCTTCAGCTTTAAAATGAGATATTGCACAGGGCAAATGCATTCTTTATAAATTCCAAATACTGGATCAAGATGTTGGTGAAAAAGTCTGACCACACCCCTGGAGCACCCCAGAACATCTACTGCCAGCCCCTATAGACACCTTTATTCTTTCCACCAAGACTATTTTACTATAATTAAACTGATGTGCAAATATTTTACAATTACAAACAGATTTAAACCAAATATGTTTTCAAATGTTGCAGTTGTAATTATTGTTTTTTTCTTGTTGTTTTTTTTTTTATGTTGCTAGCTGCTATTCGGCTAGATTTAGAGTTTTGTCAGTAACGACCCGCGTAGCTAACGCATGTTTTTTTCCCCCCCGCACCTTTTAAATACCGCTGGTATTTAGAGTTCACAGAATGGCTGCGTTTTCAGTGCGTTAGGCTCCAAAAAAGGAGCGTAGAGCATAATTTACCGCCACTGCAACTTTCAATACCAGCGGTGCTTACGGACGCGGCCAGCTTCAAAAACGTGCTCGTGCACGATTCCCCCATAGGAAACAATGGGGCAGTTTGAGCGGAAAAAAAACTAACACCTGCAAAAAAGCAGCGTTAAGCTCCTAACGCAGCCCCATTGTTTCCTATGTTGAAACACTTCCTAAGTCTGCACCTAACACCCTAACATGAACCCCGAGTCTAAACACCCCTAACCTTACACTTATAAACCTCTAATTTGCCGCCCCCGATATCGCTGACCCCTGCATATTATTATTAACCCCTAATCTGCCGCTCCGTACACCGCCGCAACCTACATTATCCCTATGTACCCCTAATCTGCTGCCCATAACACCGCCGACCCCTATATTATATTTATTAACCCCTAATCTGCCCCCCACAATGTTGACTCCGACTACCTACAATTATTAACCCCTAATCTGCCGGCCGGACCTCACCGCTACTATAATAAATGTATTAACCCCTAATCCGCCTCACTAACCCTATAATAAATAGTATTAACCCCTAATCTGCCCTCCCTAACATCGCCGACACCTAACTTCAAGTATTAACCCCTAATCTGCCGACCGGACCTCACCGCTACTCTAATACATTTTTTAACCCCTAAAGCTAAGTCTAACCCTAACCCTATCACCCCCCGAAATTAAATATAATTTATATCTAACTAAATAAATTAACTCTTATTAAATAAATTATTCCTATTTAAAGCTAAATACTTACCTGTAAAATAAACCCTAATGTAGCTACAATATAAATAATAATTATATTGTAGCTATTTTAGGATTTATATTTATTTTACAGGCAACTTTGTATTTATTTTAACCAGGTACAATAGCTATTAAATAGTTAAGAACTATTTAATAGCTACCTAGTTAAAATAATTACAAAATTACCTGTAAAATAAATCCTAACCTAAGTTACAATTAAACATAACACTACACTATCAATAAATTAATTAAATAAAATACCTACAATTATCTACAATTAAACCTAACACTACACTATCAATAAATAAATTAAATAAAATACCTACAAATAAATACAATTAAATAAACTAACTAAAGTACAAAAAATAAAAAAAGCTGTTACAAAAAATAAAAAAATTAATTACAAACATAATAAAAACATTACAACAATTTTAAGCTAATTACACCTACTCTAAGCCCCCTAATAAAATAACAAAGCCCCCCAAAATAAAAAAATGCCCTAACCTATTCTAAAATTAAAATAGAAAAGCTCTTTTACCTGACCAGCCCTTAATAGGGCCTTTTGGATTCAAGTTCAATCCGATTGGCTGATCCAATCAGCCAATCAGATTGAGCTTGCATTCTATTGGCTGATCGGAACAGCCAATAGGATGCAAGCTCAATCTGATTGGCTGATTCAATCAGCCAATCAGATTTTCCCTACCTTAATTCCGATTGGCTGATAGAATCCTACCAGCCAATCGGAATTTGAGGGACGCCATCTTGGATGACATCATTTAAAGGAACCTTCATTCGGACTTAGAACATCGCAAGAAGAGCATGGATCTGCGCCGGATGTCTTCAACATGGAGCCGCTTGTCACCGCTTGGAAGAAGATGGTTGCCGGTCTGGATCTACTCTTCTGCCCGGATAGCATGAAGACTTTGGAGCCTCTTCTGGACCTCTTCAGCCGACACTTGATAGAAGACTTCAGCCGGATGATGGATCTCCAGCCCTCGCTTGGGCTTGGATGAAGATTTCGGAGCCTGGAGCGATTGGTGATACCTGGCATGGTGAAGACAAGGTAGGAAGATCTTCAGGGGCTTAGTGTTAGTTTTATTTAAGGGGGGCTTGGGTTAGATTAGGGGTATGTGGGTGGTGGGTTGTAATGTTGGAGGGGTATTGTATGTTTTTTTTACAGGCAAAAGAGCTGAATTCTTTGGGGTATGCCCCGCAAAAGGACCTTTTAAGGGCTGGTAAGGTAAAAGAGCTTTTCTATTTTAATTTTAGAATAGGGTAGGGCATTTTTTTTTATTTTGGGGGGCTTTGTTATTTTATTAGGGGGCTTAGAGTAGGTGTAATTAGCTTAAAATTGTTGTAATATTTTTATTATGTTTGTAATTATTTTTTTTATTTTTTGTAACTTAGCTTTTTTTATTTTTTGTGCTTTAGTTAGTTTATTTAATTGTATTTATTTGTAGGTATTTTATTTAATTTATTTATTGATAGTGTTGTGTTAGGTTTAATTGTAGATAATTGTAGATATTTTATTTAATTAATTTATTTATAGTGTAGTGTTAGGTTTAATTGTAGATAATTGTAGGTATTTTATTTAATTAATTTATTGATAGTGTAGTGTTAGGTTTAATTGTAACTTAGGTTAGGATTTATTTTACAGGTAATTTTGTAATTATTTTAACTAGGTAGCTATTAAATAGTTCTTAATTATTTAATAGCTATTGTACCTGGTTAAAATAAATACAAAGTTGCGTGTAAAATAAATATAAACCCTAAAATAGCTACAATATTATTATAATTTATATTGTAGCTATATTAGGGTTTATTTTACAGGTAAGTATTTAGCTTTAAATAGGAATGATTTATTTAATAAGAGTTAATTTATTTAGTTAGATTTAAATTATATTTAACTTAGGGGGTGTTAGGGTTAGGGTTAGACTTAGCTTTAGGGGTTAATAAATTTATTAGAGTAGCGGTGAGGTCCGGTCAGCAGATTAGGGGTTAATACTTGAAGTTAGGTGTCGGCGATGTTAGGGAGGGCAGATTACGGGTTAATACTATTTATTATAGGGTTATTGAGGCGGGAGTGAGGCGGATTAGGGGTTAATAACTTTATATATAGGGGTTAATAACTTTATATATAGTCCGGTCGGCAGATTAGGGGTTAATAATTGTAGGTAGGTGGAGGCGACGTTGGGGGCGGCAGATTAGGGGTTAATAAATATAATATAGGGGTCGGCGGTGTTAGGGGCAGCAGATTAGGGGTACATAGGGATAACGTAGGTGGCGGCGGTGTGCGGTCGGCAGATTAGGGGTTAAAAAAATTTAATAGAGTGGCGGCGATGTGGGGGGACCTCAGTTTAGGGGTACATAGGTAATTTATGGGTGTTAGTGTACTTTAGAGCACAGTAGTTAAGAGCTTTATGAACCGTCGTTAGCCCAGAAAGCTCTTAACTCCTGACTTTTTGCTGCGGCTGGAGTTTTGTCGTTAGATTTCTAACGCTCACTTCAGCCACGACTCTAAATACCGGCGTTAGAAAAATCCCATTGAAAAGATAGGATACGCAAATGGCGTAGGGGGATCTGCGGTATGGAAAAGTCGCGGCTGGAAAGTGAGCGTTAGACCCTTTCCTGACTGACTACAAATACCAGCGGGCGGTAAAAACCAGCGTTTGGAGCCTCTAACGCTGGTTTTGACGGCTACCACCAAACTCTAAATCTAGGCGATAGATTGGTGTGCAAGATATTATATCTCACACTCCTAATGCAATTATTGGTGTTAATGGGAGAAACAGCCGCTAACCAAATACTAGAAGACATAAGTGAAACAATGCTCAATTCATTTTGAGTGTAAATGAGTTTAGGTCCATTTCAATAAAACAAATAGCATCTTTATAAAAACCTTTTGCATTCTACAATAGCAGCAGGGAAAGGGTTAAGTTAAAGTGTTACTAGAATCAAATGTCACCACCAGAGTGCACATAATGGCCAAAGATCTGGCACTGAGAAGCTCTCATACAGCTATGTTGTGAGAATGGTTTTAAAATTAACTCATTTTAAAAGTGAACTCAATTACTTTATAATGAGAAAAAAAACAAAAAAACTGAGAAATCAAGTATCTTGGTTTGTTGCAAACTTGATCCACAGTAGATAGTTTTACTATCTCTTAAAGGGACACTGCACCCAAAAAAATTCTTTCAGGATTCAGATAGAACATGAAATTTTAAGCAACTTTCTAATTTACTCCTATTATCAAATTTTCTTCATTCTCTTGGTATCTTTATTTGAAATGCAAGAATGTAAGTTTAGATGCCGGCCCATTTTTGGTGAACAACCTGGGTTGTCTTTGCTGATTGGTGGATAAATTAATCCACCAATAAAAACATGCTCTCCAGAGTTCTGAATCCAAAAAAAGCTTAGATGCCTTCTTTTCCAATAAAGATAGCAAGAGAACAAAGAAAAATTGATAATAGGAGTCAATTAGAAAGTTGCTTAAAATTGCATGCTCTATCTGAACCACAAAACAAAAAAAATGGGTTCAGTGTCCCTTTAACTATATTACTAGTTTTCAGATCTATGTTGTTATATATGGCTAACAGTTAGGCCTTCGGCCTTCCAGTACATGCCGTATTTTACAACACATAAACATAAAATTACATGCAAAGACAAATTTGATTTAACTTAACATTTTGCTACTAATACCATTTTATTTTAAAAAATAAATAAATTTTATAATAAAATAAAATAGCATTTTTATCAATAGCTTTATATTTTCTCCTTAGAAATAACTATTTCTGGACAAGTTATGGATCTCTAATAGTAAAAAGGTTGAAGCTGCCATTCATTTTCCAGTAGAGAACAAATATTTTTTTAAATACAGATGTAAAATATATGGCTGATCTATGAGGGACATCATTTTACAAACCTATATAAGGTTTGCTTATCTCTGTCATTTAGTTTAACAATCTTGCCTTTCAATGGCAACTTGCTCGTTTTGTAGTCTTTGTATTGGCATTTTTTTCTATTGAAGAGAGCAAAAACTCCTGTCAGGCCTCAGAATAGCTCGATATCAACTGAGCACAGTTTATCTGTATTTATTTCTAAACAGAGATGTTGCCTGCGGTTTCTTTAGCTACAATATTATTATTTTTTTATACTAAGAGTGACAATTTCTCAAAGAAAGAAATAGAATAAGATGTGCTGACCAGTGGTATTCTCTTGGTCACCTTGTTGACAGAAAATGATAATATGAATAATATAATCTTCAATACCCTCTAACAGAGGCATAACTAGAAACCACAGGGCCCAGGTGCAAGAATCTAAGAAGCCCCCCCCCCAAAAAAAAAATAATTGAATTTGATACATATTTTTTTTTTTACTTTTAGCACAGGAAAAAAATGTGAATCAGATTACATGTCTGTGCCCACAGTCTGTGAGATGGTCTGACCCCCTATTACTGTATATAGTGACACTGTTTAATCCACCAGTACTGTATATAGTGAGTTGATGACACAGTTTGTAATCTGCCGGTGAGATGGCAGGCCTGACCCTACCCACCCCAGTACTTTATAAAGTGACCACAGTAGTCAGTAACATGGTCTAGCCCCCCCCCCCACCCCATACTGATATAGTGGTACTGTATAGTGACACTGTTTACCCCCTGCCCCCCATGCTGTAGAAACAAGGTCTGCAATTTGCTGGTTCCACAAACATACACACACACACACATACATGCATAAATACACACACAGTCACATACATACACACACACACACATACATGCATAAATACACACACAGTCACATACATACACACAAACACACACATACATGCATAAATAGACACACAGTCACATACATACACACACACACATACATAAATACACACACAGTCGCATACATACACACACACACATGCATAAATACACACACAGTCGCATATATACACACACACACATACATGCATAAATACACACACAGTCACATACACACACACACACATACATGCATAAATACACACACAGTCACATACATACATACACACACACACATACATGCATAAATACACACACAGTCGCATACATACACACACACATACATGCATAAATACACACACAGTCACATACATACATACATACATACATACACACACACACACATAAACACCAATGGGTAAAACAGAAACACTAACACATGTAGTCAGAGACACTAGTAAAGCATCATGTCACACTCCATGATATCAGTGCAGGCAGTGGCAGGTCAACGATTTTAATTGAAAAAATAAAATATATATATATATATATATATATATATACAGCATATATTTTTTTAAGCTGGGCCCCCACCCTCAGGGGCCCAGTCGCAGTTGCGATCCTGCACCCTCGATAGTTTCACCCCTACCCTCTAAGATTTTCTTGACTAATCATAAACTGTGCACCATAAGTAGTTTTTTTACTTAAAACAAAACAAAGTAAAAGCAATTTGATTTCCAACTGCAGACATGATTAATCATGCATACACATAATTTACTACTTTTTTGCAAATAATTTAATTTCCCTAAGCCATTGAAGTTTCTAACAGTAAACAGAATATTCTAGAACAACCATCTTAGATCATCACAAAATACCTACTTAACCAGATTTGTTTTGTTACTTGTAGGACCCATAAACAAATTCATAAATGTTATCAATGAAGCAAATTATAAACTTATTTTAAAAATAACCCAAAGAGCAATATCTTTGTATGATGAATGGCATAGCACATGCACACAAAATAGCAGAAATCTATCTATACACCAATACCCAGGTGTATACAGTACTGTGCAATAGTCTAAACATTCTAAATTAAAATTGGTTATCTGAACAGTAAGGGCCCGATGATCTAAAGGTCTCTGGGCTGGCGAGATTACTTAAGAATGCTTGCCAGTACTTCTATTTCCCTGGTGGAATTATCTAAAGCCACTTTTACCTTGAAAACAGGGTGTCTCGCTATGGGGCGTATACTGCATTTTTGTATGTGAAGGAGATGAATACTTTGAAAAAGTGCACAATGAAAATTGTAATTTAAAAATCAGATCTCTCTATTTTTTATTGCAAACTAAAAGGTGGCCAGGTTGTGATAAGATAAACAAACTATTTAGGATTACAGATTATAAATGGAGCAGTATTTAACGCTTCCGCTAGTACACTAACTCCGATAGAAGTGAGATTTTTACAAGAGTTGGGTAGCATTAGTTTTACAAGTTGAAAGTAAAGAATTTTCGCAATTGCGCTAACCTGATGTTTGGAAAAAGGTGAACTTAGAATATAGCGCATGCATTAACGTATTCTCCCATAGAAATCAATGGAGCAAAAAAGTCCGGAAAAAACACCCTACTCATGTGCAAACCTCAAGTACGCTAACCCAACATGAAAATAGGAATATTTCACATTCCAATGTTCTTCACATAGTAGAATATGTTCTATTTATTCCTATTTCTACATATATCTAATGGTATTTTGGTACAATGTATATTTATATATATATATTTGAGCTCAGCTGAGAAATACCTGTGCACGCAAATGTGCGCTGGTATTACAAGTTAGGTGCAATGCAAACGCATCCTTGCATTTGCATTGTGCTCACGAGAGCGCGTGTCATGCCCCCATTGTGTCTTGAACTCTGGTCTCCCATGTTGTATCCCAGTAACTCAGGGGTGTCAAACTCAAATTCATCGTGGGCCGCATCAGCAGTTTGGTCACCCTCAAAGGGCCGGTTGTATCTGTAGGACTATGTGTCCACTCTTTATTATCATAAATTATTGTCACTGCATTCAATTATTACTGTTAATAATAAGAATAATGGCAAGTAGATATTCAAATGTACAATTATTGTACAATTTATTGAAAAATGATTTTTGGTAACAGACAGTAATTATTATTTTTTTTTAAACATACAAATATTGCCAAACACTGTTTATTACACATATGGCAAACACAAGGCATTAACTTTTTTTTAACTTTTCTGACTAGATGGCTGACATCGTTTTCCTGAGGTCAGTCCATCGATGTCTGGCGTTAGGTCTTGTGCTGTAGCAATCCGCAAAACGGCATGGTACCAAAGTGAATCGGCTGATTGATGAATTCAATTGACGCTTTTCTGACTTTAAAGAACAGAACTTAACCTTTACCAGCTTTGATAACCTCCATGCTGTTTTGCGGATTGCTACAGCACAAGAGCACTCTGAAACGTTATACCACTGTAAAGTGACACGGAAGTGGTCAGTATATCCAAAGTTTACTGCTCAGACTTTTAAGCAGAATAATAATCAGACCCCCCTAATAAGCAGACCCCCCTCCCCCCCCACATACATCATATGTACTTACAGTACAGGAGAGAAGGGTTCAGGCAGCCGTTGGATATGTCACATCACAGGATGGCATGCGCTCAATATAAAAACAAGTGTGAATGCATGCATAAAGTGGAGGTTTCCTGTGTAGAACGTCCGGCGCCGCTAGAGGGCTGGCTTGTAGGCTGCAAAGCATGCGCTGAAGAGGCGGCTTTCTTGTGTCAAAAAAAAAAAAAGCGAGAATAAAAGGTGAAGGCTGGCGGCCGGCGGCGGCTACACGGGCCACATGACGAGGTCTAGCGGGCCGGATTCGGCCCGCGGGCCTTGTGTTTGACACCCGTGCAGTAACTTGTCACTGGGCCACCAGAGGGCTTCTAGTTGTGAATGCATTCCTTTTTGTTTTCTGCTTTCTCTCTCAGGCTCTCTGGCTCCACCTCATGTCAGCTGTTGGTAATGTGCAATTACTAACAGACTATTTAAACCTGCCTGGCCGATCAGTCTTTGGTCTGACATTGAGTCTACTCAGTCTGTGCCTTTTTTTTTTTTTTAAATAAGAATCTATTTGCCTTAAAGCCTGATTTTGACTTTCCTGCTGGATTTTCTTCCTTGACGTTTTTCTTCACTCTGCCTGCCTGGATTGCCAAGGCCTGTGCTTAACCTCTGCCTGCCTGATTTGCCAAGGCCTGTGCTTAACCTCTGCCTACCTGGATTGCCAAGGTCTTTGCTTAACCTCGGCCTGCCTGGATTGCCAAGGCCTGTGCTTAACCTCTGCCTGACTGGACTGCCAAGGCCTGTGGTTACCCTCTGCCTGACTGGACTTCCAAGTCCTGTGCTTAACCTCTGCCTACCTGGATTGCCAAGGCCTGTGCTTAACCTCTGCCTACCTGGATTGCCAAGGCCTGTGATTAACCTCTGCCTACCTGGATTGCCAAGGCCTTTGCGTAAGCTCTGCCTGCCTGGACTGCCAAGGCCTGTGCTTAACCTCTGCCTGCCTGGACTGCCAAGGTCTTTGTTTAACCTTTGCCTGCCTGAACTGCCATGGTCTGTGTTTAACCTTTGCCTGCCTGAACTGCCATGGTCTGTGTTTAACTTTTGCCTGCCTGAACTGCCATGGTCTGTGTTTAACCTTTGCCTGTCTGAACTGCCAAGGTCTGTGTTTAACCTTTGCCTGCCTGAACTGCCAAGGTCTGTGTTTAACCTTTACCTGCCTGGACTGTTAAGGTCTTTTGTTTAACTTTTGCCTGCCAGGACCTGTGTTACCCTCTTGCTTGCCTGAACTGCCAGGACCTGTGTTACCCTCTTGCTTGCCTGAACTTCCAGGACCTGTGTTACCCTATTGCTTACCGGAACTGCCAGGACCTGTGTTACCCTCTTGCTTGCCTGAAACCAAGTTCCTGTGCTGTGATACCTGTGATAGCTCTTGTATTCCTAATCTGTCATTATGCCTAAAAGTAAGAAGGCTATATTAGCCCCAGTGAATAAACTATAGCCTGTAACTGAATATGCCTCTGTGAATGAGCTTCACTCTCCAGACCCAACACCAAGTGTGAAAGCGCGCTTCCATAGGTTCTAAAAGAAGCCTTGTTCTCTTGCCGTCAGACAGAGCTAGTGCAGCGAAGGGGGTAAGTCACAACGATGGGCTGCAATTTTAAAGATATATTAATATGAATATATAATGTATAGTTATCTGTTAATATTTGTATATACAAAAAGGGGGTTGTGTGTGTGAATTGGCATACGATTCCTCATAAGTGCTTTCAATAATACATATACAAGTCCTCTTGCAGTCCTTAATAGGTTCAGGCAACATAAAACAATATGACAGAGAAGTGGCTTAACACTTTATGCAGACTCACGCTGTTTGTATTGGTTGAAGGACCTTCCGCTATCCCTGTGGTGCGAAGAGAGCCGTGCTCCCTACCTCACTCACCCTGTGTCAGCGTGTCTCCATGTACAAGCCGCGTCAAACCGCATCCATCTCCTTGGCGCTCTCCGGTACTTCCTCCTTGGCGCTCTCCAGTGACGTCACTATTGTTGGCCTGAAGCCTGTAGGAAACAGCCGAAGGTGCTGGCAATGAATCGTTCCGTTCTGGAACCAAAGAACTGATCTGCTGAGATGCGTTTAGATGCAAGAAAGGAAAATTCAAAGCGCTTCCAGGTAATATAAAATCCAACTTTTATTGAAGACAAACTTTAAAACAAAAGAGAGAAGCACCTTTACAGATTGCAAGTTGTAGCAGGCAAAGCACTCGGCTTACGCGTTTTGGCTTAGTGAGCCGTAATCATAGCCTGGCTCACTAAGCCGAAACATGTAAGCCAAGTGCTTTGTCTGCTACAACTTGCAATCTGTAAAGGTGCTTGTCTCTTTTGTTTTAAAGTTTGTCTTCAATAAAAGTTGGATTTTATATTACCTGGAAGCGGATCGGATTTCCCTTTCTTGCAATATTTGTATATACACATATTAACACATAAATATATATGTACATATACATATAAATTTACAGGGAACACACAGTTCCCATAGACTGCGATGTAAAGGCACTTTTCAGTGCCGTTTTTTCTAACAACCCACACCCAACACTTTTAACCCCTAAAAACTGCCTAGTGCAGTCGTTTTTTGTAAAAAATAATAAAAAAAGCTAAAAAAAAATCATAAAGAACTAAAAGACTCATTATTTTGGGGCATTTGAGACACTTTTAGAAAATTAACCAGAAATCTGATCTCTGGTTAATTAATTGCTACCATAAGCGAATTTGCCCACACACTAAATTATTGCTCCACTTGTAATCTAGCCCTAAATATGAATATTGCATAACATGTTTTTTCATGTTTTCATCATTTGACTACAAATGACTCCAATGCACTTTTATAAATGTATATACCGTATATGTATACAACACAGGACTGTCTAGGATTTTCCGTCCGTTATCCTGCTTGCTCGGTTGCTTGTTATGAACTGTGGACCATGGCATCCCAAATTTGATTGCAATATTACAAGTACACATCACTTTTTTAGTATTTTTTAATGTAATGTTTGTATGTTATTGTTACGGTATGCTTGGTACCCCAAATGAGTACCTCCGTCAGATCTCTTCCCTTGTCCTGGACATCCCTTTACCCAGAGCAATAGCTCCTGGTATCTCCCTTTGACCGCAGTATAAAGTTATGTAGGGGAACAGAGCTGAGACACCGCTCAGTTTTCTGAACACAAGAAATGAACACTTTATTTGAACGTAGAACACAGATTTATACACCCTGGCATTCCAGAGTCACAGAGCTTCAGGTTACATAGGAAATTGGTTAAACAGCAAAGCTAATTATATGAACAATACAGCAAACCTCTAACAATTGTCTATTCACAGGTAAAACAGATTAACATATCAAGTTAATTAACTGGGGAAGAAAGTTTACTCAGACAATCTGATCTTGGGCTGTCTAGTTAACATAATCACACAGGGACACAATCAGTTTACCCAGACAGACTCCTGAGACACAATCAGATCAGAAACATAAAAAAATATCTTATTACAGAATATAAAAACAGCTCTTATTAACTATTAAGTCCGTTATGCCCCCTTGGTTTATAGAGTCACAATTGCTCCCACAGGGGGATACAGGGTGACATGGACATATGACAGGGTTCTGAAAGTACATGGGGTGTCCAGAATATAAAATTCTACATTTCCATGCAGTTTCTGGGTATCCTTAAGTCCATGTACCTCCAGCCCAAAGAATGTTCCATAACAGGCCCTCAGATCTTGGTAACTCACGTCAAATAGTTCCAGGACAGAGGGATCTGTCACAGTTATTGTATATTTGATGTTTTTATCAAACTTTCTCAATATTTTCAATGAATTGAATTTCTTTTTTATAAGCGCTGTCTTTTATTTCCCTCTTAGAAGGGCGATGGTTATATAATCTACTTGCTTCATTCTATGATAGCTGCTTTATAAATAAATATGTTTTTGGACATATATTTGTAATATATTATATATTGTTATTGCATATTGATTTTTTACTATTCATTTTTCTGGCATCCCATTTTTTTTCTTTCTCGTGTGTGTATTGGAAAGAAATCTTTTACTTTTGACAAAAATTAACAGAATATTGGTGCTCTCTTATGTTTAAAATTTATTAGATAGTCGTTACGGTTGTAACACTGAAAAAATTGCCATTTCTGCGTCAAAACAGTAATGCAGCCATTACGAGTCTTGTCGGAATAGCTATACCGCAAGCATTTTAGCCTGTAATGCAACGTCAATCCCGCACTCAAAAAAATGACGTTTTTGCGTGGGATTTCCATAGCGCCGGTATTACAAGTTGTACAGTGAGGCTAAAATGCTTGTGTTCCACCCTATACCGACACGATCCATACCGCCATCTGAAACCAGTAGTTAGGAGTTTTGCACCACAGAAATGTTTCACAAAACTCATAACTAAACTGTTACAAAGTACACTAACACCCATAAACTACCTATTAACCCCTAAACCTCCACCCTCCCACATCGCAAACACTATTTAAAACTTATTAACCCCTAATCTGCCACCCGCTTACATCCCTGCCACCTAACATAACTATTATACTAAAATTAAATTAACTATTTTAATTTCAGTATAATAGTTTAGTATTATAGTAGTTCGGTTAATTGTTAGTTTAAACTTAGGTTTTTTTAATTTCATAGGTAAATTTTTATTTATTTTAAGATAGGCATAGTTGTAATTTTAATATAAAGTTAGGTTTAGAGGTTAATAGTTTAATTTAGTTTTTTTTATGTGGGGGGCTGGCGGTTTAGGGGTTAATAAGTTTATTTAGTGGCAGTGATGTGAGATGCCAGAGGTTCAGGGGTTAATAACCTTTATAAGTGGCAGTGATGTCGGGGAGCAATGGGGTGCGCGGAATAGGGGTTAATAACTTTATTAAGGTGGCAGCGATGTCGGGGAGCGGCAGAGTAGGGGTTAATAGCTTTTATTAGTGGAGGCAATGTCGGGAGCGGCAGATTAGGGGTTAATAACTTTATTTAGACGTTGGTGATGTTAGGGGCGGCAGATTAGGGGTGTTTAGACTTGGGGTTTATGTTAGGTTTAAACGTAATTTTTTTTCCCCATATACATCAATGGGGTTGCATTACCGAACTTTTCATTCCGCGATCAAAGGTGTTAGTTTTTTATCTCTAACACTCTCTCCCAATTGATGTCTATGTTGAAAGCGTTCACAAGCACGTCAAAGCAGCCCTTGGATTTTGTGCGGTATGGAGCATATCGCAACCATATCGCATGCACAAGGAACAGAAACTTGTAATGGCAGTGCTATGGAGGGTGAAATAGCTTTTGTTTTGTACCCTCTATAGCGCAAAACTCGTAATCTAGGTGAGTGTTATTATGAATGTAACTGTACTTTGTAATGTGTAATTGATGTGTTTTGTGACCTTTTTTATTCCGCAAATCATTTAAGCTCTGAGGATACGCTATGTTGACGAGTGTTAACTTTAATTGTGCTCAAGCGATCATTTTTACTTTCAACTTGTAATTCGAACGCATCACCTGATGTGCACAGACACGATAAACCCCTTTTTGCTTGTGCATAATTGTTAGCAAGTCACTCGTAATCTGACCCTTAATAGCTTATTAGAAAAACACATGCATATGAAAATAAAGCCGATTGTAAGTTGCAGAGAGCAGCACAATGCAATTTCTTTTTGATGCATGATTGAATCTTTAAAGTGTGACCCTTGCTTACTGCTAAGTTCTCTCTACCTAGCAAGGTTTCCCTATTCCAGCGATCTCCATTACTTTCTATAAGACATCTTGCCACTCACAGGAACTGCCCCTTTTTAAAGATAGATCCAAGAGGGGAGCCCCTGTGAGGGTCAGCGAGAACAATCACATCTGATTGGGCGAAGTTTAGATCAAGGGGCCTTACATTTTTATTTGTTTAAAATCACTTTCAAAGTTAACAATGTTAAAATAGTTCATTTGTCTTGTAAATTTTCTAAAAACACACACGAATATGTTCTTAAAAGTAATACAACATTTGCAAGTCAAGTATGACACTTGAGGCAAATTTGCTAGATTATACATGGAAAACCTCTCTGATACTAACAAGTTATGCCCTCATACCTGTGAGTAGTGAGATGTCTCTCATACAAAAAAATGGAGCTGTCTGAAAATGGAAGCTTTGCTGGGGAGAGAGAAGTTAGAAGGAAGCAGGGGGCACACTTTAAAACTAAATTCTACAGCCTAAACAAATTATATTACTTTGCCTTCAGCATGTACCTTACACTAATTTTTATTTTCACATGTAGTCATTTTGCTACAAGGATAATAAGTGTTTTGCATATTTTGACACATTGGCCTAGATTAAAAGTGGAGCAATACATTTTTTTTAAGTAAAAACTTAGCACTCTCAGGTTAATTCTGGTATTACAAATGTATCTGACAATGTAGAGCAGGAGTGTGTAAATCATATCCCCCAACACCAGGGACATTAAGTTATAGGCACCGGGCAAGCAGTATTTTTTTAAATAGTCCAGTCTGCAGCAGTCTCTTTTCGTTTTGCTGCACCACCAAGCTCCTAACTACATTTCCCATTTATGATAGGGAATGTAGTTGTGTGCAAGTGTCACCTATAAGTCCACTAACTCAGTTAAGTGGTCTGGCGTTGTTCCTGTAGCCAGTATTTTGTGTGCCAGCAGCCCTGAAGTCATGTTTCCTGCAGGAAGCATGATGATCTTTGGGACCTGAAGATTGAGTTCTGGGATGTGCTAGCAGTGGGTTGTCCAGAAGGAAGTGTGAGGATCTCCTGAAGATTCAGCACTGGTGGTGTCGAGCAAGGAGCACAAGGATAGGGAGCGGTAAAACCAGATCACCTGTGTGCCCAGTCAGAAGACCATGTGCTAGCAGAAAAGAACGTAAGTTGCCACTGACACCAATGATTTACTCATGCATCAAAATGAATTAAGGCTTGCTAATGATCTCATAATAATAATATAAAGGTATTAATATTTTTATGAGATCATTAGTGGGCCTTAATTTGTTTTGATCCATAAGTAAACTGATGAGACATTCTCCATCCTTCAGATATCAGAAAATCACATGCATGCCATTATACCTTCTTGTATGTTTTTCTTACCGGATCCACAGTGAATCAAACATTATTCTATACACAGCGCTCCTTTCTTAAAAAGTATAATGCTTTATAATATTCTGCTAAAAGATTTGTGCAGCATGTAATTACAATGTAATATGAATGTGAAAATCTCCTACTAGATGGCATTTATTTTATCCTTCTATTTAAATTATGGCAAAGAAATTACCCCATTCTGGGCTAGATTAGTGGAGTGGTAACATAAACGCGATATTGCAACATGGCGATCGTGTTAACTTATGCTCATAATACAAGTTGAAAATGAATGTGATAGCTCAAACTCAATTGCATTATCTATTTTTTGTTTAATATGTGGATTTTTTTTCAAATGATATAAAGATCAGCTAATACCTTCTCATATAAAAACTTCAGTTTATTCACAGTTTGAGAAATTTGTATTTTGACATTGACAAATTTTGTATTTTTGGTAGAAATTTTAAAAAGTATTTATACAGGGAAGAGTTACTAAAGCCTATGGGGCCGATTTATCAACTGTCGAGCGTACATGATCTGCTGTAATAGATCATGTCCGCTCAACATCGATAAATGTCGACAGCGTATGCACAATCATGTGAAATACTTGTGCAATCCCAAACCCTGCACATTTGCGGCCAATCGGCTTCCAGCAGGGGGTGGACGAGTTAAGGAGCAGCGGTCTTATGATTGCTTCATAAATCGGCCCCTTTGTTTTTTAAAAAAATAAAATCAAAAGAAGACAAAAATCTCTTTAAAAATGCAGGTAGCAAAATGCATGTTAAAACTTGTTAAGTATGGCAGCCACAATTCTAACTCATTTGTATGATAGCAGTTTCATGCATTACTTGGGGAACTCTGTGGCTCTTCCTCAGGAGTTTTTTGTTGTTGCAGGAATCAATAGAGACTTGCAATGTTTGCAGCCGTATTGTCTAGATGTCTATTCAAGAAAGTAAGTTTGTTTCCTCCATGTAAATCTGCACTAAAATACACTACACAAGTTCTCCAGCTCTTTTCTAGAGAGCTCCTTTGGTTCCATATAAAAACTTTTGCACAAATATTTAACTTGTCAGGAGTCCAAGCTCTTTGTTTTAGTATCCGTCCTAATTGGAGTGAAAGCAGAAGTTTAGACTTGTCAGACTTAGGGAAACATAATATTTATCATCATAGGGAGCAGCAGAAGTAAATACATCTGCTACACTGACTGTTAATGAAACGCCATATCTACCTGCCCCTTATGTTATTTAGAAAAAAGGGGTGCAGGGAGCAGGGGTTTCCTCCAACAGCATCTGGGGGTTCAACCAGCCTTTTAGGTCGACCCATATTACACCACAAGTCAAAATACACATATAGCTTCATCTGTATTGAGTACAACAGTGGCCACTACATAGTCAGGCATGTTTGAATCTAATTAATAGTGGGAGAACCAATTTGCTGTCTTTAGGAACCTTGAGGGAGATAAATAAATTCAGAGAATAGCTTCTTCATTTGCAGTCATATTTGATACTAAAGTACATTGTTTAACTGTAAGATGTTATACCAGATATATTATAGAGTGTTTTGCAGTTAAGATAAATTAGTTATCGTAGAAATCCATCAAACACAATTGATAGCAGCAAAGGAAAACCATAAGGCATAGAACAACAATCATTAGCAGAAAGTATTAGGGGACAGATAATTTGATATTTTTGGATAAAAAAGCCACTAAATGCCGGAAAAGTTGTCAAAATATATTGGATGCCTCTTTGCAGTGTTTTTGGTGCACATCATCTATCATGGTGCTTGGGTTTATTGCATCAAATGGTAGAGGCAAAATCAATGGATTTATGAATGAAAACAAATATAAATCTTGCTGTACATTTAGGATAGTGGCAAATGTATGAGATTGTAACTTTTATCATAAATATTCCAAAAAACAAACATGAATAATTCCTACTTAGAGCAGTTTTCTGCAGATAGAGCACTCACATTAACATAGTAGCCATCTCAGCTGTAAAGAATCACTTGGTCAAGGAAAAGAATTAAACAGCAGCTAAAGTCACAACTGTTATGGGAAATCCTGTGAGAACCTTGTAAGAATGTAGCAGAGCAGTGTAACATGTTGTTACTGTTTGTCATTTTTAAGGATGTCACAAAAAAAACAAAAAATTGACTTGCTTTAAAATCATACAACATAGTTTATGTTGTATTCAATGTTTATTTTTCTCTGTTTTAATAATATATTGTGTCTATATTAAGTGAAAAAAATGAAAAGATAGGGGCGGTTAATGGCCTAGCACAGTGGTAGCAGTGGATGGTAGTGTGTAGGTGAAGATGAAATACTCACAAATAAGCTGCACCTCCAGGTGCTATATACACCTACTGGGATATTGCAGCCTCCCAGCTGACTGGTCACCGCTCAATCTCCAAGAAGGATCGGTCACTAGTCACACCGTGTGAATATAACAAAACACAATGGACGCCCAATGGCCTAGGACAGTTGGAATAAGTTGGAATTTTTTAAAGGGATATCTCACACACCTCATATTTTTATTTTTGTATGGTTGTAATATGTTTTATATTGTTGAACTGCAGTAGGATGATTTTAACTATATATATATATATATATATATATATATATATATATATATATATATATATATATATATATATATATATATATATATATATATATATATATATATTTAGGCCTGATTAAACAGCCTTTTAGATGACAAACACCTCGCCTGTTATTCTAATCTTAGTAAACCATTTTTTATACAATTTTCATTCCTGCAGTTATGTTTGTTTTTTATGATACAATTTAATTGTTTTCACACTGTTGGAGACTCCACTCCCCCTTCTTGGAGTATGTTGGGCTACCAGTCAGCTGGGAGGCTGTGAGTTCCCTGTCTGCTCTTATAGCACCTGACTGTGCCTTCTTTGTGAGTATTTTGCTGATGAACTTACTATCACCCCTTATTCCAACTGTGCTAGGCTATTGCATGTTGTGTTTTGTTATATTCCAGTTCACGTGGAAGTGACCAATCCTTCTTGGAGATTGAGCGGTGACCAGTCAGCTGGGAGGCTGCAATATCCCAGTAGGTGTATATAGCATCTGCAGGTGCAGCTTATTTGTGAGTATTTTATCTTCACCTAGACACTACCATCCGCTACTACCAATGTGCTAGGCCATTGGTCGCCCCAGTCTTTTGCATTTTTTTTTTAGCTTCTACCAGGGGGACAGCTGTGACCTCACCTGGGGAGCTAAGTTTCAAGAAGAAAAAATACACCACAGTGCAACCCAAAAAGATACTCTCAGACGCTCCAAATTACAACTCTCCTTAACAGTTGTATCAAGACAGTAATACGCAAAAATGAAAAGGTTTGAGCAGCGCTCCTACAGCAAGGAAGATCAATCAGTAAGAAAATGAAAAATGTATTAACACTTCCTTCGAGAATATATAAATATGCTTTGATATATGCTTAAATGCTCCTATAGCAAGAAAGATCAATCAATCTGAAAGTATAAATATTTTTTATTTTAACATGTATACGATCTTCTAAAATTCATAAATGCATTGGTGGATGATTTAACGAATTAATATTTGAATAAGTGACCGGTCACTAATAAAAAACCTTATTTAAAATATCTTAAAAAACAAACCTCTGTTTTACTTCAAATAATCTCTTACAAAAAGCTTCTTTATATGTACATCATTATACACCGCATACTACATATAGCGTTAGTTACACACTGTTTCTATTGCCTTTACACATGTGATTTTGTTACAAAACACACTGATTAAACAGCGCTAGCTGCCAGGGATGATTCAAAATTTCTATGATATAAAGCAATAAACACAAATTCAGTGAAGTAGATAATAATAATAAAAATTAATAAAAAATAATAAATAAATAAAATGGATTTGCGTATATTATTTGAGAGCCACTTATAATGAATGTCTACTTGTCTTTCTTAACAAGCATATATGAGCATATACATACAGCACATATAAAAATAGACCAAACAGGCTAACAAAAGAAAATTCAAATGCAAAAGGATAAAAGTAATAAAAAACACATAAACTCCTGAAGACAAACAAATATCCTAAAGAAAAAACAAAAGACAAAAGACACAAAAAGTGCAAACAAGTGCAACTATATAATAATGTTTATACGAGACCTGCTGCTGCAAAATGACCGAAGGTGTCCTGCGTGCCTCCCGGAGTAAAGTAGTATATGTGATTTTGTTAATTACCATATGCCAATATACAGTTCAAAGTTCTGTGTTTTCCCTTTTATACAGACCCGGATGCTGAGTAAAACTGACAATGCTCCGGTCTCCTACTTTGCAGGCAAAGGAAAAAACTCTGTTGTGTTATGAGCTCAAATATTGCTCTCTCTCACCTCCGGTAATTTCTAGTGTAGTCCTGTCTTCCAGATGCTGCCGCATCTCCACACTGTGTATTCCGGCTGTGTTCGTTGGTCCTGGCTTCTTCCGCATTACGAGTGACACGCTGGCCAATCACGGTCCTTCAAAAACGGGAGGATACAAGGTACAGGGTTTAGGCATGAGCATATAGAACAGACACTGGCATCCAATCGATGCGTTTCGCCTTACATGAAGGCTTTTTCAAGATGTGTGCTGAGTGTCTGTTGAGTCCTTATATACCACTGTTCTGGGCAGTAATTGGTCCATTCGTCCTATTCAATTCTCTTAAGGTGGAATCTTTCTTTAAGGTGAATTATATAATCCTCTCCATTTATTTGTACATTAATGTTTTACAGTCTTCAACTTCATCCGTGTTTCTTTATAAATAGAGCATTACATTTCTTTTTTATTTCCATATTAACCACGGTGTAAACAGATTGCAAATATTTTCAGGCTTTTTTTGACTATTCCATATGACTTTGAGGCTTGATTAAAAAGGTTTAGCTGAAACATTTATCATCTCTATCAACCTTAAATATTTCACAGGATGCATACGTACTATAAAATAGCTTTACATACATATATATTTCTTAATCTTGTTGTTCTATTAGGGCAGTGCTTTCCAAACTGTGTGTCAGGACACACTAGTGTGTCGGCAGCAGTGTGTAGGTGTGTCCCTGCTTCAGCACAATTTTTTTAAAATGTCATTTTTGTAAAAAACATTTTTTAGGGTTTTTTTTAGGTGTGTTTGCAGCGCAGGCAGTAGTCAGTAGGGCTCACAGAGCTCTGAGGGCGGCAGCTTAAACGCTGAGCTGAAGTCAGAGGGGTTTTTTTGCAGCTAGCTCCCAATAGTGCATTGCTGCTCCTGCTCTTGATATATGGATAGGAAGTGGAAGCTTAAAAATGCTTTATGATGAAATGCGAGTATCTTTACCAAATATTCAAAAATTGTGTTCATCCTATCAACTTCATAAATCCCATTAAAATAGTAAGTAGCTATTGGTGTTATTAAACTTTTTTTTAATTCTTGCACATACATACTGTTACTTGTAAATACATATTATTATTAAATAATTTATGTATGTGTCCGTATATTTTAAAACAAGTTAGTTTAACCTCCTTTTTGCTAGTACAACTGAATTAATTACTGTGTCGCGAAATGATGTAGGTCTAAAAAGTGTGTCACCAACATGAAAAGTTTGGAAAGCTCTGTATTAGGGGTTCAAATTGATTGATCTGTTACAATTTTGTGTCTAGGATAAAAGGTGTTTAGTCAAATTCTGAGTTTAACCCCAAAGGGTATAATGTTCCCAATTCATAAATAAGCTCTGCTTCCTTTCTGAGAATTAGTTTTTCATAATTCCCCCCTCTCCAACTCTTTTTTTACTTTTTTTATAGCCCAGCATGTAATATTTTTGTACTATTATTATGTACTTTTTTGAAATGATCATACAACCATGTTTCTAACTTCCCCTTTTCTATATTGTTCAGATGCTCTCTGATCCTATCTCTATAGGGTCTAGTTGTTTCACCTAGGTACTGTAAATTACATGAGCACTGTAATATATACAGTACCCATTTGTCTCTACACCTGATAGTGTCTTTTATTGGATATTCTTTGCCTGTGCTTGTTGATGTGAATGTTTTTACTTTTTTGCTGTGTTCACAGGCTTTACAGCTGTAACACGGGAAGAAATCACTTATCGTATTCCCTTTCAGGTCTACCTCTTTTATTTTCTCTTTTTTCTTCTTATATTCACTTGGGGCCAGAATATTTTTTAAATTTTCTGCTTTTCTATATATAAAAGTAGTTTTTTCTGATATTTCTTTCTCCAAAAACATATCTGATTTAAAGGACCAGTCAATACAGTAGATTTGCATAAGCATCAACTGCATGATAATAAAACAATGCAATAGCACTTAGTCTGAACTTCAAATGAGTAGTAGATTTTTGTTAAATAAATTGCAAAGTTATGTCAATTTCCACTCCCCCTGTATCATGTGACAGCCATCAGCCAATCACAAATGCATATACGTATATGCTGTGAATTCTTGCACATGCTCAGTAGGAGTTGGTGACTCAAAAACTGTAAATATAAAAAGACTGTGCACATTTTGTTAATGGAAGTAAATTGGAAAGTTGTTTAAAATTGCATGCTGTATCTGAATTATGAAGTTTAATTTTGACTTGAGTGTCCCTTTAACAACATGCCAGTGCTTCCTTATTATTTTTTCCATAATTTTATGTTGGTGATTATAGGTGGTTATAAAGGGTATTCCCTGTTTTTCATTAGTAGCTGATTTATCGTTCCTTAAGATGGCTGCTCTATCTTTCTTACTTACTTCTAACTTCGCTTTCTCAAGTACCTTCTTATAATAATTTCTTTCCACAAATCTTTCTTCCAAAGTCTGGATTTGGTTTTCATAATCTACTGTCCGGGTACAGTTCCTCTTGATTTGTAAGAACTGTCCCTTGGGAGTATTCTCTATCCATCTTTTTAGATGGCAACTTTTTGAGTGAATATAGTTATTTGCATCTATGTCTTTGAAATGGTTTTTTGTGATTAATGTATTTTCTTCTGCCATTATATCTAAATCCAAAAAGGTAATATTCTTCTTGCTATAATTATAGGTAAATTGTATTCCTACTTGGTTATTATTCATTTCCATAAAAAAATTGAGTAGACTGTTTTCATCTCCTCTCCAGATGATTAAAATATCGCGCTTAAAGAGTATGAGGTTTGCGCCCAGTAAATATGGTGCTATAAATTCCTGTTCCCATTTGCCCATGAACAGGTTAGCATAACTGGGCACAAACCTCATACCCATGGCTGTTCCTTTTATTTGGAGGAACATCTCATTATTGAATGAAAAAATATTATGTGTCAAAATAAACTTAAAGGGACACTGTACCCAAAAATGTTCTTTTGTGTTTCAGATTGAGCATGACATTTTAAGCAACTTTCTAATTTACTCCTATTATCAAATTTTCTTCATTCTCTTGGTATCTTTATTTGAAATGCAAGAATGTAAGTTTAGATGCCGGCCCATTTTTGGTGAACAACCTGGGTTGTCCTTGCTGATTGGTGGATAAATTCATCCACCAATAAAAAAAGTGCTGTCCAGAGTACTGAAACCAAAAAAAAAGCTTAGATGCCTTCTTTTTCAAATAATGATAGCAAGAGAACGAAGAAAATTTGATAATAGGAGTAAATTAGAAAGTTGCTTAAAATTGCATACTCTTTCTGAATTACAAAAGAAAAAAATTGGGTTCAGTGTCCCTTTAACACTATCCATTATAAACTGACCTAATAAACCCAATTCTGACCTTGTGCCTTTTAGGAAGTGTTCTATTGCTTTGAGTCCTAAATTGTGGTCTATATTTCTATACAGTGATGCTACATCACACGTGGCTATTATAAAATTCTCATCCCATGGAAAGTTATCTAATATATTTATAATATGAGCAGTGTCTTTTATGTATGTTGTTAGGATTTTTACATGATCCTGTAAATGTAGATCCAGAAACTCTGAGAGATTGGCAGTCAGGGAATCAATTCCAGAGATTATTGGCCGTCCGGGTGGATTTTCTCTGCTTTTGTGCACTTTCGGTAGAAAGAAGAAAAAAGCCATTTTTTGGAATTTCTGATTTATATATTCAAATTCTTTTTTTGTAATTATTTCTTTCTTTTTTGCTTCTTCTAACATATTGTTTAAGATTTTCTTGTTTTTTTCTATGGGGTTTAATTTTTTGATAAGTGGCGGTATCTCCCAATAAACGGTTTGCTTCCTGCAAGTAGTATTCGTTGTCCATTACTACTATATCTGCCGGTTTAATGACTATTTCTGGATTTTTTTTAGATTAGTAAGAATTTCTCTCTCCTTTTTCGTTAGATTGTATTTGATGTTTTTATTTGTATTTATTTTTGCCAAATCTGTTTGCACTAATCTTTCGAATACACTCAAGCTGTTTCCTTTTTCATGAGTAGGATAAAATGTAGATTTCTGTTTCAAATGTGTTTCTTTACCTGTATTTTGAATAGTCGTTCTTTCTACTGGGTTTTTTAGGAAGTATCTCTTTAAGGTTAATTTTCGTATAAACTGGGTAACATGTATATGTGTTTCACATTTATTTAATTTTGCCATAGGGGTAAAAGATAAACCTAAATTTAAAACTTTTTTCTCTTCCTCTGATAACATGACTTTGCTGATATTGAAAATACCTTTGTAATAATCTTTTTTCATTTCCATTTTTTGGGGGTTTGCGCTACTTCCCCCTCTTTCCTCTAAGCTTCTTTTTCTTGTTCTCATTTTGCTTAGTTTGTGGGGGCCTGTCTCTAAAAAAAAGTTGACTATTTATTACTTGAGTTGCTGTTGTTCACATCTGACAAACAGCACACACCTGATGCAAGTGGCAGAGGGCCACTGCAAACACCTCTCAGTAAATCAACATCAACTTTGTTCCACAGCACCAATGATGAGGAGAAAATCTTTAGTCTTTAAAGCATTTATTGATCCTTTTGCTTATACAAAGCATAGGCACACAGCAGCAAACACAACATTTCGGGCTATTAACCCTTACTCATGCTAATACAGAACACCTGTATGCTGCTCCTTAAATGCCATATGATTTAACCATTACCTCACCTGAGTACAAAAAACATATACATTTAAAACCACAATATACCACCACCTAGTGGTCAAAAATATTATCTGTTCATACATAGAAAACTAATTTTACCATGTATCTTTTATATTCTTATCATATGATAAATTAATTTATGCTGTATGTAGCCTATATACAGAGAACTATATATCACCTCTCGTTAACGTTTCTACAAAAATACTGTAATATCAATTTCCCTATTGATACCTTTAGGAACTAAAGTATCTAATTTATGTATCCAAAGGGATTCCTTTCTCTTCAACTGTAGCTCCCTATTCCCTCCTCTCCTAAGGGGTCCCTCACTATAAATGACTTGCCACCTTAATTGTAATATGTTATGACCTGCTTCAAGGAAATGACAGGCCACTGGAGCCTTCATATCACCACATCTTATATTTGATCTGTGCTGACTAAGCCAATCTCTTATTTTCCTTACCGTCTCCCCTAAATATATTTTTGAACACGGCCATTTTATTAAGTATATAACATGTGTAAATTCACATGTATAAAATCCATTTATCTTAAACGTTTTACCTGTATGAGGATGAACAAATTCCTTACTCTTAATCACAGAATTACAACTAGCACAATTAAGGCATGGATATGTTCCATATGACTTAGAGGACATATATGTTTGTTGTTTAACTTTAACTGACCCTATGCCATTTTTAACTACCAGATCTCTAATATTAGGGACCCTTCTATAAGCCATAAGAGGATATTTTTGGAATATGCTAATATCCTTATTGCATTTTTTTTAAAACATGCCAGTGTTTCTTAAGGTACTGTGCTATTTCTTTGCTATATGGGTTGTATTGTGTAACACATACAAGTCTGTCTTGCCTGTCCTTGGATTTATGTGTTGTACCCTGACTATCAATAGCTTTATGTCTTTCTAATTCAACAAGTCTAGATGGGTAACCCCTTTGGATAAACCTTTCTGTCATTTAATCAAGTTTTACCTCCTTTTTAGAATTCTCACTATTCTATGTACTCTCATCATTTGACTTTTTGGAAGTGAATTTTTAAGGGACTCATGATGAAAACTATGATATTTTAACAGGGAATTTCTGTATATGTCAATATTTAAACTGCCCATAGTCATATCCTTATGTACTTCAGTGTCCAGAAATGCCATATTAGTTTCACTAAAATTCAAAGTGAATTTTAAACCCTGTACTGCACTGTTAAGCTGATTGACAAACTCCAATAGGGATCCAATGTCACCCCACCACACACCAAACACGTCATCTATGAAGCGCCACCAGGCAGTTCCATATTGTACAAATAATGTATTTTCATAGACAAACTTGTCCTCAAAACAACTCATGAGGAGGTTGGCGTATGATGGGGCGACATTGGACCCCATGGCTGTCCCTTCTACACATGTTATATACTTAATAAAATGTCTGTGTTCAAAAATATATTTAGGGGAGACAGCAAGGAAAATAAGAGATCGGCTTAGTCAGCACAGATCAAATATAAGATGTGGTGATATGAAGGCTCCAGTGGCCTGTCATTTCCTTGAAGCAGGTCATAACATATCACAATTAAGGTGGCAAGTCATTGATAGTGTAGGACCCCTTAGGAGAGGAGGGAATAGGGAGCTACAGTTGAAGTAGTTGTAGTTGTAGTAGTAGTAGTAGTAGTTGTAGTTGTAGTTGTACAGTAGTAGTAGTTGTAGTTCCTAAAGGTATCAATAGGGAAATTGATATTACAGCATTTTTGTAGATAAAGTTAACAAGAGGTGATATATGGTTCTTTGTTTATAGGCTACATACAGCATAAATGAATTTATCATATGATAAGAATATAAAAGATACATGTATCAGCAGTTTGTTTTTAATGGTAAAATTAGTTTTCCATGTATGAACAGAAAATGTTTTTGACCACTAGGTGGTGGTATATTGTGGTTTTAAATGCATATGTTTTTGTACTGAGGTGAGGTAATGGTTAAATCATATGGTATTTAAGGAGCAGCATACAGGTGTCCTGTATTAGCATGAGTAAGGGTTAATAGCCCAAAACGTTGCATTTGCTGCTGTGTGCTTACGCTTTGTATAAGCAAAAGGATCAATAAATGCTTTAAGGACTAATTTTCTCCTCATCATTGGTGCTGTGGAACAAGGTTACTGTTGATTACTTGAGTTGCTGGGACCTGCAATTTCCTCTCTGTTCATTATCTACATTTATATTTTCTATTGGCTGAAACCTATTTCTGAGAGGTATTCTCCATTCTTTCTGTGTTTTATTATGTTTCCTTGGGGTATATTGTTTATTCTCCCTTCTATTATCATGTCTGGTAGTATACTGTCTAACTTCCCTTTCTCTGAAATCTCCATATTGAGAAGTATATCTTTCTTTTCTTGGATAATTTCTTACTCCATTAAAAGCATATTCTTCTTCTTTGTAATTATGTTGTGCTCTATTTATATTGTAATTTCTTTCCCAACCTCTCTCTTCATATTCTCTAGGTCTGTTATATCTATTCCATCCTCTCCAATTTTCTCTTTGGTTGTAATGAGGTCTTTCATTACCTTCTCTTCCCTTGGTTGTTTTTTGTCAATTGTATTGGAAATTTTGTCAAGATTATCTCTTTCTTTGTTGCTATGTTCCTCCATATTTTCTTTCATGCCTCCCTCTGTGGTTTGTGTTTCATAATCTCCCTTGTCTCTATTACATTTTCTGATTTTTGTTTTCTGTAGACTTAGGTTTAAATCTGTAATATGTGTTATAATATTGCGTTGTTTTTTCTTTAAACTGTTCATTTTCTTTTTGTGTATCAAGTTGACCCTTAATTTCATCAATTCTTTTACTAAATGTATCTAGTGTGAATTTCCTTGATTTCTTTATTATCTCTATTAATCCAAATGATGCTTTTTCTAGAACTTGGAACCATTCTTCCTGCAATGGTTCATTGAGGTTAAATGTGCATTTTTTTATCTATTCTCAAGCCCCTCGGTACCATTTTATGTTCTATGTATTTATCCAAAAATGCAATCTCTGTTTTTTGTTTTAATTCTTTCATGAGTATATTCTCTAACTCTTCCCTTAATTCTTCTATATCTGGTTCATCTTCTTCTATATGTTGTATATCTGTATTTATATTTGCTAACAGATTATCTCTCAAATTAAAGATATCCATATTAAGAATTCTTACTGGGGATGCTGCTATAAGTGAAAAAGGAGATAGGAACAAAGTTTCAAGAAGAAAAAATACACCACAGCGTAACCCAAAAAGATACTCCCAGCCGGAGAGCTGCCTGATGACCTTTCACTATCTACCGCTACATTTGACTTAAGAGACTTTCATGAATTTCACTGCAGCCCACTATTGATACTAGCCTTGGACTCTGCTGGTTTTCTGTGTATTTTTAGTTTAGTATTACCCCCCCCCTTTTTTTTCTCTCTTTACCCTCTACCGAGCGCACTCTGTCTTTTGATTTTTTCTATATTAAGTGATTGGATTAATAGCTTTTATTTAACATTTTTGCACAGTACTATATGTATTTAACCTCCTAAAAAGGACCGAAATGCGCCAGAGGCAGTTAAGAAGAGCAAGTGTTAACTCCAGTGTAGCAGTTAGTGGAATGGGTGAGTCTCATATGTGGGATCATATCTAAATGTGTCACTATAATATCTACAAAATAACGACAAGTATATAATTTATGGTGGCGTACAAGGTCAGATAAAATGTCCTGGATGTCCATATTGCTAGACAGCCTTTTTCTCAAACATTGCACTAATTCTTATTGCTATTATTTTTTTTTATAAATGATTCTGTTGTCTAGTACTGGGTTCTAATAGGAATGTCCAAAATATACAAGTTATAAATAATCAAAATATATTCATGTATATTTCTGATGCACCTAACTGCCCATTTGGAATCTCTCTCTCCCGGAGCTCATCATCGGTGATGCTTGTGCAATCAAAGGTACTAGAGAAGGGGTAGTTATTCTCTCCTTGATTAGACAGACTGGGGTGAATAGACTTTACCTCCTCTGAGGTGGAAGAGAGGTTAGGAAGCAGCAGTCTTCTAACAGCACTTGAGAATGCAATTGTAATCAGCTTTCCAATTTACTTCTATTTTCTAATTTGTATCATTCTCTTGGTATCCTTAATTGAAAAGCATACCGAGGTAGGCTCAGAGCCAGCAATTCTTTACTGGGAGCTAGCTGATGATTGATGGCTGCACATGAATGCCTCTTGTAATTGGTTCAACTGATATATTTAACTAGCTCCCAATAGTGCACAGCTGCTCTTTCTACCGAGGAACAGAATTAAGCAAATTTTATAATAGAAGTAAATTGGAAAACTGATTAAAATCATATGTTCTTTGGGAATCATGAAAGAAAAATTGTGGGTTTCATGTCCCTTGAGGTTATTACTTTTTGCAGATCAGGAAAAGTAAGGTTATATACATAAATATTTCAATAGCATATTGTAAAATCCGTTAGGATTGGTTTGATACTAAAGACCTTTACCGACACTGCATCTCCTATACCCCTTTACATATCATAGGAATGAACCACTTGCTGATAAACCAAAAAGAGTATGGTGATAAAAAGTAAAGCGTTACTTCATAACTATTGCCTCTCCAGGGATATCCGTCCAGGGATATGTCTCTAAAGTCCCATATGAACCTCCTATTACAGGTTACTGTGTATACTTAGTACCTCTGTGGGCCCAGGGACATACCTCCTTAAGACTTTGGGAGGAACTTCAGAACAGAAGGTACCTGTGTCCGATGTGGTGCGGCTATTCCCTCTGGGACTCCACTGCACTATGTGTGCTCACCGCTGTCCGCATCCTCGATCTATCTTGATCTGTATTACAGGTCCAAAACTTCCAATATCCTCCCAGCGAGTGTTGATGATGTCCTCCCAGGGGTGTGTGTCAGCAAAACCAATCCTATTGTGGCAATGACTATAGACAGACTATTGAGCGTGGTAAAGCTGGTATCATGAGTATCAATGCAAAGAAACGAAAAGATACCATCGCTATTTAAATAAAATAAAGACTTTATTCCAATTAGGTTAAAAATATCTATGGACAGCAATCACTGAAACCATATGTAGTGAGAGGAGCGTAGCAAGCGGGCTTACGCGTTTCAGCAAAATGCCATAGTCATAGCCTGATTAGATGCAGTACCCCTGTGTTAAAATTGGATAATCAAAAATGCTCCTCCCTTTGCTATTTACAAATGCCAGTATAAGTAAAGAGCCAATATTGTCTGCCTTATACATAATTGGGACACCTAATATATAATATTCATGAAACATTAGTACAGGCAATAAACATGAGCGATGTTCCCAACAGTTGGTAAATTAACCACGATCTTGGCAATAAAAGTGGACAATATTATTGACAACAGATACCAAAGAATAAGAATTTTTTTTATGAAATTACACATTGCTGTGAAGTGCTTTGATACATGCAGATGGACACTGATAATGACAAATGGTACCTGAGAGTAGAAAGGGTACAAGATACAATGAAACATTACTGTGTGTACTAAAATATACACCTACATGCCAATAAACATATGTTGTAAGTAATACACAAAAACACCCACAGTAAGGCTGGAAAAAATAGTTAACAATATTTATAGTAAAAAATGAAATACCAAGCACTTTGTAACTGACAATATACCACTGTGGTTTTGTTGATAAATTTGGTCACAAGACCAGATTATTTTGTTACAGTAACAACATAAGTATATAGTGTATACAAAGAAGAATAGAAAATGTTTGTCTGCCTATTAAGTTAGCAAAGACAGTCTATTGAGAGTTATGTTCCGAATACACCTAAGAACCACTGTCTGCCTATTCCCAAAAGTTTATTAGGTCATACCTGGAATTGAGGCCCTCTGGATGTCTAGTTCGGAGCCTAAACATCCAGTAGGCCTCACATTTAGCTAATAGTTTGTCTAAGTCACCACCTCTTTTGGGTAGCTTGACTTTTTCTATTACACACCATCTTAGAGAGGTTATCTCTCCTTGATGTTTTTCTATGAAATGGCAGACTAATGGTGTGGTAGACCTTCCTCTGGAAATGGTAGAAAAGTGCTCCCTCATACGTGACTTTATGTCTCTCGAGGTAAAGCCTATATATTGCACTTCACAAGTTTGACATCTCAGCATGTATATTAACTCTGTTGACATGCAATTACTGCATGACTTTATCTTAAATTCTTCACCAGTTGAAAGTTTTAGTTTTCTCAAGATATTCGAATGGCCTGCACTTTCTGTGGTCACAATGGTACATACCCAAGCTGGTTAGCCATGTTGATGTCCTGGTATTGTCTGACCTCAGTAGTGTAGGCGAGAGTAAAGACCCCAAAGTGGGGCATTTTTTTTAACTACATCTGACTCCATTTTTGGCCAACTCAGTCAATGTATCATCAGCTGCCAGTATGTGAAAGTGTTTCCATACTATCTGTGCAATTAGAGGAAACTGTGCACTGTAGCTGGTGAGAAAATTGACACCTTTAAAAGAGTCATGTTTGCTTGTTTTGTCACCCAAAAGAGATGGTCTCTGTATGTTCTCAACCTGTCTTCTGGCAGTGTTGATAGTTTTTTGGGAATAGCCCCTCTCCTTCAGTCTCAGTTCCAAATCCCTGGCCTCATGACAGAAGTCACCTTGCTTGGTACAATTCCATTTCAAATGTATAAATTCCCCTTTAGCCACAGCAGCTGCTGTGTGCTTGGGATTGCAACTCTTGCCATGAAGCAAGGATTGCCTGAGATGGACTTTCTGTATATCCTAGATGGTACCCATTTTTCTCCAGAGCCTATTAGAGTCACATCAAGATAGTTAATTTTCTTCCCGGTTGAATTTAAAAGTAAAACTAAGACCAATGGTGTTATTGTACCGCATGTTTACAAAGAAGACAACATTTTGTTCACTCCCCTTCAAAATGAAGAGGAGGTCATCGATGTATCTGCAATATGTGTGAATTTTGTAGTTGTATTTATTTCTATCTCCAAAGATGTGGGACGATTCCCACCAACCCAAGAATAGGTTGGCGTGTGAGGGGGCAAGCTTTGCCCCCATCGCTGTCCCATCTGGAGATAGAAAACATCCAGAAACTGGAAAAAATTATGGGTAAGAAGAAATTTGGTGACAGTGACAACATAAGCCTGAAACTCAGATGTAAACTCAGAGTATTTTTTCAAATAAAACTGTATTGTTTTAATTCCATCCTGGTGTGGTATAGATGAGTACAAGGATATGGCATCAACAGTTACCCAACAAAAAGTGTTTTCCCATTTAACATGTTCCATCAAATTCAGAACATGTTTTGTGTCCTTAATATATGAGGGCATGGAAACAACAAAAGGTTGTAATATGGAGTCAAGCCACTGGGATAGATACTTATCAAATTTGCTTCATTCCCATGCTATTATGTGTTGAAATGCTACCTATGTAAGTATCTGGATCACCACATGGAAATGGATAACATTCTTGCAAAACTGCTGCCATATAGTGATGCAGAAATGGGAACGATCCTAAGCATACGTCCCTGTTTTTCAATAAAAAATACCAAGAGAACGAAGAAACATTGATAATAGTAAATTAGAAGTTGTTTATATAAAATCCATTTTCATACTAAGATAACATTGTACACACAGTCTGCTAAATCAAGACCATACATTTTATATATTAACCCTGATTTCATAAACTGCAATTTATTGTGTCCCATTTTAGACATTCTGTCACTTTCACTTTAAGTGACAGGATTGACTAAATTCAACCGAATATTATACAAATTTGGGTAATATCAGTAATCTGTAAAGACTATGGACAAGGACTTACGTGGCGAAAAAGAAGAAATTTTACTCCATTTTCACCTCACCACACAAAGACAGACCACAAGCCTTATGCTGAAAATGTGAGCACCGTAACTCCTGTAACTGCCTGAAAATATTAACTAACACCTAACGCATGCGCAATATCTATCTACCTGTCAACCGCAATCCCCCACAACAATAACTAATAAAGTATATTAACCCCTAATCCACCATTAACCCACATCGCAATAAACCTAATAAAACTATTAACCCCTAATCCGCCATTAACCCACAATGCAATAAACCTATTAACCCCTAATCCGCCAAACCCACACAACGCAATAATCCTAATAAATCGATTAACCCCTAATCCGTCAAACCCCCACAACGCAAAACCTAACACCCCCTAAATTAACCCCAATTACCTCAATTAAAAAATACTAAATTAAATTAAGAAAGCTAACTTTAAATTAATCTAAGATTGCAAAAAATAAAAAAGTCTAACATTACATAAAATAATGAACCAAATTATCAAAATTAAAAAAATTAAACCTAATCCCTATGAAAATAAAAAAGCCCCCCCAAATAAAAACACCCCCTAATCTAATACTAAACTACCAATACCCCTTAAAATGGCCTTTTGTAGGGCATTGACCTAAGTTAAACAACTCTTTTACCTTAAAAAATACTAAATCCCCCCTCTAACAGTAAAGTCCCACCACAAACCAAACCCCCAAAATAAAAAAAACACTAAAAAATTCTAAACTACCCATTGCCCCTAAAGAGGCATTTGTATGGGCATTGCACCTTATAAGGGCATTTAGCTCTTTTACTGCCCTTAAAAGGGCATTCAGCTCTTTTAAGAGTGCCCGATAAATCCCTAAGTCTAACCCCCAAATAGGAACTCACCATTCATGAAGTCTGGTGCAGAAGGTCCTGTTCCAGGTGATGAAGCCGTCTTCTAAGCAGCTGACATCTTCCAAGCGGGACCCTCTTCCTTCTTCACCCATGACCAAGCCGGAGTGTAAATGAGCATGGAGCAGGACCGGCGAATGCAGAGCCATGGAGCATGGAGGATCCTCTGTGTATTCCAGGTACGCATTTAAATATGGTGTCCCTTGCATTCCTATTGGCTGATTTGATTCTTCAAATTCAAATCAGCCAATAGGATGAGAGCTGCTTAAATCCTATTGGCTGTTTTGAACAGTTTCATCTTTAATATACACACAAGCAATTAGGTTTTGATATCTAGATTAAATATTGCATCTGCACATTTATAAAAGGCAGTGCAAGCTGCTTTAGATGAATAAGTAATTGAAGTGCCTGGACTATTACCTGCTAGGCAGCACAAGGCTATTTAAAGGTACAGTCTACTCTAGAATTGTCATTATTTAAAAAAGATAGATAATCCCTTTATTACCCATTCCCCAGTTTTGCATATTCAACCCAGTTATTAATATACTTTTTAACTGTTATTATCTTGTATCTAAGCCTCTGCAGACTGCCCCCTTATTTTAGTTCTTTTGACCGACATGAATTTTAGCTAATCAGTGTTGACTTTTAGGTAACTCCATGTGCGTAAGCACAATGTTATCTATATGGTACACATGAACTAACACCCTCTAGCTGTGCACTTAGAAGTTAGGATATGAGCCTACCTAGGCTTAGCTTTCAACAAAGCATACCAAGAGAACAAAGACAATTTGATTATAAAATAGAACCAGATCTGCACATCCATAAAGAGCAGAAACCGTCTTATAAATATATGTATGTGTGTGTGTGTGTGTATGTATATATATATATATATATATATATATATATATATATGATTCAGTCACTCACTGCATTTTGTTCTAATTTGTTGTTACCCATTTTTAACTGTATCAATAAAGTATGAAGGATATGAGTGCTTAAAGGGGTAGCCTGTCCAGTGCCTATGCTAGAATTTGAAATAAATTGTCTGGAACATACATATCAAGAACATACTTGCTGACCTAGATCAGACACTGCCAATAAACATAGAACACCCATATTCACAGATCAATCTGGCATATGTGTTACAGGGTAAACAATTGGATTCACACTAATATAATTTTCTCTTTTCTTTTGGAGGATATCAACAGTTTATGACGGGGAGTATCATAAGATGTGTTTGTCCATAATGCGAAAGTCTTGTATTTGTAGTAACCATTGTAATCAAATAATTTAGCTTTTTTTTTCTCATATGATTTTTAAACTACTCCATATTTGTACTGTTAATGTTGGATTTGTCTGTCTTTTGACAATTAATACAAATTATTCAATTGAAAAAAAAATTAACAAAGCTAAACATGTGTTATTGTTTGAAGAGAAGTTTGTGAGCAGGATACATTTGATAAACTAAGTCTATGGTTGCTGTCTACACTATTTCTTGCTTTCTTTCGTTACAGGCATTTTAAAAAAAAATTATGCAATAGCAAATGTTTCAGAAATAGTGAGATAAATGTGACTAAATTTACACAGATTGTGGATGAGAAAATCCATGGTTCTAATGTGGCTATAAAAATATTTCTATGGAAACTTCCGGTGGACGGGCGTAGAGAGTGGAAGCAGGGAACGGAGCTCCGGAGACAAAGGCTCCCTAACTTGCTAGATCACACTCTAAATACCCCCATACTCAGCTAAAATCCTTGGTAGGAGGGTGAAAGAGCTGCCTGGACTCTACATAGCGAGGAATCAAACAATCAATTCCCCCACCACAACAGTCGCTGTAAAGACGAAAGAGTGGGAGGTTGCGGCTGCAGCTTCAAAGATGCCAAATAGATTGCATCCCAGGGAGCTGGAGAAAAGAAGAAGGAACACAGTCACCCTGCAGCCAGACAGTTTTGCTTGGAACATCTAGAGAGTAGAGCGGTGAATGAGTTGTGCACTTGGCAGGAAGCCGCCATCTTGCTGTCATCCATAATAGTGTAACTTATAGCAGCACAGGGGGTATGAACTCCGGTCAAGATTAACAATACCAGATTGTAGCCATATATCCTTTTATATCATTAGATCAAGTGGGGACAGTGACATCAACTCAAATTACCCAACAGTGGTTTACTTCTATAACATGCACATGGAAATTGCATTACAGAGCTTCATTTCAAATAACTTAAATAGAAAAGGAAAGTAGGAGAAAGAATTACTTCTCAATCGGGCAGTAGGGGAGCTTCAACCCACAATAAACCCCTTGTTTCGGCTGAAGTGTATCTAAGCAATGTATCCTTCTAAATGACTTTATATGTAAACTGCACACAGACTCTGCTTTGTCCTGGAGTGCTCTCTGAGGGTTGAGCACTGAACTGCTACGATTAATTATCAGAAGGTAGCGGACTACCTGAGTATTGTGTGCAGTTCTGGAGGCCATATCTTCAGAAGGATATTAACAAACTTGAATCTGTGCAAAGGAGGGCTACCAAAATGGTACATGGTCTAAAAAATAAAACTTACCAGGATAGGCTCAATGACCTAAATATGTATAGCTTAGAGGAGAGAAGGGAAAGAGGTGATATGATAGCAACTTTCAAGTACATTAAAGGGTTTAGTAAAACTGAGGCTGTGGGTATTTTACATAAAATGGAAAATTCAAGAACAAGGGGTCATGAGCTCAAGCTAAAGGGTAGTAGATTCAGGAGTAATTTGAGGAAGCACTTCTTTACAGAAAGAGTGATTGATTTATGGAATAAACTTCCTCAAGAGGTAGTAGCAACAAACACTGTGGGGGACTTTAAAAATGCATGGGACAAGCATAGGGCTATCCTATGAACTAGATAAGTTTATACTGTTAGGTAAGGTGGGGCAGACTTGCTGGGCCTATGGCTCTTATCTGCCGTCAATATCTATGTTTCTATGTTTCTATGACTAAACTGCAGGCTATCCAGCAATTAAAGAGACAGACAACTTAACCCTTGACAGCCCAATCCGGAGTTTTGGGACGCCTTAGGGAAAAGCAGAAGTTTAAACTGAGAAAAGCAGATTAATTGTACAGAGTCACCCGCACTCCCAAATCTCTTTTTAGACAGAGCAATGGAGGAGGTAACACTCTGAATAGGTATCACACATCAGTTCTAAGTCTGTATACTGCAGCTTCTCAGTTTCTCCTAACATTGAGATTTTCTGAGAGAGACATGCAAGACTAGACGAAATGAGTCCACGCCCCCGCTCACCCGCCGCAGAATAAAACTTAACTGTATGATTTAATATACTCTATCATTTATGGCCTAGGGGTATCCCTAATCATGTCAATACTCGAGACTCTTAACTTAGTTCTTTGACTCACAAGACAAGCAAAAGAATACCAGTGCTCGGCAGTGGGACAAAGACGAAAATGCTGCTTGGCTGGTAGCAGCTTCATCATTGTTGATTTACCTCTGAGATTGTTTTACCTTATTCAAGACACTCATACTAATCTACTAAAAAATGTTATATCCACACTTCTGCATGCAAAAGTACTACAACTCATATACTAAAACAACAGCCACTATGTTGAATAGGCTAAAGAACGCTGACAAGAAAAAGAACCAAGTGGAATCACAATCTAACCTACCATCTCCAGAAGGTTCTTTAGAATATAACCTTATAGACACACACCCCATTGTGTCTCAGATCTCTGCCTTGTTCTTGCCAAAGATAGAACAGCTACAAACGGGCATGGACTCGCTCACAGCAGAAGTAAAATCTTTCAACACTAGGCTGACACAAATGGAGAAAAAGATATCAGAGGGAGAATCGAGACATCGAGAGACAGAATTTAATGTAAAGACTCTTCAGTGACAGACCAAGCAGCTGATGGCAAAGATCGACAATCTAGAAAAAGGTCGAGAAGAAATAACATCTGTATCGTGGGAATACCAGAGTAACTCCCAAATGCTCAACTAGTAGAATTTGCAGAACCCTATTGCATATGTCAAACTCATGCCTGCTGTGCACGATGGAAAGAGTTCACAGGGTGAGAAAGCCAAGGAGACAAGGAGAGACTAATCAACAATCACGCCAGATCATGGTGAAGTACCTCAACTTCAAGGTTAAGATGTCTATCTTGCAGCAGTACAAGAAGATATCCTCTCTGGAATATGAGGGAAGGAGATTGTACCTGTTCCAGGATTACTCTGCAGAGGTAGCGAGTAGGAGGAAAGAATTCTTGCCCTACTGCAAACAACTAATGGAGCAAAAAAGAACAGCAGCCCTGCTTTACCCAACAAGATTTAGACTTCAAACAGCAAATGGATCACTTTTATTTGAGTCACCAAAACAACTCAAACTATACTTGCAGAGAGAGAGTGAAAACTATCCACCCAGAGATGTCCAGAACCACCAACCTGAAGATCAGAACCAAGGCTATGAAGGAAATGAAAGAAACTTTATGACTTAGTAATACAGATTATATCCTTTGCAAGTGAGGGGGGGACCTTTCTTTTTGGATTTATTGTTTATTGTTAAATAGTTACAGGGTTGAACGGAGGGAAAGTTATCGTTTACTGTATTGTTCACTGTCTATTTTTTCCCCCTGCCTGACATAAAATTAGGACTTAAGCATCGACCTAGAGGTGTCACTCCTGAGGGGGGGGGGGGGGGATTTTATGAACTCTCCACAAAAGTAAGCACAACACACTTTTATAAATCTAGTCTGCACGTACATTACACTCTGCACACAAGCTCTCTTGGGTGGAGCATTGGGCACAGGCCAGTTGATACTATCTTAGCAAAATGAAAATGACTTGGAACGTGGGGGATTACATCCCCAATCAAAAGAAAAGCAATTCTGAGACATCTAAACATTAAAAAAGTAGATATAGCGATACTGGAAGAGAGGTCTAAATTACAAGATACTGCAAACCATAGCTGATCTAGAGGGTATATGCCTAATTGTAAAAATGCAGATTGACACACTCCAATTAATACTGTGTGGGGTTTATGGTCTACATACTCAAAAGAAAGAATTCCTCAGCCAATTGCAGAATAAGATTATGCAGTTCCCAATTCTTCCGATAATAGCAAGAGAGGATTATAACATTGCTCCTCTTACACCAGCAGATTTCGCAACCCAAAACACAACACCCCACAACCGCATATATGGGGTCTGATCACGCCCCAGTCTTCCTAACAATAAACACAAACACAATTCCCAGACAAACCAATAGATGCATATTCCCTACTTATCTTTACCATGATCAAAACCTGCATAAACATTTGATAGGGGAATGGATCGCTTACAAAGAGCTTAACAATCAGCACTTACAAGATATCTCATTGTTCTGGGAAACATCAAAAGCAGTGCTTAGGGGGGTAGTGACAGCATACGCTGCAAAAGTAACAAAAAAAAGAAAAGTAAGAGGAGAACTGCTCCTGCGACAACTCTTAAATGCTAGAAATCGCTACTAGATACACATATCACACAAACATCAGTTTGTGCCCAAAATAGACTACACGCCAAATTTTATCGATACAGGAATCACACAGGTAAATTACCTGCACAAATTACTAAACTGGACAGAAAGCCAAATACAGTAGTAACCATTAGGGAGAAAGAGACAAAATCCTCACACAAGAGATTGACATACATAAGGCATTCACTGACTATTACTCTAAACTATATAGCCATCAAGCAGTAAATATGGGAAAAAAGTAACATTTCTGGCAAAAGACTTGCAGTTACCGCAACTAGACGAAGACCAAAATCAGAAATGAAATGCCCCAATCCAATCTCTTGAAGTAATTTGTGCCATAGAAACACTCCCCCTAGAGAAAACCCCAGGACCTGATGGACTGACAGGAGAATTTTATAAATTGTTGATAATAGAGACTTCTGACACCCTTAAACTACTTAACAATGCGATCTTGGAGGGGGAGGCAAGACTATCAAACAGACTCTCTGAGGCCAATGTGACAGTCATCCCCAAACCTGGCAGAGACCCACTACTAACCTTCTCATACCAACCTATATCCTTACTGAATTCTGACTATAAACTGTTCACAAAAATATTGGCCAACAGATTAGTGGACATACTTCCTCATTTAATACATGACGACCAAACAGGGTTTGTGAAGGGCAGATCCTATGTTAAAAACACAAGAAAGCTACAGTTAATACTCACACATTATTGGAAAGGTAGCAATAACGGCTGTCAGGTAAATCCTGAGGAAGCTTGTCTGATTTTTGTGGATGCTGAAAAAGCGTTTGACAAGATACTCTTTGTTTACCTGTTTACTACCTTGGGAAAATGTGGTATTCAAGGACCCTTTAAAAGAGCCATTCACACTATTTACAGGGAACCCCAGGCAGCGATATTGATTAATGCTAAACCTTCCAAACCTTTTTTACTCCTAAGGGGGGTAAGACAGGGATGCCCTCTCTCCCCACTCCTTTTTTATCTGGCACTAGAGCCTCTCTCATGCAAGATTAGAAAGGACACAGAAGGCTTGCATATAGGGATATAGAATGTCCACCTTTCTCCATTTGCGGACGATATGGTTCTGTATACGCGGGAACCAAGAAAGAATATCCCTAAAATTATGCAGATTATTACTGATTTTGGCGTAATATCTGGATACCAGATCAATCATGATAAATCGGAGCTCCTGTGGCTGCGGAACCAAGACCCCATTCTTCTAACTTCAAAATAGTTAAAATAGTTAATAATACAATTAAATACCTAGGTATAATCCTGACCAGAAATCCTAACCAATGGTATGAATCCAATTAGTGGCCACTCCTAAAAGACTTAAGACAAATATTAGTGAACTGGTCTTCCCTTCCATTGACTGTGTCGGGAAGGGTGGGATTAGTGAAGATGATACTACAGGGAGTGCAGAATTATTAGGCAAGTTGTATTTTTGAGGATTAATTTTATTATTGAACAACAACCATGTTCTCAATGAACCCAAAAAACTCATTAATATCAAAGCTGAATAGTTTTGGAAGTAGTTTTTAGTTTGTTTTTTAGTTATAGCTATTTTAGGGGGATATCTGTGTGTGCAGGTGACTATTACTGTGCATAATTATTAGGCAACTTAACAAAAAACAAATATATACCCATTTCAATTATTTATTTTTACCAGTGAAACCAATATAACATCTCAACATTCACAAATATACATTTCTGACATTCAAAAACAAAACAAAAACAAATCAGTGACCAATATAGCCACCTTTCTTTGCAAGGACACTCAAAAGCCTGCCATCCATGGATTCTGTCAGTGTTTTGATCTGTTCACCATCAACATTGCGTGCAGCAGCAACCACAGCCTCCCAGATACTGTTCAGAGAGATGTACTGTTTTCCCTCCTTGTAAATCTCACATTTGATGATGGACCACAGGTTCTCAATGGGGTTCAGATCAGGTGAACAAGGAGGCCATGTCATTAGATTTTCTTCTTTTATACCCTTTCTTGCCAGCCACGCTGTGGAGTACTTGAACGCGTGTGATGGAGCATTGTCCTGCATGAAAATCATGTTTTTCTTGAAGGATGCAGACTTCTTCCTGTACCACTGCTTGAAGAAGGTGTCTTCCAGAAACTGGCAGTAGGACTGGGAGTTGAGCTTGACTCCATCCTCAACCCGAAAAGGCCCCACAAGCTCATCTTTGATGATACTAGCCCAAACCAGTACTCCACCTCCACTTTGCTGGCGTCTGAGTCGGACTGGAGCTCTCTGCCCTTTACCAATCCAGCCACGGGCCCATCCATTTGGCCCATCAAGACTCACTCTCATTTCATCAGTCCATAAAACCTTAGAAAAATCAGTCTTGAGATATTTCTTGGCCCAGTCTTGACGTTTCAGCTTGTTTGTCTTGTTCAGTGGTGGTCGTCTTTCAGCCTTTCTTACCTTGGCCATGTCTCTGAGTATTGCACACCTTGTGCTTTTGGGCACTCCACTGATGTTGCAGCTCTGAAATATGGCCAAACTGGTGGCAAGTGGCATCTTGGCAGCTGCACGCTTGACTTTTCTCAGTTCATGGGCAGTTATTTTGCGCCTTGGTTTTTCCACACGCTTCTTGCGACCCTGTTGACTATTTTGAATGAAATGCTTGATTGTTCGATGATCACGCTTCAGAAGCTTTGCAATTTTAAGAGTGCTGCATCCCTCTGCAAGATATCTCACTATTTTGACTTTTCTGAGCCTGTCAAGTCCTTCTTTTGACCCATTTTGCCAAAGGAAAGGAAGTTGCCTAATAATTATGCACACCTGATATAGGGTGTTGATGTCATTAGACCACACCCCTCCTCATTACAGAGATGCACATCACCTAATATGCTTAATTGGTAGTAGGCTTTCGAGCCTATACAGCTTGGAGTAAGACAACATGCATAAAGAGGATGATGTGGTCAAAATACTCATTTGCCTAATAATTCTGCACTCCCTGTATTTACCAAATTATTATATACGCTCCAAATGCTCCCTGAACTCATACATAAGCAAGACCTCAAAACCCTAAACAGAGACATCTTAATGTTTCTGTGGAACAAAAAGAAACACAGAATAAGCTACTCAAAACTGACCACCCCAACAATTGTGGGAGGTTTCCGCTTACCAAATATCGAACATTACAACTGGGCAACCCTAGCTAAATATATCATGGATTGTCTGACACATAAAAACCACTTCACAAATAATGTACTTGAAACAGAAATGATTAAACCATGGTCATTGCAAATGCTTCCTCACTTCACACCCTCACAGGCTGAGGCCATAGTTGGGGACCTCCCCCTCCTGTCCTCTCACAATGACACACCGTATATCTGCCATTCCAGGGTAATCTGGACTTCCAAACATGACTTACTACAAAACCTTTCAAACAATGGGAGGAGAGGGGGGTGACAACACTAAGACAGGTACTTTCAGAGGATGGAAAATCGATCCAATCCTTTAGAGAACTGCAAAGAGAGTTTGATATACCCAACACTCAACACTTTGCTTTCCTCCAGATGAGGCATTATATGAATGACCTCCTAAAAGCAAAGGATATGCCGAACATGAACTGTGACATTTATAAACTTCTGACCCTGATGAAAGGAGGGATGACATCTATCTCTTATACTTACAGTGCCCTTCATGCTATAACTAACACATCCACTAAAGCTCAACTTCAAATCACATGGGACACATTGTCGGGAAAGGTGATCCCAGATTCATACAAAGCTTCACAAAAGTCAGAAACGCCTTTATTGGCTGAAGTGTGTAAATTGCACATAAAACTATGACACAACATGTATGTGACACCTAGATTGTTTAACAAATGGAATCAGGATGCCTCTGGCCTGTGCCCAAAATGCTCACATTCCAACCCAAACATTATACACATGATATGGGAGTGTCCAAGGCTGACAAAACTTTGGGCCATGATACACAGATGGATAGAGATAATAAAGACAAAGTCAAGATAACATTAGAAACAGTAATTTTACTACACACACAGGTTGTGCATAAATCACACATAAAGTTTGTACACAATGAAATTTTGCAAGCTAGAAAGCTAATCCTCAAACAATGGCTGACAAACAAACCACTTAGTCTACCTCAGCTCAGGGAATCCTTAATGAAACAAATGCTGTATGAATAGACACACAAGGGGACATTGCACAGCGGACAAGACACTTTATGACTAAATGGGAGCCCCTAATACGCAGCCAAGACCCAACACATCAGTAACAGATTATATACCCTTTTAAAGACTCAGAGTACATACTCAATGCTCAACTGAATGGGAAATGGAAGATGGCCTTTTAAGAACTTAACTTAAGGTTTTAAGAGCAATTATGGTGAGAACATAGATTAGAGAAGGGAATCAGGAGTGATGCCTCGGAGAAGTGAATCAAGAGTTTAGAGATCGGTAATTAGATTGAATGTTTGTTAACAGGGAGAGAAACAAATATTTTGAGAGAAGTTTAGTGAAAAATCAAAGACTTATTATTTGCAATGGATGTTATGCCCTATATAAGATTATTAAGAGATAATATAAGACGCTTACAGTACCACACTAGAGGGGATCTCACGAAGATCTTCAATCACACAACTTTATCTAGGGTGGTCAACAATCAAAGACTGATATTGAAGACTTATCCAGGCAACAGCTTACTCCAAGGTTATAACACTCCACAACTTTCACTCCTGCAATATGGACAAATATCTATAATCATTGTGAACCAACAGAAACCTGGAAATATGGGAAAGTAGAAAGAATGGAGTCCGAAACACTGACTTTGGGTAATTATCACTTCAACAAGCTAGTCGACTCCCTAAGATTGAGGGAGAGGAATGAGGAGGGAGAGGAGGGAAGTAGGAGAATTAAAGGGGAACAACAAAAGATAAAAGCCCAACACTGTTGTAGTGCAAGTTTAATGTTATTGTAGTTAATATCATGTCTTGACAATTATGATTGTTTATCGCTGTAACAAGTGTTGGAAATAAAAAAGAATTAAAAAAAAAAAAAAGTATAGCTACAATTTTTACTCAACCATTTATAATTTGTAAAATAATGCAGGTCTCGTCATCAATTAGCCGTTAAATAAAAGTGCAACATTCACAGATTATCAGTTATTTGTATTCAATTATTTGGGACAATATGAGAAAAATACTGAATACCAGCTTTTATTAAATGAGATCTATTAGGATATGGTGTTATACCTTGACATAGGAGCTGGAATGTGGACTTAGGACCAAAAAAATGCAATATATATATATTTTTTTTAAATAGACAGTCTAGTAAAAATGAAACTTTCATGATTCAGATAGGGCATGCAATTTTAAACAAGTTTCCGTTTTACTTTTGTCAACACATTTGCTTTGTTCTCTTGGTATTCTTTGTGGAAAGCTAAACCTAGGTAGGCTCATATGCTAACGTCTATTTCCTTGAAGGTCGTCTCTTATCTCAGTGGATTTTGACAGTTTTTCACAGCTAGACAGTGCTAGTTCATGTGTGCCGTATAGATAAACATTATGTTCACTCCTGTGGAGTTATTTGAGTCAGCACTGATTAGCTGAAATGCAATTCTGTCAAGTCTGCAGAGGCTTAGATACAAGGTAATCACAGAGGTAAAAAGTGTATTAATTTAAGTGTTGATTATGCAAAACTGGGGAATGGGTAATAAAGGGATTATCTATATTTTAAAACAAAAAAATACATACTCCCTTTAACCTAGTCTTTCTTGTACACAATTTCATAAACATACAACAATCCATTGCTTTTTCCCCCCAACATTTAGATTTACTCATTAATAATAAACATTTCATTGTATCTAACCTATTTATTGTAATATACCCATGTAAGTACTTTTAATAAGGGACCTCATAAAGCAGCTACATTTAGCCACCAATTAGCAAGCGCTACCTAGGTGCATAACCAAAAATGGTCTGGCTCCTAAGCTTATATTTCTGCTTTTCAAATAAAGATACCAAGAGAATGTAGAAAAAATGATAATCTGAGAAATTACGGCTAGATTACGAGTTTTGCGTTATGAGTAAAAAAGCAACGTTAAGTCTCATGACGCTGCTTTTTTACTACCGCTGCTATTACGCGTCTTGTAGGTACAGCTGTCCAGCACACTTTTTTGGCCGTACCGCAAATTAACTTTTGCAATTTGCATAAAATATATTTTCAATGGGACTTCCATAGCGCTGGTATTACAAGCTTTTTTTTTTAGGCCAAAAATTGAGCGTTACAGCCTATCCTGCAAGATTCGTAAAGCATTCTAAAGTCAGTAGTTATGAGTTTTACACTACAAAGCTGTAGCATAAAATTCATAACTAAAGTGCTAAAAAGTACACTAACACCCATAAAATACCTATTAATCGCTAAACCGAGGCCCTCCTGCATCGCAAACACTAAAATAAAATTATTAACCCCTAATCTGCCGCTCCAGATATCGCCGCCACAATAATAAACATATTAACCCCTAAACCGCCGCACTCCCACATTGCAAACAATAGTTAAATATTATTAGACCCTAATCTTCTGTCCCTAACATCACCGCAACCTACATTACAGTTATTAAACCCTAATCTGTCGACCCAGTCACCGCCACTATACTAAATTTATTAACCCCTAAATCTTAGTCTAACCGTAACACCCCCTAACTTAATATAATTAAAATAAATCTAAATAAAACCTACTATTAATAACTAAATAATTCCTATTTAAAATGAAATACCTCTAAAATAAACCCTAAGATAGCTACAATATAACTAATAGTTACATTGTAGCTAGCCTAGTGTTTATTTTTATTTTACAGGCAAGTTTGTATTTATTTTAACTAGGTAGAATAGTTAGTAAATAGTTATTAACTATTTACTAACTACCTAGCTAAAAGAAATAAAAATTTACCTGTAAAATAAAACCTAACCTGTCTTACACTAACACCTAACCTTACACTACAATTAAATAAATTACCTAAATTAAATACAATTAACTAAATTAAATACAAATACCTAAATTATAAATTACAAAATAAACCCACTAAATTACACAAAATAAAAAAGAAATTACAAGATATTTAAACTAATTACACCTAATCTAATAGCCCTATCAAAATAAAAAAGCCCCCCCAAAATAATAAAAATCCCTAGCCTAAACTAAACTACCAATAGCCCTTTTGCGGGGCATTGCCCCAAAGAAATCAGCTCTTTTACCTGTAAAAAAAAATACAAGCAACCCCCTCAACAGAAAAACCCACCACCCACAGAAGAAACCCCCCAAATAAAACCCTAACTAAAAAAACCTAAGCTCCCCATTGACCTGAAAAGGGCATTTGGATGGGCATTGCCCTTAAAAGGGCATTTAGCTCTATTGCAGCCCAAAGCCTTAACCTTAAAATAAAACCCACCCAATAAACCCTTAAAAAAAACCTAACACTAACCCCTGAAGATCCACTTACAGTCTTCATCCAAGCCGGGAGAAGTGGTCCTCCCAGTGGCATCACTAGGGGTGTGTGGGGGGTGCGGGCCCGGGTGTCACCCTCCAGTGTATTTTTATATTAGAGGGTCCAGCATTTGTGAACATTAGTGGGACTGGGGAAGTTGTAGACACTTCATTTTTTTGCCCCTTGAGCCACCGCTGCAATTTCAACAAATAGTTTTCCCGGCTGCTTTTGCTTGCTTGTACTTTGCTCCTTCCCTGCCCAATTTTACTATGAATGTTGTGGGCGTGCCGTGGGGCATGCAAAGTTGCGCTGCTAGCCTAAACCTGCCTGCCTATCTATGCTCACTGCTCAGTCGCGTGTGGAGCAGTGTAGTCACTCACTGCTGTGCTGTCTCTCTAAACAGGAACTGGGAAATCCTGAGGGGGATGCCTGGCACCTGACCGCATGACTGTCTGACACTTTCTCTAAAGTGAAGAAGCCACGTATAATGCCCACCAGACCAGTACGGTTACGGTACACTAAGTTCAAACTGAAGAGGTAGGAGGGGAGGGCAGGCAGGGGTCTGGGGGTGGGCAGAGAGCAGAGGTGCTTGGCCATAAGAGCAGAATTTTCATAGTTTGCATGCCGAAACCTTTTCTTTAGTGATTTATTTTTAGAGTGCTCTTTTTATCTTTCATTTGATGCTCTGCTGAGCCAAGGAGAAGCTCTAGGCATGAGTTTTATAATGAATGCAGTGCAGTTTACATATTTTGTATGTGTGTGTGTCTGAGTTTTTGTGTGTGTGTGTCTTAGTGCTTTTTTGTGCGTGTCTGAGTGTTTTGAGTGTGTGTGTGTCTAAGTGTTTGTGTGTGTGTGCTTGAGTGTCTCTGAGTGTGTTTCCGAGTGTTTGTGTGTGCATCTGAGTGTGTTTTTAAGTGTGTCTGAGTGTGTCAGAGTGTTTGTATGTGTGTGTGCCTGTGTTTTTGTGTTTGTGTGTGTCTGATTTCTGGGGGAGGTGGGGGGTGACACCATAACTTACCGCACTGTGTGACACCAAACCTAGTGACGCCACTGGGTCCTCCAGACGGGCAGAAGT